>NC_060182.1:94954388-95024388 GCF_021184085.1 Oncorhynchus gorbuscha | reverse complement strand
TGGGAGAGGGAGAGGAGTGGCTGAGATGGAGAGGGTGGCTGAGAGAGGGAGAGGAGTGGCTGAGAGAGGGAGAGGAGTGGCTGGGAGAGGGAGGAGTGGCTGAGAGGGAGAGGAGTGGCTGAGAGAGGGAGAGGAGTGGCTGGGAGAGGGAGAGGAGTGGCTGGGAGAGGGAGAGGAGTGGCTGGGAGAGGGAGAGGAGTGGCTGGGAGAGGGAGAGGAGTGGCTGAGAGAGGGAGAGGAGTGGCTGAGAGAGGGAGAGGAGTGGCTGGGAGAGAGGAGTGGCTGAGAGAGGGAGAGGAGTGGCTGGGAGAGGGAGAGGAGTGGCTGGGAGAGGGAGAGGAGTGGCTGGGAGAGGGAGAGGAGTGGCTGGGAGAGGGAGAGGAGTGTCTGAGAGAGGGAGAGGAGTGGCTGAGGGAGAGGAGTGGCTGAGAGAGGGAGAGGAGTGGCTGAGAGAGGGAGAGGAGTGGCTGGGAGAGGGAGAGGAGTGGCTGAGAGAGGGAGAGGAGTGGCTGAGAGAGGGAGAGGAGTGGCTGAGAGAGGGAGGGGAGTGGTTGAGAGAGGGAGAGGAGTGGCTGAGAGAGGGAGAGGAGTGGCTGGGAGAGGAGTGGCTGGGAGAGGGAGAGGAGTGGATGAGAGATGGAGAGGAGTGGCTGAGAGAGGGAGAGGAGTGGCTGAGAGAGGGAGAGGAGTGGCTGGGAGAGGGAGAGGAGTGGCTGAGAGAGGGAGAGGAGTGGCTGAGAGAGGGAGAGGAGTGGCTGGGAGAGGGAGAGGAGTGGCTGGGAGAGGGAGAGGAGTGGCTGGGAGAGGGAGAGGAGTGGCTGGGAGAGGGAGAGGAGTGGCTGGGAGAGGGAGAGGAGTGGCTGGGAGAGGGAGAGGAGTGGCTGGGAGAGGGAGAGGAGTGGCTGGGAGAGGGAGAGGAGTGGCTGAGAGAGGGAGAGGAGTGGCTGAGAGAGGGAGAGGAGTGGCTGGGAGAGGGAGAGGAGTGGCTGGGAGAGGGAGAGGAGTGGCTGGGAGAGGGAGAGGAGTGGCTGAGAGAGGGAGAGGAGTGGCTGAGAGAGGGAGAGGAGTGGCTGAGAGAGGGAGAGGAGTGGCTGAGAGAGGGAGAGGAGTGGCTGGGAGAGGGAGAGGAGTGGCTGAGAGAGGGAGAGGAGTGGCTGGAGAGAGGGAGAGGAGTGGCTGGGAGAGGAGTGGCTGGGAGAGGGAGAGGAGTGGCTGGGAGAGGGAGAGGAGTGGCTGGGAGAGGGAGAGGAGTGGCTGGGAGAGAGAGTGGCTGAGAGAGGGAGAGGAGTGGCTGGGAGAGGGAGAGGAGTGGCTGGGAGAGGGAGAGGAGTGGCTGGGAGAGGGAGAGGAGTGGCTGGGAGAGGGAGAGGAGTGGCTGGGAGAGGGAGAGGAGTGGCTGGGAGAGGGAGAGGAGTGGCTGGGAGAGGGAGAGAGTGGCTGGGAGAGGGAGGAGTGGCTGAGAGAGGGAGAGGAGTGGCTGGGGAGTGGCTGGGAGAGGAGTGGCTGGGAGAGGGAGAGGAGTGGCTGGGAGAGGGAGAGGAGTGGCTGAGAGAGGAGGAGAGGAGTGGCTGAGAGAGGGAGAGGAGTGGCTGGGAGAGGGAGAGGAGTGGCTGGGGGAGGAGTGGCTGGGAGAGGAGTGGCTGGGAGAGGGAGAGGAGTGGCTGGGAGAGGGAGAGGAGTGGCTGAGAGAGGGAGAGGAGTGGCTGAGAGAGGGAGAGGAGTGGCTGAGAGAGGGAGAGGAGTGGCTGGGAGAGGAGTGGCTGGGAGAGGAGTGGCTGGAGAGGGAGAGGAGTGGCTGGAGAGAGGGAGAGGAGTGGCTGGGAGAGGAGTGGCTGGGAGAGGGAGAGGAGTGGCTGAGAGAGGGAGAGGAGTGGCTGAGAGAGGGAGAGGAGTGGCTGAGAGAGGGAGAGGAGTGGCTGAGAGGAGAGGAGTGGCTGAGAGAGGAGGGAGAGGAGTGGCTGAGAGAGGGAGAGGAGTGGCTGGGAGAGGAGTGGGAGAGGGAGTGGCTGGGAGAGGGAGAGGAGTGGCTGGGAGAGGGAGAGGAGTGGCTGAGAGAGGAGAGGAGTGGAGTGGCTGGGAGGGAGAGGAGTGGCTGAGAGAGGGAGAGGAGTGGCTGGGAGAGGGAGAGGAGTGGCTGGGAGAGGGAGAGGAGTGGCTGGGAGAGGGAGGAGTGGGAGAGGGGAGTGGCTGAGAGAGGGAGAGGAGTGGCTGGGAGTGGGGAGAGGAGTGGCTGGGAGAGGGAGAGGAGTGGCTGAGAGGGAGAGGAGTGGCTGAGAGAGGGAGAGGAGTGGCTGGGAGAGGGGAGAGGAGTGGCTGGGAGAGGGAGAGGAGTGGCTGAGAGAGGGAGAGGAGTGGCTGAGAGAGGGAGAGGAGTGGCTGGAGAGAGGGAGAGGAGTGGCTGAGAGAGGGAGAGGAGTGGCTGGGAGAGGGAGAGGAGTGGCTGAGAGAGGGAGAGGAGTGGCTGAGAGAGGAGTGGCTGAGAGGGGAGTGGCTGAGAGAGGAGTGGGAGAGGAGTGGCTGAGAGAGGGAGGAGTGGCTGAGAGAGGGAGAGGAGTGGCTGAGAGAGGGAGAGGAGTGGCTGAGAGAGGGAGAGGGGAGTGGCTGAGTGGCTGAGAGAGGGAGAGGAGTGGCTGGGAGAGGGAGAGGAGTGGCTGGGAGAGGGAGAGGAGTGGCTGAGAGGGAGAGGAGTGGCTGGGAGAGGGAGAGGAGTGGCTGGGAGAGGGAGAGGAGTGGCTGGGAGAGGGAGAGGAGTGGCTGAGAGAGGGAGAGGAGTGGCTGGGAGAGGGAGAGGAGTGGCTGAGAGAGGGAGAGGAGTGGCTGGGAGAGGAGAGGCTGGCTGAGAGAGGGAGAGGGAGTGGCTGAGAGAGGGAGAGAGGAGAGGGAGAGGAGTGGCTGAGAGAGTGGGGAGAGGAGTGGCTGGAGAGAGGAGTGGGGAGAGGAGTGGCTGGGAGAGGGAGAGGAGTGGCTGGGAGAGGGAGAGGAGTGGCTGGGAGAGGGAGAGGAGTGGCTGGGAGAGGAGTGGGGAGAGGAGTGGCTGGGAGAGGGAGAGGAGTGGCTGAGAGAGGGAGAGGAGTGGCTGAGAGAGGGAGAGGAGTGGCTGAGAGAGAGAGGAGTGGCTGGAGAGGGAGAGTGGCTGAGAGAGGGAGAGGAGTGGCTGGAGAGGGAGAGGAGTGGCTGAGAGAGAGAGGAGGGAGGGAGAGGAGTGGCTGAGGAGTGGCTGAGGGAGGGGAGTGGCTGAGAGAGGGAGAGGAGTGGCTGAGAGAGGGAGGGAGTGGCTGAGAGAGGGAGAGGAGTGGCTGAGAGAGGGAGAGGAGTGGCTGAGAGAGGGAGAGGAGTGGCTGAGAGAGGGAGAGGAGTGGCTGAGAGAGGGAGAGGAGTGGCTGAGAGAGGGAGAGGAGTGGCTGAGAGAGGAGTGGCTGAGAGAGGGAGAGGAGTGGCTGAGAGAGGGAGAGGAGTGGCTGAGAGAGGGAGAGGAGTGGCTGAGAGAGGGAGGGGAGTGGTTGAGAGAGGGAGAGGAGTGCATATGCATGGTGGAAGAAGACTTGAGAGGAAGATCAAGAGCTGTAGTCTCAGATGAGATTAGGGCTACTATAATTAATCATGTAATAAATGATGGTCGATCAATGAGAGAGGCCGGTCTGAGAGTGCAGTCAAATCTGCAACGCTCAACAGTCTATTGTGAGAGATTTCCTGCAAAACACAATTGAGCAAAGCCTCCAAACCGACTTGTGTGTAATTATTTTTGTATTTCTGCTTAGGACTCAACGGTTACCTCCCACAGGCAGGAGAGGTAGGATTTTCACTGCTGTGCAGGAAACTGCAATCGTTGATATGTGCATCAGAAACAATGGCATAAAACTCAGATTCTGAGATTCGGGACAGAGTGTTGGTAGACAACATCACATTTGGACATATTCACAATGTAAGCGGCGGGGTAGCCTAGTGGTTAGAGCGTTGGACTAGTAACCGAAAGGTTGCAAGTTCGAATCCCCGAGCTGACAAGGTACAAATCTGTCGTTCTGCCCCTGAACAGGCAGTTAACCCACTGTTCCTAGGCCGTCATTGAAAATAAGAATTTGTTCTTAATTAACTGACTTGCCTGGTTAAATAAAGGTAAATTTAAAAAAAGCATAACAACTATTTCTAGAGTCCTGAAACAACATCAAGTCAGGATGAAGCAGTTGTACACTGTCCTCTTGGAGAGGAACTCTGAACGAGTCAAGCAACTCAGGAACCAATATGTCCAGGTAAAAGGACTATAAAATACAGAACTGGTTTTGATCAAAACCATACAGGGTGGAGGCACACAATGGCCTGTTTTTACATTTTATAATGTAAACTACCGTAATAGCCTAACTCCTATGTTGTCTTGTGGATTTATTTTAGAGAGTCATGGAAATTGAAGCCAGGCAAACACCCCACGTATTCATCTTTGTGAATGAAGCTGGTTTCAACTTGGCCAAAACACGGCGGCGAGGAAGGTGATTGGGAAAAGTGCCACAGTGGATGTCCCGGGCCAGAGGGGTGGATGTCCCGAGCCAGAGGGGTGGATGTCCCGAGCCAGAGGGGTGCCAACATCACAATGTGTGCAGCAATATCCTCTGATAGATTTCTGTTACACAAACCGCTAATTGGGCCGTACAACACCGAGCGTCTCATTTCATTCCTGGGTGACCTCTATGGGAGGGTTGTGCCAGGTGAGGACAGGGTTGCAGCGAGGCGAAATCGGCCGACGTTTGTAATTATATGGGACAATGTGGCATTTCACCAGTCCCGTGCAGTCACAGAGTGGTTTGCAGCCCATCCCAGGATGGTGTCACTTTTCCTCCCACGTTACTCTCCACTCCTCAACCCAACAGAGGAAGTATATTTTCCTCTAACTCTCCACTCCTCAACACCACAGAGGAAGTATTTTCCTCCCACGTTACTCTCCACTCCTCGACCCCACAGAGGAAGTATATTCCTCCCACGTTACTCTCCACTCCTCAACCCCAACAGAGGAAGTATATTCCTCTAACTCTCCACTCCTCGACCCCACAGAGGAAGTCTTTTCCTCCCACGTTACTCTCCACTCCTCAACCCCACAGAGGAAGTATTTTCCTCCCACGTTACTCTCCATTCCTCAAGTTGGAAGGTTTATGACCACATGATCAAATGTCCCTCCTGGAAGCAATAATTTTATTTAATTTTTTTAACTTTTATTTAACTAGGCAAGTCAGTTAAGAACAAATTCTTATTTTCAATGACTGCCTAGGAACAGTGGGTTAACTGCCTGTTCAGGGGCAGAACGACAGATTTGTACCTTGTCAACTCGGGGATTTGAACTTGCAACCTTTCGGTAACTAACTAGTCCAACGCTCTAATATTGAAGCACATTGCATCATGTCTGATTCATTCTAAACAGAAGAGAGGTGTCAGTCATTCTTTGTAAAGACATTTTTACAAAAGAAAACATTGTGTAATTCTACTTGTTTTTAGTGGGGTTTGTCATTGTTCAATGAGTGACAACGTGGGCTTGTTGGGTGACAACGTGTGCTTGTTGGGTGACAACATGTGCTTGTTGGGTGACAACGTGTGCTTGTTGGGTGACAACGTGTGCTTGTTGGGTGACAACCTTTGCTAGTGTTCTGGAAGAACGAGTTGATTTGAGACATGTATGAAGTGTTTTGGTAGTTTTAGTGCATTTTTTTGTGTGTGGGGGGGGGGTGAAATTAACTGCCGTGCTCAAGCTGAAAATTGGTTAGGAGAACTGTGTGAAGAGTTTTGAAAAAGTGACCTAAGTATTGAGAAATAGGTCCTAGCGATTGTAAAAGAAACTGTAATGGGTTGAACAGACAGATCAGGTTGATATATGCCAGCTAACATTATTATTTTATACATTGTGATAGTACAGTGCAATAATGTTTCATATTTGTGTGTGATCCTAGTGGGAATTGAACCTGAAACACTGGTGTTGCTAACGCTACCAGCCGTTCCATTCGTCTATTCCCAGGGTGCTGCTAACGCTACCAGCCGTTCCATTGGTCTATTCCCAGGGTGTTGCTAACACTACCAGCCGTTCCATTGGTCTATTCCCAGGGTGTTGCTAACGCTACCAGCCGTTCCATTGGTCTATTGCCAGGGTGTTGCTAACGCTACCAGCTGTTCCATTGGTCTATTCCCAAGGTGCTGCTAACGCTAACAGCTGTTCCATTGGTCTATTCCCAGGGTGCTGCTAACGCTACCAGCCGTTCCATTGGTCTATTCCCAGGGTGTTGCTAACGCTACCAGCCGTTCCATTGGTCTATTCCCAGGGTGTTGCTAACGCTAACAGCCGTTCCATTGGTCTATTCCCAGGGTGTTGCTAACGCTACCAGCCGTTCCATTGGTCTATTCCCAGGGTGTTGCTAACGCTAACAGCTGTTCCATTGGTCTATTGCCAGGGTGCTGCTAACGCTAACAGCTGTTCCATTGGTCTATTCCCAGGGTGCTGCTAACGCTACCAGCCGTTCCATTGGTCTATTCCCAGGGTGTTGCTAACGCTAACAGCTGTTCCATTGGTCTATTCCCAGGGTGCTGCTAACGCTACCAGCCGTTCCATTGGTCTATTCCCAGGGTGTTGCTAACGCTAACAGCTGTTCCATTGGTCTATTCCCAGGGTGTTGCTAACGCTAACAGCTGTTCCATTGGTCTATTCCCAGGGTGCTGCTAACGCTACCAGCGTGTTCTGTTTTATTTATGAATGAGTTCACTATTTTGTTTATTAATGAGTTCACTATTTTGTTTATTAATGATTCCACTATTTTGACACTTTAGTTGAATATTTGTGGAAGTCTGATTAGTTGTGTTATTCTATAACTGGCCACATTTAACCAAATCAAATCAAATCAAATTTTATTTGTCACATACACATGGTTAGCAGATGTTAATGCGAGTGTAGCGAAATGCTTGTGCTTCTAGTTCCGACAATGCAGTAATAACCAACAAGTAATCTAGCTAACAATTCCAAAACTACTACCTTATAGACACAAGTGTAAGGGGATAAAGAATATGTACATAAAGATATATGAATGAGTGATGGTACAGAGCGGCATAGGCAAGATACAGTAGATGGTATTGAGTGCAGTATATACATATGAGATGAGTATGTAAACAAAGTGGCATAGTTAAAGTGGCTAGTGATACATGTATTACATAAGGATGCAGTAGATGATATAGAGTACAGTATATACATATGAGATGAATAATGTAGGGTATGTAAACATTATATTAGGTAGCATTGTTTAAAGTGGCTAGTGATATGGGTGCACCTCAGCCACGCTCAAGGTCCTAAACGATATCTTAACCGCCATCGATAAGAAACATTACTGTGCAGCCGTATTCATTGATCTGGCCAAGGCTTTCGACTCTGTCAATCACCACATCCTCATCGGCAGGCTCGACAGCCTTGGTTTCTCAAAAGATTGCCTCGCCTGGTTCACCAACTACTTCTCTGATAGAGTTCAGTGTGTCAAATCGGAGGGTCTGCTGTCCGGACCTCTGGCAGTCTCTATCGGGGTACCACAGGGTTCAATTCTTGGACCAACTCTCTTCTCTGTATACATCAGAGGTCGCTCTTTCTGCTGGTGAGTCTCTGATCCACCTCTACGCAGACGACACAATTCTGTATACTTCCGGCCCTTCTTTGGACACTGTGTTAACAACCCTCCAGGCAAGCTTCAATGCCATACAACTCTCCTTCCGTGGCCTCCAATTGCTCTTAAATACAAGTAAAACTAAATGCATGCTCTTCAACCGATCGCTACCTGCACCTACCCGCCTGTCCAACATCACTACTCTGGACGGCTCTGACTTAGAATACGTGGACAACTACAAATACTTAGGTGTCTGGTTAGACTGTAAACTCTCCTTCCAGACCCATATCAAACATCTCCAATCCAAAGTTAAATCTACAATTGGCATCCTATTTCGCAACAAAGCATCCTTCACTCATGCTGCCAAACATACCCTTGTAAAACTGATCCTACCAATCCTCGACTTTGGCGATGTCATTTACAAAATAGCCTCCAATACCCCCCTTATCTCAGCTCGCTGGTCACCATAGCATCTCCCACCTGTAGCACACGCTCCAGCAGGTATATCTCTCTAGTCACCCCCAAAACCAATTCTTTCTTTGGCCGCCTCTCCTTCCAGTTCTCTGCTGCCAATGACTGGAACGAACTACAAAAATCTCTGAAACTGGAAACACTTATCTCCCTCACTAGCTTTAAGCACCAACTGTCAGAGCAGCTCACAGATTACGGCACCTGTACATAGCCCACCTATAATTTAGCCCAAACAACTACCTCTTTCCCTACTGTATTTTATTCATTTATTTATTTTGCTCCTTTGCACCCCATTATTTTTATTTCTACTTTGCACATTCTTCCATTGCAAAACTACCATTCCAGTGTTTTACTTGCTATATTGTATTTACTTTGCCACCATGGCCTTTTTTGCCTTTACCTCCCTTATCTCACCTCATTTGCTCATATCATATATAGACTTGTTTATACTGTATTATTGACTGTATGTTTGTTTTACTACATGTGTAACTCTGTGTCGTTGTATCTGTCGAACTGCTTTGCTTTATCTTGGCCAGGTCGCAATTGTAAATGAGAACTTGTTCTCAACTTGCCTACCTGGTTAAATAAAGAAAAATATAAAAAATATATTTTACATCATTTCCCATCCATTCCCATTATTAAAGTGGCTGGAGTTGAGTCAGTGTGTTGGCAGCAGCCACTCAATGTTAATGGTGGCTGTTTAACAGTCTGATGGCCTTGAGATAGAAGCTGTTTTTCAGTCTCACGGTCCCAGCTTTGATGCACCTGTACTGACCTCGCCTTCTGGATGATAGCGGGGTGAACAGGCAGTGGCTCGGGTGGTTGTTGTCCTTGATGATCTTTATGGCCTTCCTGTGACATCGGGTGGTGTAGGTGTCCTGGAGGGCAGGTAGTTTGCCCCCGGTGATGCGTTGTGCAGACCTCACTACCCTCTGGAGAGCCTTACGGTTGTGGGTGGAGCAGTTGCCGTACCAGGCGGTGATACAGCCCGACAGGATGCTCTCGATTGTGCATCTGTAGAAGTTTGTGAGTGCTTTTGGTGACAAGCCGAATTGCTGATGCGCTTTCTTCACGATGCGGTCTGTGTGGGTGGACCAATTCAGTTTGTCTGTGATGTGTATGCCGAGGAACTTAGAACTTACTACCCTCTCCACTACTGTTCCATCGATGTGGATAGGGGGGTGTTCCCTCTGCTGTTTCCTGAAGTCCACAATCATCTCCTTAGTTTTGTTGACGTTGAGTGTGAGGTTATTTTCCTGACACCACACTCCGAGGGCCCTCACCTCCTCCCTGTAGGCCGTCTCGTCGTTGTTGGTAATCAAGCCTACCACTGTTGTGTCGTCCGCAAACTTGATCATTGAGTTGGAGGCGTGCATGGCCACGCAGTCGTGGGTGAACAGGGAGTACAGGAGAGGGCTCAGAACGCACCCTTGTGGGGCCCCAGTGTTGAGGATCAGCGGGGTGGAGATATGGTTGCCTACCCTCACCACCTGGGGGCGGCCCGTCAGGAAGTCCCGTACCCAGTTGCACAGGGCGGGATCAAGACCCAGGGTCTCGAGCTTGATGACGAGCTTGGAGGGCACTATGGTGTTAAATGCCGAGCTGTAGTCGATGAACAGCATTCTTACATAGGTATTCCTCTTGTCCAGATTGGTTAGGGCAGTGTGGTTGAGATTGCATCTTCTGTGGACCTATTTGGGCGGTAAGCAAATTGGAGTGGGTCTAGGGTGTCAGGTAGGGTGGAGGTGATATGGTCCTTGACTAGTCTCTCAAAGCACTTCATGATGACGGAAGTGAGTGCTACGGGGCGGTAGTCGTTTAGCTCAGTTACCTTAGCTTTCTTGGGAACAGGAACAATGGTGGCCCTCTTGAAGCATGTGGGAACAACAGACTGGGTTAGGGATTGATTGAATATGTCCGTAAACACACCAGCCAGCTGGTCTGTGCATGCTCTGAGGGCGCGGCTGGGGATGCCGTCTGGGCCTGCAGCCTTGCGAGGGTTGACACGTTTAAATGTTTTCCTCACGTCGGCTGCAGTGAAGGAGAGTCCGCATGTTTTAGTTGCGGGCCGTGTCAGTGGCACTGTATTGTCCTCAAAGCGGGCAAAAAAGTTATTTAGTCTGCCTGGGAGCAAGAATTCCTGGTCCGTGACGGGGCTGGTTTTCTTTTTGTAATCCGTGATTGACTGTAGACCCTGCCACATACCTCTTGTGTCTGAGCCTTTGAATTGAGATTCTACTTTGTCTCTATACTGAGGCTTAGCTTGTTTGATTGCCTTGCGGAGGGAATAGCTGCACTGTTTGTATTCGGTCATGTTTCCAGTCACCTTGCCCTGAATAAAAGCAGTGGTTCGCGCTTTCAGTTTCACGCGAATGCTGCCATCAGTCCACGGTTTCTGGTTTGGGAATGTTTTAATCGTTGCTATGGGAACGACATCTTCAACGCACGTTCTAATGAACTCGCTCACCGAATCAGCGTATTCGTCAATGTTGTTGTCTGACACAATACGAAACATATCCCAGTCCACGTGATGGAAGCAGTCTTGGAGTGTGGAATCAGATTGGTCGGACCAGCGTTGAACAGACCTCAGCGTGGGAGCCTCTTGTTTTAGTTTCTGTCTGTAGGCAGGGATCAACAAAATGGAGTCGTGGTCAGCTTTTCCGAAAGGAGAGCGGGGCAGGGCCTTATATGCGTCGCGGAAGTTGGAATAGCAATGATCCAAGGTTTTTCCAGCCCTGGTTGCGCAATCGATATGCTGATAAAATTTAGGGAGTCTTGTTTTCAGATTAGCCTTGTTAAAATCCCCAGCTACAATGAATGCAGCCTCGGGATATATGGATTCCAGTTTGCAAAGAGTCAAATAAAGTTCGTTCAGAGCCATCGATGTGTCTGCTTGGGGGGGAATATATACGGCTGTGATTATAATCGAAGAGAATTTCCTTGGTAGATAATGCGGTCGACATTTGATTGTGAGGAATTCTAAGTCAGGTGAACAGAAGGACTTGAGTTCCTGTATGTTGTTGTGGCAACACCACGTCACGTTAACCATGAAGCATACGTGTGTGTGTCTCTGTGTCTGTGTCACTTCCTGTGTGTGTGTGTGTGTGTGTGTGTGTGTGTGTGTGTGTGTGTGTGTGTGTGTGTGTGTGTGTGTGTGTGTGTGTGTGTGTGTGTGTGTGTGTGTGTGTGTGTGTGTGTGTGTGTGTGTGTGTGTCTCTGTGTCTGTGTGTGTCTCTGTGTCTGTGTGTGTCTCTGTGTGTGCGTGTGTTTAATTAGTCACTATTCATAGAAATAAACTGTGGGTGTGAGGTTGTGAACTGCATTGTGGGAACTTCTGGGAGAGCGTGATGGTCCCCTTTTGATTTGTCAACAGCATTGTGGGAACACCTCTCTCTAATTAGTGTAATTAATGTTGCTGTGATGTGTTGGTGTGATGAAAAGTATTTAAAGCGGCAATGCGCTCACTGATTTGGCCTCCTTTTTGTCTTGCTCCTCAAGAAATGCTGGCGGTCATGACAGAATGCCAAACGTGTGTTGTCTTGGGGGGTGTGGTTTGATGTGGGTGTTTCTTGGGTGTTTCCTTGCCACCACCAAGACACACCCATCTGTCAGAACCTTGCCACCACCAAGACACACCCATCTGTCAGAACCTTGCCACCACCAAGACACACCCATCTGTCAGAACCTTGACACCACCGAGACACACCCATCTGTCAGAACCTTGCCACCACCAAGACACACCCATCTGTCAGAACCTTGCCACCACCAAGACACACCCATCTGTCAGAACCTTGCCACCACCAAGACACACCCATCTGTCAGAACCTTGCCACCACCAAGACACACCCATCTGTCAGAACCTTGCCACCACCAAGACACACCCATCTGTCAGAACCTTGCCACCACCAAGACACACCCATCTGTCAGAACCTTGCCACCACCAAGATACACCCATCTGTCAGAACCTTGCCACCACCAAGACACACCCATCTGTCAGAACCTTGCCACCACCAAGACACACCCATCTGTCAGAACCTTGCCACCACCAAGACACACCCATCTGTCAGAACCTTGCCACCACCAAGACACACCCATCTGTCAGAACCTTGTCCGCAGCCGTTTCCACTCAATCACAGCAAACAAACTTGAATCAAGGTAATGAAGTGGGTTCCCTTCTGTATTTGTACAACAGGGAGAAGTTTCCCACAGCCCTCATCTCTTGCCATCCCTGGTGGGGATAGCTAGCTAATTCCCATCCTCCCAGCTAGCTACTAATCCCATCATGTTCGTCACCAAACGAATTGTTCGTCACCAAACTGTTCCTGGATGGTTGCTCTCGGAGGATGTGTTGGTACCATTCTTTATTCATGGCTGTGTTTTTAGGCAAAATTGTGAGTGAGCCCACACCCTTGGCTGAGAAGCAACCCCACACATGAATGGTCTCAGGATGCTTTACCGTTGGCATGACACAGGACTGATGGTAGCGCTCACCTTGTCTTCTCCGGACAAGCTTTTTTCCGTATGCCCCAAACAATCGTAAAGGGGATTCATCAGAGAACATGACTTTACCCCAGTCCTCAGCTGTCCAATCCCTGTACCTTTTGCAGAATATCAGTCTGTCCCTGATGTTTTTCCTGGAGAGAAGTGGCTTCTATGCTGCCCTTCTTGACACCAGGCCATCCTCCGAAAGTCTTCACCTCACTGTGTGTGCAGATGCACTCACACCTGCCTGCTGCCATTCCTGAGCAGCTCTGTACTGGTGGTGCCCCGATCCCGCAGCTGAATCAACTTTAGGAGACGGTCCGGGCGCTTGCTGGACATTCTTGGACGCCCTAAAGCCTTCTTCACAACAATTGAACCGCTCTCCTTGAAGTTCTTGATGATCTGATAAATGATTGATTGCGGTGCAATCTTACTGGCAGCAATATCCTTGCCTGTGAAGCCCTTTTTGTGCAAAGCAATGATGACGGCACGTGTTTCTTTGCAGGTAACCATGGTTGACCGAGGAAGAAAAATGATTCCAAGCACCACCCTCCTTTTGAAGCTTCCAGTCTGTTATTCGATCTCAATCAGCATGACAGAGTGATCTCCAGCCTTGTCCTTGTCAACACTCACACCTGTGTTAACGAGAGAATCACTGACATGATGTCAGCGGGTCCTTTTGTGGCAGGGCTGAAATGCAGTGGAAATGTTTTTTTGGGGATTAAGTTCATTTGCATGTCAAATAGGGACTTAATTGCAATTAATCTGATCACTCTTCATAACATTCTGGATTATATGCAAATTGCCATCATACAAACTGAGGCAGTAGACTTTGTGAAAATGTTTATTTGTGTCATTCTCAACACCTTTGGCCACGACTTTACTGTCAACTGTGAGACCTTATATAGACAGGTGTGTGCCTTTCCAAATCATGTCCAATCAATTGAATTTACCACAGGTGGACTCCAATCAAGTTGTAGAGACATCAAGAATGACCAATGGAAACAGGATGCACCTGAGTTCAATTTAGAGTCTCATAGCAAAGGGTCTGAATACTTATGTAAATAAGATATTTCTGTTTTTTACTTTTAATAAAATGTACAAAAATTCAAAAAAACCTGTTTTGTTTTTGTTTTGTCAATATGGGGTATTGTGTGTCGATTGAGGATTTTTTATTTAATTACATTTAGAATACATTTTTGCAATATTTGTTCTTAACAGTAAGCTGAAGTATAATTCCCCGCTCTCTCTGACAGTAATGTTGACTGTTTAGCTGTTCAAACGGAGAGCAGCTTCATGGTTACTGAGGGTATCCAACGGTTTACCGGTAACGTTCACCGGCTGTAACGTTTCCCGGAGGCGTTTAATATAATAATATATGCCATTTAGCAGACGCTTTTATCAAAAGAGACTTACAGTCATGTGTGCATACATTCTACATATGGGTGGTCCCGGGGATCGAACCCACTACCCTGGCGTTACAAGCGCCATGCTCTACCAACTGAGCTACAGAAGGACCACAGGTAACAGGTAACGTTCACCGGCTGTAACGTCTCCCGGAGGCGTTTCACAGGTAACGTTCACCGGCTGTAACGTCTCCTGGAGATTGTGTATAATAGAGGTTTTATGGTTATGATTAATAGATGAAAAGATGTCTATTCATCTCTCTCTCTCTCTCTCTCTCTCTCTCTCTCTCTCTCTGATCTCTCTCTCTGATCTCTCTCTCATCTCTCTCTCTGATCTCTTTTCTGAGAACCCAGGAAATAAGGAAGACTCTATTTTACAACCCGAAGCACAATCAAAATGAAAGTCTAGCTCTGGAGAGAGAGAGGGGTGGGGCAGGGAGAGAGAGAGGGGCGGGTTAGGGAGAGAGAGAGGGGTGGGACAGGGAGAGAGAGAGGGGCGGGTTAGGGAGAGAGAGAGGGGTGGGGCAGGGAGAGAGAGAGAGGGGCGGGTTAGGGAGAGAGAGAGGGGTGGGGCAGGGAGAGAGAGAGAGGGGCGGGTTAGGGAGAGAGAGGGGTGGGGCAGGGAGAGAGAGAGGGGCGAGCCAGGGAGAGAGAGAGGGGTGGGGCAGGGGAGAGAGAGAGAGGGGTGGGGCAGGGAGAGAGAGAGGGGTGGGGCAGGGAGAGAGAGAGGGGTGGGGCAGGGAGAGAGAGAGGGGCGGGTTAGGGAGAGAGAGAGGGGTGGGGCAGGGAGAGAGAGAGAAAGAGAGGGGGCGGGGAAGGGCAGGGAGAGAGAAAGAGAGGGGCGGAGCATGTGTGTGTGTGTGTAGAAGTGTCTTGGTACAAGGGCCCAGTCTTTGAACATGGGTCTAATTGGAGAGTTTAACAACAGACGAGGCAGGAAAGCAAGGTTCAAAGATCTGAGACAACAGAGGGAGAGAGACAAGAGCTCTGGGACTCTCCTCTTGATCTGAGATAACCGAAGGAGAGAGAAGAGCTCTGGGACTCTCCTCTTGATCTGAGACAACCGAGGGAGAGAGACAAGAGCTCTGGGACTCTCCTCTTGATCTGAGACAACCGAAGGAGAGAGAAGAGCTCTGGGACTCTCCTCTTGATCTGAGACAACCGAAGGAGAGAGAAGAGCTCTGGGACTCTCCTCTTGATCTGAGACAACCGAAGGAGAGAGAAGAGCTCTGGGACTCTCCTCTTGATCTGAGACAACCGAAGGAGAGAGAAGAGCTCTGGGACTCTCCTCTTGATCTGAGACAACCGAAGGAGAGACAAGAGCTCTGGGACTCTCCTCCTGCTCTCTGTGGGAGACAGGATTGTGTGATATAGTGTGGAGGAACAGAGAGAGAGAGAGAAGTCGCAGTAGTTGAAGGGGTTGTGGATGGAAGACACTTGGGGATGAGTGTGTTTGTGTGCCTACCTGTGTGTGTGCGTGGCGGTCGATGCCGTTTAAGACGAGGTAGAATGTCTATATGTTTATATGAGCACAGCCTTTTTTCTATTATAGCATATTGGATGACTGTCATTCATAATCCATTCAACCAGTTCAATGTAGCATTGATAAGTTTAGGCTACTGCATGATACTCTAATGTTCTCTATACCCATCATGAGGTTGATACAACCTAGCCTATGAATAATAGTTTACAACGTAGGTGCACACAGGTCGAGAGAAAAATTTGAGTAATCAAGGTGACAGACAGCGACACCATTCAATACTGCCTTGAACAGTCTGGCCTGCACCTAGCTGATCAATAGATCTAGCTGATCTAGGATGTAATCATTAATCCAACAGTTGCAAACAAGAGTTTCGTTTGGACAAATTCAGGTATGTTTAACCCAGTTTTGTTCCGTTTGCTTCTGTTTAAGACACATTTTTTTCAACAGAGTCGTTGGAATGAATACACCCCTGATCACACGCAAACACATTTCACTTTCATAGCAGCCACGTACAAACAGCATGATCAATTTGCTCGCTGTATAATTCCTCCTCGCATCTATACGCTCCTCCTCCTCCTCCTCCTCCTCCTCCTCCTCCTCCTCCTCCTCCTCACCTTTTCTCTTGCTTGTGGACTTCAGTGCACAACACTTCAGCTGTCTTTGACCAGGCCAAAAAAACTGCTAACATCTACAAACAGACTACCTACATCGTTGTCACCATATTAGCTAACGTCATAGTCACCATAGCTACTGGAACTAATGCGTTACTAAAACCTGCTACAGTGTACAGTCAGAGAGCAGTTTAGCAGTTACACCTGCGGGCCCTATGTGGCAATAAATGTATAAATAAATCAAAAGCTTACCGTGACTTGGAAGAGTTCCAGTGTTGTGTTGTATAGTCATAGCCAGCTAACTAACATAGCATCCCTCTGTTATAGCCAGCTGGCTAACATAGCACCCCTCTGTTAGAGCCAGCTAGCTAACATAGCATCCCTCTGTTATAGCCAGCTAGCTAACATAGCATCCCTCTGTTGTAGCCAGCTAGCTAACATAGCATCCCTCTGTTATAGCCAGCTAGATAACATAGCATCCCTCTGTTATAGCCAGCTAGCTAACATGGCATCCCTCTGTTATAGCCAGCTAACTAACATAGCATCCCTCTGTTATAGCCAGCTAGCTAACATGGCATCCCTCTGTTGTAGCCAGCTAGCTAACATAGCATCCCTCTGTTATAGCCAGCTAGCTAACATAGCATCCCTCTGTTATAGCCAGCTAGCTAACATAGCATCCCTCTGTTATAGCCAGCTAGATAACATAGCATCCCTCTGTTATAGCCAGCTAGCTAACATAGCATCCCTCTGTTATAGCCAGCTAGCTAACATAGCATCCCTCTGTTATAGCCAGCTAGCTAACATAACATCCCTCTGTTATAGCCAGCTAGCTAACATAGCATCCCTCTGTTATAGCCAGCTAGCTAACATAGCATCCCTCTGTCATAGCCAGCTAGCTAACATAGCATCCCTCTGTTATAGCCAGCTAGCTAACATAACATCCCTCTGTTATAGCCAGCTAGCTAACATAACATCCCTCTGTTATAGCCAGCTAACTAACATAGCATCACTCTGTTATAGCCAGCTAGCTAACATAGCATCACTCTGTTTGAACCTGCTGTTTGAGTAGTCTAAACTGCAATCGCTAGCTAAGTGAAAGTGAAAAAAATACAATGAAATGTAGCTAGCTCTCTCTTTCCTTCTCTCTCTTGTATCTCATTTGAGTCAACTATTCACCACATTT
The DNA here is from genome assembly GCF_021184085.1 of Oncorhynchus gorbuscha. Taxonomy (NCBI): domain Eukaryota; kingdom Metazoa; phylum Chordata; class Actinopteri; order Salmoniformes; family Salmonidae; genus Oncorhynchus; species Oncorhynchus gorbuscha. The sequence continues at coordinate 95,007,139 of NC_060182.1, read as the reverse complement.
TATGCACTGCAGTGCTAGCGAGCTGTAGCTTATGCTTTCGGTATTAGATTAATTCCCTGATCCTTTGATTGGGTGAACAACATGTCAGTTCATGCTGCAAGAGCTCTGGTAGGTTGGAGGACATCCTCCGGAAGTTGTCATAATTACTGTGAAAGTCTATGGAAGCGGGTGAGAACCATGAGCCTCCTAGGTTCTTTATGGAAGTCAATGTACCCAGAGGAGGACGGAAGCTAGCTGTCCTCCAGCTACACCATGGTGCTACCCCTACAGAGTGCTGCTGAGGCTACTGTAGACCTTTTTTGCAAAACAATGTATTTTAATAAACTATTTGGTGACGTGAATATATTTAGTATAGTTTTATCTAACGGGTGGGGGGGGGGGGGATTTAGAATTTATAATTTCCGGGTAACCTGGTATTTCCCGGCAAAACTGGAAGTGGCATTGTAAAACATATAAAAAATAGTGCATTCATAAAGTATTCCGACTTTTTTCCACTTTTTGTTGCGTTACAGCCTTATTCTAAAACTGGATTTAAAAATAATGACATCACAATACCCCATAATGACATCACAATACCACATAATGACATCACAATACCACATAATGACATCACAATACCCCATAATGACATCACAATACCACATAATGACATCACAAAACCCCCCTAATGACAAAGTTAAAACAGGTTTTTAGACATTTCTGCAAATGTATTAAAAATAAAAACATCAATTATTTATTTACATAAGTATTCAGACCCTTTGCTATGAGACTCTAAATTGAGCTCAGGTGCATCCTGTTCGCATTGATCATCCTTGAGATGTTTCTACAACTTGATTGGAGTCCACCTGTGGTAAAATCAATTGATTGGAAATGATTTGGAAAGGCACACACCTGTCTATATAAGATCCCACAGTTGACAGTGCATGTCAGAGCAAAAACCAAGCCATGTTGTGGTAGAAGGAATTGTCCGTAGAGCTCCAAGACAGGATTGTCTCAAGGCACAGATCTGGGGAAGGGTACCAAAAAATGTCTGCAGTATTGAAGGTCCCCAAGAACACAGGGGCCATCATCATTCTTAAATGGAAGAAGTTTAGAACCACCAAGACTCTTCCTAGAGCTGGCCGCCCAGCCAAACTGAGCAACCTGGAGAGAATGGCCTTGGTCAGGGAGGTGAGAGACCTGACAATAGTTGTGCAGTGACGCTCCCCATCCAACCTGACAGAGCTTGAGAGGATCTGCAGAGAAGAATGGGGAAGGAAATGGGAAACTCCACAAATACAGGTGTGCCAAGCTTTTCGCTGTCACACCCTGACCATAGTTTGCTTTGTATGTTTCTATGTTTTGTTTGGTCAGGGTGTGATCTGAGTTGGCATTCTATGTTACATGTCTAGTTTGTCTATTTCTATGTTTAGCCTGATATGGTTCTCAATCAGAGGCAGGTGTTAGTCATTGTCTCTGATTGGGAACCATATTTAGGTAGCCTGTTTGGTGTTGGGTTTTGTGGGTGATTGTTCCTGTCTCTGTGTTTGCACCAGATAGGACTGTTTTAGGTTTTCACGTTTCTTGTTTTGTTAGTCTATTCGTGTATAGTTTCTTTATTAAAGAACCATGAGTAATAACCACACTGCGTTTTGGTCCGCCTCTCCTTCACCGCAAGAAAACCGTAACAGTAGCGTCATACCCAAGAAGACTCGAGGCTGTAATCACTGCCAAAGGTGCTTCAACAAAGTACTGAGTAAAGGGTTTGAATAATACACATTTTTTTTTTTACATTTATTTGCAAAGATTCATGACTAGTCCCCCAAGAGTGTGCACACCTGTCATCAAGCCAAAGGGTGGAAGAATCTCAAAGAATCTCAAAATCTAAAATTACATTTACATTACATTTAAGTCATTTAGCAGACGCTCTTATCCAGAGCGACTTACAAATTGGTGCATTCACCTTATGACATCCAGTTGGACAGTCACTTAACAATAGAGCATCTAAAACTTAGGGGGGGTGGGGTGAGAGGGATTACTTAACCTATCCTAGGTATTCCTTAAAGAGGTGGGGTTTCAGGTGTCTCCGGAAGGTGGTGATTGACTCCGCTGTCCTGGCGTCGTGAGGGAGTTTGTTCCACCATTGGGGGGCCAGGGCAGCGAACAGTTTTGACTGGGCTGAGCGGGAGCTGTACTTCCTCAGTGGTAGGGAGGCGAGCAGGTCAGAGGTGGAAATATATTTTGATTTGTTTTATACTTTTTTTGGTTATTCCATGTGTGTTATTTAATAATGTCGATGTCTTCATTGTTATTCTACAATGTAGACAATAGTAAATATAAAGAAAAACCCTTGGGTGAATGAATACAAACTGTTGACTGGTAGTGTACATAGTCATGGAGTCTCTGGCCACTTTAATAATGTTTACCTATTGCTTTACTCATCTCATATGTATATACTGTATTCTAGTCTAACGTCTTCCGTCTTTTGACTGGTAGTGTACATAGTCATGGAGTCTCTGGCCACTTTAATAATGTTTACCTATTGCTTTACTCATCTCATATGTATATACTGTATTCTAGTCTAACGTCTTCCGTCTTTTGACTGGTAGTGTACATAGTCATGGAGTCTCTGGCCACTTTAATAATGTTTACCTATTGCTTTACTCATCTCATATGTATATACTGTATTCTAGTCTAACGTCTTCCGTCTTTTGACTGGTAGTGTACATAGTCATGGAGTCTCTGGCCACTTTAATAATGTTTACCTATTGCTTTACTCATCTCATATGTATATACTGTATTCTAGTCTAACGTCTTCCGGATTGGACGTTAAACGAGTGTCCTGACTCTCTGTGGTCACTAAAACATCCCAATGCCCCATGGTAGTGATTGGGGACATTGCCCTGTGTAGAGTGCTGTATTTCAGATTGGACGTTAAACGAGGGACCTGACTCTCTGTGGTCACTAAAGTTCCCATGGCACTTATCGTAAGAGTAGGGGTGTTAACCCTGGTGTCCTGACTCTCTGTGGTCACTAAAGATCCCATGGCACTTATCGTAAGAGTAGGGGTGTTAACCCTGGTGTCCTGACTCTCTGTGGTCACTAAAGTTCCCATGGCACTTATCGTAAGAGTAGAGGGTGTTAACCCTGGTGTCCTGACTCTCTGTGGTCACTAAAGATCCCATGGCACTTATCTTAAGAGTAGAGGGTGTTAACCCTGGTGTCCTGACTCTCTGTGGTCACTAAAGATCCCATGGCACTTATCTTAAGAGTAGGGGTGTTAACCCCGGTGTCCTGATTAAATTCCTGATCTGTCCCTCATACCATCATGGCCACCTAATCATCCCCAGTTTACAATTGGCTCATTCACCCCCCCCCTCCTCATCCCTGTAACTATTCCCCAGGTCGTTGCTGCAAATGAGAATGTGTTCTCAGTCCACTTACCTGGTAAAATAACGGATAAATACAATATAATAATAATGATAAGGGTAGAATAAATACATTTTAAAAATGTCAATTTTTGCTTGGCCGTATATTTATATATTTCTTCATTCCATTCTTTTATTTTTAGATGTGTGTGTTATTGTGTATTGTTAGATACTACTGCACTGTTGGAGCTAGGAACACAAGCATTTCGCTACACCCTCAATAACATCTGCAAAATATGTGTATGTGACCAATCAAATTTATGACCAAAAGGAGGAAATGAGAATGAGACCAAGAGGAAATGGAAATGAGACCCAGAGGAGGAAATGAGAATGAGACCAAGAGGAAATGAGAATGAGACCAAGAGGAAATGAGAATGAGACCAAGAGGAAATGAGAATGAGACCAAGAGGAGGAAATGAGAATGAGACCAAGAGGAAATGGAAATGAGAATGAGACCAAGAGGAAATGAGAATGAGACCCAGAGGAGGAAATGAGAATGAGACCAAGAGGAAATGAGAATGAGACCAAGAGGAGGAAATGAGAATGAGACCAAGAGGAAATGGAAATGAGAATGAGACCAAGAGGAAATGGAAATGAGAATGAGACCAAGAGGGGGAAATGAGAATGAGACCAAGAGGAAATGGAAATGAGAATGAGACCAAGAGGAAATGGAAATGAGAATGAGACCAAGAGGAAATGGAAATGAGAATGAGACCAAGAGGAGGAAATGAGCATGAGACCAAGAGGAAATGAGAATGATACCAAGAGGAGGAAATGAGAATGAGACCAAGAGGAGGAAATGAGAATGAGACCAAGAGGAAATGAGAATGAGAACAAGAGGAAATGGAAATGAGAATGAGAACAAGAGGAGGAAATGAGAATGAGAACAAGAGGAGGAAATGAGAATGAGACCAAGAGGAGGAAATGAGAATGAGACCAAGAGGAAATGAGAATGAGACCAAGAGGAGGAAATGAGAATGAGAACAAGAGGAAATGGAAATGAGAATGAGAACAAGAGGAGGAAATGAGAATGAGACCAAGAGGAGGAAATGAGAATGAGACCAAGAGGAGGAAATGAGAATGAGACCAAGAGGAGAGTTGAGAGCTGCGGATGGAGGGAAAAGGAGATGGGAGGAGGATGAGAGAGGGGGAGGTTGGAGGCATGGAGGGAGAGGGAAGAGAGAATCATGAGAGGAGGAGAGGAGAGGAGAAGAGATGATAGTCATGAGGAGAAGAGAGGAGAGGAGGCTATGTCACTATGGCAACCAGCGAGGATCTGCCTGCACCCGTCTCCCGGTTCTGCGACGGTGTGAACATGTAGGAATGTGAACATAGCGTATCGGCTCATGGCTCCTGCATGTGTGTCAGTCAGTCCATCCGTCTGTCTGTTGGGTGGGTTCTGGCTTGTGTGTTTGCACATCATCATTGTGTAGGCATACATGCCTGTGTGTGTGTGCGTGCGTGTGTGAGCATCCCCAGTGTTGTACTGCAGGCATTACTCTTACATAATCAGGGTGACACGGGGAGAAATAAAGGGATGGAGAAAAATAAGAAAAAACTCCTACATTTACCCTCTCTATCTATCTTCTCTCTATCTATCTATCTATCTTCTCTATCTCTATCTATCTTCTCTCTATCTCTATCTATCTATCTTCTCTCTATCTCTATCTATCTTCTCTCTATCTCTATCTATCTTCTCTCTATCTCTATCTATCTTCTCTCTATCTTTATCTATCTTCTCTCTATCTTTATCTATCTTCTCTCTATCTTATCTATCTATCTATCTATCTATCTATCTATCTATCTATCTATCTATCTATCTATCTATCTATCTATCTATCTATCTATCTATCTATCTATCTATCTTCTCTCTATCTATCTATCTATCTATCTATCTATCTATCTATCTATCTATCTATCTATCTATCTATCTATCTATCTATCTATCTATCTATCTTCTCTCTATCTTCTATCTCTATATCTATCTATCTATCTATCTATCTATCTATCTATCTATCTATCTATCTATCTATCTATCTATCTATCTATCTATCTATCTATCTATCTATCTATCTATCTGTATCTTCTTTCTCTCTCTATCTATCTTCTCTCTACTGCTCTCTCTATCTCTATCTATCTCTATCTTCTTTCTCTCTCTATCTCTATCTATCTTCTCTCTATCTCTATCTATCTCTATCTATCTTCTCTCTACTGCTCTATCTATCTTCTCTCTATCTCTATCTATCTTCTCTCTACTGCTCTATCTATCTTCTCTCTATCTCTATCTATCTTCTCTCTACTGCTCTATCTATCTTCTCTCTACTGCTCTATCTATCTTCTCTCTATCTCTATCTATCTTCTCTCTACTGCTCTATCTATCTTCTTTCTACTGCTCTATCTCTATCTCTGTCTTTCTTCCCAAAATCTCTCTGTCTCTGTCTCTGTCTCTGTCTCTCTCTCTCTCTCTCTCTCTCTCTCTCTCTCTCTCTCTCTCTCTCTCTCTCTCTCTCTCTCTCTCTCTCTCTCTCTCTCTCTCTCTCTCTCTCTCTCTCTCTCTCTCTCTCTCTCTCTCTCTCTCTCTCTCTCTCTCTGTGTGGTTCCCAGTCAGAGGCAGCTGTCTATCGTTGTCTCTGATTGGGGATCATATAATAGTTGTCCTTTTTTCCTTTTGTGTGTATTTGTTTGTTACATGTTTAGCTTTACGTTTGTTGTGTTGTTTATTGTTTTTTGGTGAAACATTTAATAAAGAAAATGCACCACTCTGCACCTCGCTGCACCACGCAGCACCACGCAGCACCACGCTGTACCACGCTGCACCACGCTGGACCACGCAGCACCACGCAGCACCACGCTGTACCACGCTGCACCACGCTGGACCACGCTATACCACGCAGCACCACGCTGCACCATGGTATACCACGCAGCACCACGCTATACCACGCAGCACCACGCTGCACCACGGTATACCACGCAGCACCACGCTATACCACGCAGCACCACGCTGCACCACGCAGCACCACGCTATACCACGCAGCACCACGCTATACCACGCAGCACCTCGCTGCACCACGCTATACCACGCAGCACCACGCTATACCACGCAGCACCACGCTGCACCACGCTATACCACGCAGCACCACGCTGCACCACGCTATACCACGCAGCACCACGCTATACCACGCAGCACCACGCTGCACCACGCTATACCACGCAGCACCACGCTGCACCACGCTATACCACTCTGCACCACACTGCACCACGCTATACCACGCAGCACCACGCTGCACCACGCAGCACCACTCTGCACCACGCTGCACCACGCTATACCATGCTGCACCACGCAACACCACGCTGCACCACGCTATACCATGCTGCACCACGCAGCACCACGCTGCACCACGCTGCACCACGCAGCACCACGCAGCACCACTCTGCACCACGCTGCACCACGCTGCACCACGCTATACCACGCAGCACCACGCTGCACCTCGCTATACCACGCTGCACCACGCTATACCACGCAGCACCACGCTGCACCACGCTGCACCACGCAGCACCACGCTGCACCACGCTGCACCACGCAGCACCACGCTGCACCACGCTGCACCACGCAGCACCACGCTGCACCACGCTGCACCACGCAGCACCACGCAGCACCACGCTGCACCACGCTATACCACGCAGCACCACGCTATACCACGCAGCACCACGCTGCACCACGCTACACCACTCTGCACCACGCTGCACCTTGGTCCGGTCATTCTGCAAACGGGAGCCGTAACACCATTACAGAAGTTCCAAAAGATTAAAGATATTTCAAATGTCACATTACATCTATAATACAGCGTTATTCACTATAAACATTCTTGTTTACCCAACCGTGCGACAGACTGTTTGTTCAAAACCTCGGTACTGTCCATTGGTTACACAGACTTTTGGGCTCCCATCCTATTCTAAACACCTCCATCCGGCTTTGTATTCATATTGCTGTACAATATGATCTTGTTATCTGATGCATATTCAGATGTCATAAATCAGCATTGCAGCGCTCGCCCTGTCCTCTGCCGTGCCTTGATTGTATTACTGTTGATGATATCTGGAAATGTGCATGTACACCCCTGGCCCGTCTACTGTTGCTAACCCCAATTCTGACTTGTGCTCTGATATCTGCTTCACTGATTTCTCTTCTCGTAAAAGCCTGGGTTTTCGGGCATGTTAACCCTAGAAGGTTGTTACCTAAAATGGATCAATTGAAAGTGTGGGTTCACAGCTCCAATCCAGATGTGTTGGTCATTACTGAGACGTGGTTAAAGGAAGAGTGTTTTGAATACTGATGTTAACCTTTCTGGTTAGAACCTTTTTCGGCAAGACAGATCTTCCAAAGGTTGGTGAGTGGTAATCTTTGCTGGTTTTAAAAGCATTCAACTTTCACATAGCTCTTTGTTGACTGTTGCTAGGTGTTATCGTCTTCCATCAGCACCGGCCTGTACCCTACCTGTTCTAAGCTTTCTACTGGCCCCTTACACTAAGTCTGAATTTGTCCTGCTAGGTGACCTAAACTGGGACATGCTTAAACCACCTGACCAAGTCCTAAAGCAATGGGACTCCCTAAATCTTTCTCAGATTATTACCAATCCCACAAGGTATTGACTCCAAACACCCAGAAAAGTCTACCGTCCTCAATGTTATCCTCATAAATAATCCTGATAGGTATCAGTCTGATGTTTTCTGTAATGACCTTGGTGATCCCTGTGTTCGTAATGTCTTCTCAGTGAAATGACCTGTCCTGATTTGTCAAAGGCACTTGCTAAATTTTTTTAATGAGCAAGACTTCGTTCATGACCTGGCCTCTGTAAATTGGTACCTTCGTTTTTGATATTTTCAGTGATACTGTTATCAAACACACCCCATAAAGAAATTGAGAATTAAAAACAGGTTTTAGCCCCTGGTTGATCGTGATCTTGCAGAGTTACTCCACCTCAAGAATTGCATTTGACGAAAGGCTCGGCACGCGCATACTCAGGCTGACTGGCTCTCGTTCAGGCAAATGAGAAATAAGTGCACTCAGGTTATCCGGAAGACCAATGTTAGTTACTTTAAGGAGCAGTTCTCTCATTGTGGGTCTAACCCCAAGAAGTTCTGGAAAATGGTTAAAGACCTGGAGAATAAACCCTCCTCCTCACAGCTGCCCATGTCCCTTAATGTTGATGATGTGGTTGTTACTGACAAGAAGCACATGGCTGAGCTCTTTAATCACCACTTCATAAAGTCAGGATTCCTATTTGACTCAGCCATGCCTCCTTGCTCGTCCAACATTTCCTCATCTCCCACCTCTTCTAATGCGACTAATCCCGATGCTTCTCCCTCTTGTTCCCCTGCCCAACTACAAGGTTTCTCCCTGCAGGCAGTCACTTAGTCCGAGGTGCTAAAGGAGCTCCTTAAACTTGACACCAAAAAACCATCTGGTTCAGACGGTTTAGACCCTTTCTTCTTTAAGGTTGCTGCCCCTATCAGCGCCAAGCCTATCCCTGACCTTTTTAACCTGTCTCTCCTTTCTGGGGAGGTTCCCATTGCTTGGAAGACAGCCACACTTTGTCCTTTATATAAAGGGGGAGATCAAGTTAATCCCAACTGTTGTCCAGTTTATCAAAGGTGTTGGAAAAACTTGTCAATAATCACCTGACTGGCTTTCTTGATGTCTATAGTATTTTCTCTGGAATGCAATCTGGCTAGTCAGGGTGAGACATATTAATACCAGTAGAGTCTATTGAGAGATATTAATACCAGTAGAGTCTATTGAGAGATATTAATACCAGGAGTAGAGTCTATTGAGAGATATTGATACCATTTACATTTACATTTAATACCAGTAGAGAGAGTCTATTGAGAGATATTAATACCAGTAGAGTCTATTGAGAGATATTAATACCAGTAGAGAGAGTCTATTGAGAGATATTAATACCAGTAGAGAGAGTCTATTGAGAGATATTAATACCAGTAGAGTCTATTGAGAGATATTAATACCAGTATAGTCTATTGAGAGATATTAATACCAGTAGAGTCTATTGAGAGATATTAATACCAGTAGAGAGAGTCTATTGAGAAATATTAATACCAGTAGAGTCTATTGAGAGATATTGATACCAGTAGAGTCTATTGAGAGATATTAATACCAGTAGAGAGAGTCTATTGAGAGATATTAATACCAGTAGAGAGAGTCTATTGAGTTCTGATCCTCTAGGGTGTTCACTCTGCTCTAGAATGTAGAACCCTGATCCCCTAGGGTGTTCACTCTGCTCTGGAATGTAGAACCCTGATCCTCTAGGGTGTTCACACTCTGCTCTAGAATGTAGAACCCTGATCCCCTAGGGTGTTCACTCTGCTCTAGAATGTAGAACCCTGATCCCCTAGGGTGTTCACTCTGCTCTGGAATGTAGAACCCTGATCCCCTAGGGTGTTCACTCTCTGCTCTGGAATGTAGAACCCTGATCCTCTAGGGTGTTCACTCTGCTCTGGAATGTAGAACCCTGATCCTCTAGGGTGTTCACTCTGCTCTGGAATGTAGAACCCTGATCCCCTAGGATGTTCACTCTGCTCTGGAATGTAGAACCCTGATCCCCTAGGGTGTTCACTCTCCTCTGGAATGTAGAACCCTGATCCCCTAGGGTGTTCACTCTGCTCTAGAATGTAGAACCCTGATCCCCTAGGGTGTTCACTCTGCTCTGGAATGTAGAACCCTGATCCTCTAGGGTGTTCACTCTGCTCTGGAATGTAGAACCCTGATCCTCTAGGGTGTTCACTCTCTGCTCTGGAATGTAGAACCCTGATCCTCTAGGGTGTTCACTCTGCTCTGGAATGTAGAACCCTGATCCCCTAGGGTGTTCACTCTGCTCTGGAATGTAGAACCCTGATCCTCTAGGGTGTTCAATCTGCTCTGGAATGTAGAACCCTGATCCTCTAGGGTGTTCACTCTCTGCTCTGGAATGTAGAACCCTGATCCTCTAGGGTGTTCACTCTGCTCTAGAATGTAGAACCCTGATCCCCTAGGGTGTTCACTCTGCTCTGGAATGTAGAACCCTGATCCTCTAGGGTGTTCACTCTGCTCTGGAATGTAGAACCCTGATCCCCTAGGGTGTTCACTCTGCTCTGGAATGTAGAACCCTGATCCTCTAGGGTGTTCACTCTGCTCTGAAATGTAGAACCCTGATCCTCTAGGGTGTTCACTCTGCTCTGGAATGTAGAACCCTGATCCCCTAGGGTGTTTACGCTCAGGTTATGGATGTGTCACTGCAACCTTAATAAAGGTCCTTAATGATGTCCCCATTGCCCTTGATTCTAAGCAAAGTTGTACTGCTATTTGTATTGATTTGGGCAAAGCTTTTGATACGGTAGACCATTCCATTCTTGTGGTCCGGCTAAGGAGTATTTGGTGTCTCTGAGGGGTCTTTGGTCTGTTTTGCTAACTTAAAGAGAAAATAAATCAACATTGTATTTAAACATGTATTTACATTGGTGTTTTTCACTGGTTGTCCTTTTCTTGTGGCAACAGGTCACAAATCTGGCAGCTGTGACGGTACACTGTGGTTTTTCACCCAATAGATATGAGGTTTGTTTTCAAATTCTTTGTGGATCTGTGTAATCTGAGGGAAATATGTGTCTCTTGCATGGTCATACATTTGGCAGAAGGTTAGGAAGTGCAGCTCAGTTTCCACCTCATTTTGTTGGCAGTGGGCACATGAAGTACATGTACAACGCACAAACACGGTTACGGCTGTAATGATTACGACTGTGGTGGCCATTTTGACTTCAACACAACATGACAGCTAATAGCTAATGTTAGCTGCTGGCTAGGTTTGCACATGTTTGCAAGTAAAATACACTTCAATACATCCTCAAAAAAACATTATCTTACCTTTCAAATGATTTCAGGTGAAAATTCCTTATGAGGGAGTAAATTCCACAGCATAGCACACTTGCAAGGCAGCTAGTCAAGAGCAATAATTTTGAAACAATAAGGCTCGAGTGGGTACAGGCTCTAGTCGTTTCTCAGGGTGTTATCTAGTCTCTCCAGTGGGTAATGGTCTCAGGGTGTTAGCTAGTCTCTCCAGTGGGTAATGGTCTCAGGGTGTTAGCTAGTCTCTCCAGTGGGCAATGGTCTCAGGGTGTTAGCTAGTCTCTCCAGTGGGTAATGTTCTCAGGGTGTTAGCTAGTCTCTCCAGTGGGTAATGGTCTCAGGGTATTATCTAGTCTCTCCAGTGGGTAATGTTCTCAGGGTGTTAGCTAGTCTCTCCAGTGGGTAATGTTCTCAGGGTGTTAGCTAGTCCCTCCAGTGGGTAATGGTCTCAGGGTATTATCTAGTCTCTCCAGTGGGTAATGTTCTCAGGGTGTTAGCTAGTCTCTCCAGTGGGTAATGTTCTCAGGGTGTTATCTAGTCTCTCCAGTGGGTAATGGTCTCAGGGTATTAGCTAGTCTCTCCAGTGGGTAATGGTCTCAGGGTGTTAGCTAGTCTCTCCAGTGGGTAATGTTCTCAGGGTGTTAGCTAGTCCCTCCAGTGGGTAATGGTCTCAGGGTGTTATCTAGTCTCTCCAGTGGGTAATGGTCTCAGGGTGTTAGCTAGTCTCTCCAGTGGGTAATGGTCTCAGGGTGTTAGCTAGTCTCTCCAGTGGGCAATGGTCTCAGGGTGTTAGCTAGTCTCTCCAGTGGGTAATGTTCTCAGGGTGTTAGCTAGTCTCTCCAGTGGGTAATGGTCTCAGGGTGTTAGCTAGTCCCTCCAGTGGGTAATGTTCTCAGGGTATTAGCTAGTCTCTCCAGTGGGTAATGGTCTCAGGGTGTTAGCTAGTCTCTCCAGTGGGTAATGTTCTCAGGGTGTTAGCTAGTCCCTCCAGTGGGTAATGGTCTCAGGGTGTTAGCTAGTCTCTCCAGTGGGTAATGGTCTCAGGGTGTTATCTAGTCTCTCCAGTGGGTAATGGTCTCAGGGTGTTAGCTAGTCTCTCCAGTGGGTAATGGTCTCAGGGTGTTAGCTAGTCTCTCCAGTGGGTAATGGTCTCATTGTTTTAGCTAGTCTCTCCAGTGGGTAATGGTCTCAGGGTGTTATCTAGTCTCTCCAGTGGGTAATGTTCTCAGGGTGTTAGCTAGTCTCTCCAGTGGGTAATGGTCTCAGGGTGTTAGCTAGTCCCTCCAGTGGGTAATGTTCTCAGGGTGTTATCTAGTCTCTCCAGTGGGTAATGGTCTCAGGGTGTTAGCTAGTCTCTCCAGTGGGTAATGGTCTCAGGGTATTAGCTAGTCTCTCCAGTGGGTAATGGTCTCAGGGTGTTAGCTAGTCTCTCCAGTGGGTAATGTTCTCAGGGTGTTAGCTAGTCTCTCCAGTGGGTAATGGTCTCAGGGTGTTAGCTAGTCCCTCCAGTGGGTAATGGTCTCAGGGTGTTATCTAGTCTTTCCAGTGGGTAATGTTCTCAGGGTGTTAGCTAGTCTCTCCAGTGGGTAATGGTCTCAGGGTGTTAGCTAGTCTCTCCAGTGGGTAATGGTCTCAGGGTGTTATCTAGTCTCTCCAGTGGGTAATGTTGTCTGGGTGTTAGCTAGTCTCTCCAGTGGGTAATGGTCTCAGGGTGTTAGCTAGTCTCTCCAGTGGGTAATGGTCTCAGGGTGTTATCTAGTCTCTCCAGTGGGTAATGGTCTCAGGGTATTAGCTAGTCTCTCCAGTGGGTAATGGTCTCAGGGTGTTATCTAGTCTCTCCAGTGGGTAATGTTCTCAGGGTGTTAGCTAGTCTCTCCAGTGGGTAATGGTCTCAGGGTGTTATCTAGTCTCTCCAGTGGGTAATGGTCTCAGGGTATTAGCTAGTCTCTCCAGTGGGTAATGGTCTCAGGGTGTTATCTAGTCTCTCCAGTGGGTAATGTTCTCAGGGTGTTATCTAGTCTCTCCAGTGGGTAATGGTCTCAGGGTGTTATCTAGTCTCTCCAGTGGGTAATGTTCTCAGGGTGTTATCTAGTCTCTCCAGTGGGTAATGGTCTCAGGGTGTTAGCTAGTCTCTCCAGTGGGTAATGGTCTCAGGGTGTTAGCTAGTCTCTCCAGTGGGTAATGGTCTCAGGGTGTTATCTAGTCTCTCCAGTGGGTAATGGTCTCAGGGTGTTAGCTAGTCTCTCCAGTGGGTAATGGTCTCAGGGTGTTAGCTAGTCTCTCCAGTGGGTAATGGTCTCAGGGTGTTAGCTAGTCCCTCCAGTGGGTAATGGTCTCAGGGTGTTAGCTAGTCTCTCCAGTGGGTAATGGTCTCAGGGTGTTATCTAGTCTCTCCAGTGGGTAATGGTCTCAGGGTGTTAGCTAGTCTCTCCAGTGGGTAATGGTCTCAGGGTGTTAGCTAGTCTCTCCAGTGGGTAATGGTCTCAGGGTGTTAGCTAGTCTCTCCAGTGGGTAATGGTCTCAGGGTGTTAGCTAGTCCCTCCAGTGGGTAATGGTCTCAGGGTGTTAGCTAGTCCCTCCAGTGGGTAATGGTCTCAGGGTGTTAGCTAGTCTCTCCAGTGGGTAATGGTCTCAGGGTGTTATCTAGTCTCTCCAGTGGGTAATGGTCTCAGGGTGTTATCTAGTCTCTCCAGTGGGTAATGGTCTCAGGGTGTTAGCTAGTCTCTCCAGTGGGTAATGGTCTCAGGGTGTTAGCTAGTCTCTCCAGTGGGTAATGGTCTCAGGGTGTTAGCTAGTCTCTCCAGTGGGTAATGGTCTCAGGGTGTTAGCTAGTCCCTCCAGTGGGTAATGGTCTCAGGGTGTTAGCTAGTCCCTCCAGTGGGTAATGTTCTCAGGGTGTTATCTAGTCTCTCCAGTGGGTAATGGTCTCAGGGTGTTATCTAGTCTCTCCAGTGGGTAATGTTCTCAGGGTGTTAGCTAGTCTCTCCAGTGGGTAATGTTCTCAGGGTGTTAGCTAGTCTCTCCAGTGGGTAATGGTCTCAGGGTGTTAGCTAGTCTCTCCAGTGGGTAATGGTCTCAGGGTGTTAGCTAGTCCCTCCAGTGGGTAATGGTCTCAGGGTGTTAGCTAGTCTCTCCAGTGGGTAATGGTCTCAGGGTGTTATCTAGTCTCTCCAGTGGGTAATGGTCTCAGGGTGTTAGCTAGTCTCTCCAGTGGGTAATGGTCTCAGGGTGTTAGCTAGTCTCTCCAGTGGGTAATGGTCTCAGGGTGTTATCTAGTCTTTCCAGTGGGTAATGGTCTCAGGGTGTTAGCTAGTCTCTCCAGTGGGTAATGGTCTCAGGGTGCTCAGTACTGCTTCCCTGTTTAAGCGCTTGTTCTCCCTAACATCCTCTGGGGCATCAGCCCATCCCTGAAGGTAATTTAAGAATGGATAGTATTACAACTGGAGACTTGCATTTCAGCTTTACTTAGCTGCATGAGTGGAAAGAGAGAGAGAAATAAATATAAAGAGGGGAGACAGCGAGAGAGAGAGAGAGAGAGAGAGAGAGAGAGAGAGAGATGGAGAGGGTTGCTGCTCCCGGCAGCCTACGCTGTCCAGCAAGGAGAAATAATCTATTGTGAGATATTAATACCAGTATAGTCTATTGAGAGATATTAATACCAGTATAGTCTATTGAGAGATATTAATACCAGTAGAGTCTATTGAGAGATATTAATACCAGTAGAGTCTATTGAGAGATATTAATACCAGTAGAGTCTATTGAGAGATATTAATACCAGTAGAGTCTATTGAGAGATATTAATACCAGGAGACAGAGTCTATTGAGAGATATTAATACCAGTAGAGAGAGTCTATTGAGAGATATTAATACCAGTAGAGTCTATTGAGAGATATTAATACCAGGAGACAGAGTCTATTGAGAGATATTAATACCAGTAGAGAGAGTCTATTGAGAGATATTAATACCAGTAGAGAGAGTCTATTGAGAGATATTAATACCAGTAGAGTCTATTGAGAGATATTAATACCAGTAGAGAGAGTCTATTGAGAGATATTAATACCAGGAGACAGAGTCTATTGAGAGATATTAATACCAGTAGAGAGAGTCTATTGAGAGATATTAATACCAGTAGAGAGAGTCTATTGAGAGATATTAATACCAGTAGAGTCTATTGAGAGATATTAATACCAGGAGACAGAGTCTATTGAGAGATATTAATACCAGTAGAGAGAGTCTATTGAGAGATATTAATACCAGTAGAGAGAGTCTATTGAGAAATATTAATACCAGTAGAGTCTATTGAGAGATATTGATACCAGTAGAGTCTATTGAGAGATATTGATACCAGTAGAGAGAGTCTATTGAGAGATATTAATACCAGTAGAGAGAGTCTATTGAGAGATATTAATACCAGTAGAGAGAGTCTATTGAGAGATATTAATACCAGTAGAGTCTATTGAGAGATATTAATACCAGTAGAGTCTATTGAGAGATATTAATACCAGTAGAGAGAGTCTATTGAGAAATATTAATACCAGTAGAGAGAGTCTATTGAGAGATATTAATACCAGTAGAGAGAGTCTATTGAGAGATATTAATACCAGTAGAGAGAGTCTATTGAGAGATATTGATACCAGTAGAGTCTATTGAGAGATATTAATACCAGTAGAGAGAGTCTATTGAGAGATATTAATACCAGTAGAGTCTATTGAGAGATATTAATACCAGTAGAGTCTATTGAGAGGTATTAATACCAGTAGAGTCTATTGAGAGATATTAATACCAGTAGAGTCTATTGAGAGATATTAATACCAGTAGAGTCTATTGAGAGATATTAATACCAGTAGAGAGAGTCTATTGAGAGATATTAATACCAGTAGAGAGAGTCTATTGAGAGATATTAATACCAGTAGAGTCTATTGAGAGATATTAATACCAGTAGAGAGAGTCTATTGAGAGATATTAATACCAGTAGAGAGAGTCTATTGAGAGATATTAATACCAGTAGAGAGAGTCTATTGAGAGATATTAATACCAGTAGAGAGAGTCTATTGAGAGATATTAATACCAGTAGAGAGAGTCTATTGAGAGATATTGATACCAGTAGAGTCTATTGAGAGATATTAATACCAGTAGAGAGAGTCTATTGAGAGATATTAATACCAGTAGAGTCTATTGAGAGATATTAATACCAGTAGAGTCTATTGAGAGATATTAATACCAGTAGAGAGAGTCTATTGAGAGATATTGATACCAGTAGAGAGAGTCTATTGAGAGATATTAATACCAGTAGAGAGAGTCTATTGAGAGATATTAATACCAGTAGAGAGAGTCTATTGAGAGATATTAATACCAGTAGAGAGAGTCTATTGAGAGATATTAATACCAGTAGAGAGAGTCTATTGAGCTCTGATCCTCTAGGGTGTTCACTCCCTGCTCTAGAATGTAGAACCCTGATCCCCTAGGGTGTTCACTCTGCTCTGGAATGTAGAACCCTGATCCTCTAGGGTGTTCACGCTCTGCTCTAGAATGTAGAACCCTGATCCCCTAGGGTGTTCACTCTTCACTAGAATGTAGAACCCTGATCCTCCCTGCACTGCTCGTCCTAGAAATCACTCTTCTTTTTGGGAAAGTCTTCCAGTTGTGTGTGTGTTTGTTTGTTAGTATAACAGACTGGATGACATCACTTTGAAGTTGATAACATGACAGTGTGTCATACTCTGACTCAGTCCTTGGCGCCTTAACCACTCTTCTCCTACTGCTAGTTCTCTTTCTGTTCTCTCTTTCTTCTCTTCCTTTCATCATCTCTTCATCTTACCTCTTTTAATGTCATAAAAACAATATAAAAATCCCCTACATAACTGTCCAGGGTCCAGGGTTTCTGGGATGGTAGTGTTAATGTGAGCCATGACCAACCATTCAAAGCATTTCATAGCTACAGATTTGAGTGCTACGGGGCGGTAGTAATTTAAGCATGTTACCTTGGCGTTCCTGGGCACAGGTACTATGGTGGAGTGCTTGAAACTTGTGTAGGTGTTACAGACTCAGACAGGTAGAGGTTGAAAATGTCAGTGAAGACACTTGCTAGTTGGTCCGCGCATGCTCTGAGTACGCGTCCTGGTACTCCGTCTGGCCTTGCAGCCTTGTAAATGTTAACCTTTTTAAAGGTCTTAGTCATGTCGGGCTATGGAGAACGTGATCACACAGTCATCCGTAACAACTGTTGCTCTCATGCATGGTTCAGTGTTGCTTGCCTCAAAGCGAGCAGGCATTTAGCTCGTCTGGTAGGCTCTCATCACTGGGAAGCTCGCGGCTGAGGTTCCCTTTGTAATCCGTGATAGTTTGCAAGCCCTGCCACATCCGCAGAGCGTCCGAGCTGGTGTAGTAGAATTAGATCTTAGTCCTGTATTGACGCTTAGACTATTTTTCTATAAGCACCCGGATTAGTATCCTGTTCCTTGAAAGTGGCAGCTGTTGCCTTTCAGTGCGGATGTTGCCTGTAATCCATGGCTTCTGGTTGGGATGCGTACGAACGGTCACTGTGGGGACGATGTCATTGATGCACTTATTACTGAAGCCGGTGACTGATGTGGTAAACGCCTCAATGCCATCGGATGAGTCCTGGAACATATTCCAGTCTGTGCTAGCGAAACAGTCCTGTAGCTTAGCAACCGCTTCATCGGACCCATTCTGTATTGAATGTGTCACTGGTACTTCCTGTTTGAGTTTTTGCTTGTAAGCAGGAATCAGATATGCCAAATCGTGGATGAGGGAGAGCTTTGTACGCATCTCTGTGTTAGTTGCACATGTGACATGCTGGTAGAAATGAGGGAAAATGGATGTAATTTTCCCTGCATTAAAGTCCCCGGCCACTAGGAGCACCACCTCTGGATGAGCATTTTCTTGATTGCTTATGGCTTTATACAGTTTGTTGAGTGTGGTCTTAGTGCCTGCATCGGTCTGTGGTGGTCAATAGACAGCTCGGTAGAGAGTGTGGTCTACAGCTTATCATGAGGGACTCTACCTCAGGCAAGCAAAACCTAGAGACTTCCTGAATATTAGAGATCATGCACCAGCTGTTGTTGACAAAGAGACACACACCTCCCCCTCTGATCTGACTGGAGGTTACTGTTGTGTCTTGTCGATTCACGGAAAACCCAGCGAAATATATATTATTCATGGTCTTGTTCAGCCAAGACTCGCTGAAACATATGATATCCCGTTGATAGGATAGTCACGAACAGAGCTCATCCAATTTATTCTCCAGTGATTTCCACGTTTGCCAAAAGCATGGAGGATAAAGGCGGATTATCCGCCGACACAGTCTCTCCAGGTATCCGGATCTTTGAGCTCCGTAACGACGTATCCTCGTCATACAAATGACGGGGATTTGGGCCCTAGTCCAGATGGGAGCAGTATATCCGACTCATTAAAGATCATGATCATGATGTCCAGTTCGAGGTGAGTAATCACTGTTCGGAAGCCCTTTTCAGTCATAAGAGACAATGGCGGAAACATTATGTACAAAAAAAAACAAGTTATAAACACAAAATAGCACAATTGGTCTGGAGCCCGTAAAACGGCGGCCATTCTATTATCGGCGTCATTCTATTCCCCTCCCTCCCTCCCTCAGCCCCACCTCTGTGTTTACTTCAGCCCACCTGGGAGCTAGGAGGAGCAAGAGGGACAGGTGTTTTATCCAGACATGGCCTGTCTCTGTCCCAAATTGCACCCTATTCGCTATTTAGTGCACTACTTTTGATCAGGGTCTATAGGGCTGTGGTCAAAAGTAGTGCACTATATAGGCAATAGGGTGTCATTTGGGATGCAATCAAGGTGGCAAGGCGCTGGGAAATCAGGTCAGCATCCTAAACACACTGCCAAGAACGACAGAAGCTAAAAATAAAGATGTCACCAAGGGGGAGATGAGGAAGAGGGGAGGAAGAGGGGAGGAATAAACTAAATGAAAAGCAGAGGCTGTGAGAAGGGTTGGCTGCTGACTGAGGCTGTGAGACAGACAGGGTGGCCTAGAGAGAGGGAGAGAGAGCAAGAGAGAGAGAGAGAGAGAAAAAAAAACAGAGAAAGAGATAGGGAGAGAGAGAGAGATGTCGTGTGGCTGGGTTGCTGGGAGGGGAAATGCGGGGGGTGTCTTCTCTTCCCATGATTGCCTCTGTGCCTGATTAAGGCAGCAGCCCCCTCTCCCCCTGGGTACTGACACAGTGTTCACCAAACAACACAGGAGGAACAAGGATCAGGGGAGGAGGAGGAGGGAGGAGAGGAGAGGAGAGGAGGAATGAGGAAAGGAGAAAGAAAGGGATCAGAGGAGGAGAAGGAGAGGGATCAGAAGAGGAGAGGGATCAGGGCTAAGGGATGGTCTGTTTGTTACAGCTGGATTACATGGTCACGCATGGAGGTAAAGAACAAAGGAAGGAAAAAAGGAGGAGGGGAAGACGGGAAACGCATACCGCACAGGAGGATAAGCAGAGAATGAGAGAGAGGCAGAGAGAGAGACATGGTGTGGACATCTTAATTGAATAGTCATGTAGAGATATAGCAGTGTAGACTCTGGAGACTCAACAGAATGCCATCAGGCTGAAAGAGGAGAGTGATGGAGAGAGGCATTGATCGCCTCTCAGACCTCCAACGTCTCTGTGTCATCAAAGGAGACAGTACTGCAGGGCTAGAGACAGGGCCTTGTGTCTAGTCAGGCTGCTGGGTGGTTCTACGCTAGCGCAAGCAGAAATTGTGTTTGGTACCTCAGATTGCTCTGGAAATTCTCACATAAAAACTTAATGGGGAGTAAGAATGTTTGCAATATTTTTGTATAATTTTTTTCACCTTTATTGAACCAGGTATGCCAGTTGAGAACAAATTATCATTTACAACTGTAACCTGGCCAAGATAAAGCAAAGCAGTGAGACAAAAAAAGAACAACACAGAGTTACACATGGAATAAACAAAAGTACAGTCAATAACACAATAGAAAGATCTATATACAGTGTGTGCAAATGGAGTAAGGAGGTAAGGCAATAAATAGGCCAGAGTAGCAAAGTAATTACAATTAAACAAATTAACACTGGTGATAGAAATACTGGTGTGCAAAAGAGCAACAAAAGTAAATAAAAACAATATGGGGATGAGGTAGTTGGATGGGCTATTTACAGATTGGCTATGTACAGCTGCAGCGATCGGTGAGCTGCTCAGATAGCTGATGCTTAAAGTTAGTGAGGGAGATATAAGTCACCAACTTCAGCAATTTTTGCAATTCATTCCAGTCATTGACAGCAGAGAACTGGAAGGAAAGGCGGCCAAAGGAGGTGTTGGCTTTGGGGATGACCAGTGAGATATACCTGCTGGAGTGCGTGCTACTGGTGGGTGTTGTTATGGTGACCAGTGAACTGAGATAAGGCATAGCTTTACCTAGCAAATACTTACAGATGACCTGGAGCCAGTGGGTCTGGCGAAGAATTTGTTGCGAGGGCCAGCCAACGAGAGCATACAGGTCGCAGTGGTGGGTGGTATATGGGGCTTTGGTGACAAAACGGATGGCACTGTGAGTAGAGTGTAGAGTGTTGGAGGCTATTATGTGAATGACATCGCCGAAGGCGAGGATCGGTAGGATAGTCAGTTTTACGAGGGTATGTTTGGCAGCGTAAGTGAAGGAGGCTTTGTTGCGAAATAGGAAGCCGATTCTAGATTTCATTTTGGATTGGAGATGCTTAATATGAGTTTGGAAGGAGAGTTTACCTTCTAGCCAGACACCTAGGTATTTGTAGTTGTCCACATATTCTAAGTCAGAACCGTCCAGAGTAGTGATGGTGGGCAGCGATTGGTTGAAGTGCAGGCATTTAGTTTTACTAGCGTTTAGGAGCCCACGGAAGGAGTGTTGTATGTCATTGAAGCTCGTTTGGAGGTTTGTTAACATAGTGTCCAAAGAAGGGCCAGATGTATACAGAATGGTGTCGTCTGCGTAGAGGTGGAACAAAGAATCACCAGCAGCAAGAGCGACATCATTGATATTTTCAGAGAAAAGAGTCAGCCCGAGAATTGAACCCAGTGGTACCCCCATAGAGACTGCCAGAGGTCCGGACAACAGGCCCTCTGATTTGACACACTGAACTCTGTCTGAGAAGTAGTTGGTGAACCAGGCGAGGCAGTCATTTGAGAAACCAAGGCCGTTGAGTCTGCCGATAAGAATACGGTGATTGACAGAGTCAAAAGCCTTGGCCTGGTCAATGAAGACGGCTGCACAGTACTGTCTTTTATCGATGGCAGTTACGATATCGTTTAGTACCTTGAGCGTGGCTGAGGTGCACCCGTGACCGGCACGGAAACCAGATTGCACAGCGGAGAAGGTACAGTGGGATTCGAGATGGTCAGTGATCTGTTTGTTAACTTGGCTTTCGAAGACCTTAGATAGGCAGGGCAGGATGGATATAGGTCTAGCAGTTTTGGTCTAGAGTGTCACCCTCTTTGAAGAGGGTGATGAGTGTGCAGGCTTTCCAATCTTTAGGAATCTCGGGTGATACGAAAGAGAGGATGAACATACTAGTAATAGGGGTTGCAACAATGGCGGCAGATAATTTCAGAAAGAGAGGATCAAGATTGTCTAGCCCGGCTGATTTGTACGGGTCCAGATTTTGCAGCTCTTTCAGAACATCAGCTATCTGGATTTGGGTGAAGGAGAAGCTGGGGAGGCTTGGGCAAGTAGCTGGGGGGGGGGGTGCAGAGCTGTTGGCCGGGGTTGGGGTAGCCAGGAGGAAAGCACGGCCAGCCATAGAGAAATGTTTATACCACGGGTATTATCCAGGGTAAAAGCGGCTGGTGTCTGAGCTAGAGGTAAAGGCCGCTAGCAATGACTAAATAGCTAGTAGCTAATTAGCTGGTTAGCATCTGATGCCTAACTTCTGATGGAGGTTCTGGCTATAAGTTCTAAAAAATAGCAGATCCGTATTACATTGGGTGAGGCTTGTTGCCGGAATGTATATTTAATTTTAAAATGGAAAAAGAGATTGAAATACATACAAAAAAGGACTAAATTTACACGGGACAACGACAAACACGTCTGCGCCATTTACGAGATATTTGTATCACAAACCTATTTTGGGTGGAAAATCATGATTAAAATGTCCATTCTAGACATTCACATGCTTCCTGTGAAACCCTATGATCTGTGAACCGTTCATGATTTATTTGATCTTTATTTAACTACGCAAGTCAGTTAAGAACAATTCTTTATTTACGATGACAACCTGGGAACAGAGGGTTAACTGCTTTGTTCAGGGGCAGAACAACAGGTTTTTACCTTGTCAGCTCAGGGATTTGATACAGCAACCTTTTGGTTATTGGCCCAACAGCTCTAACCACTAGGCTACCTGCGCATTTTTTAATTTAATTTGACCTTTATTTAACTAGGCATATTCAGACAGAGCAAGGAGATTCCAGCCCAGTGGGAGAGGATCATGTTTTGGGGGTATCTCAGAGTGTTCCTGTGATTCTCACATAGGAACTTCATTGGGAGGAACAATGTTTGACATGCTTTTTTTTACGTTTGTATGTATGAAAAACAAAACTTTTTTTCTTTCTTTCTTTTATCCTGATGAAAGTGTCAATTTTATTTTAGACCTCTACATGCCTCCTGTAAAACAGACAACATCTTGGGATCATTATACTGTAAAACCCTGTGATCTGTGATCCGTACATGATACTACAGACAACATCTTGGTATCATTATACTGTAAAACCCTGTGATCTGTGATCCGTACATAATACAGACAACATCTTGGGATCATTACCCTCCTTATAGTGTGTTCTAAAATACGGAGATTCTAAAGTACAAAATTATTCACATCAATTTATTCAACATTATAAATATATTAATATAAATATCTCAAAATTACCCTTTAAAATTTTTTTATTTTTCAGACACATTGGTTGTAACTATGTCCTCTTTAAACACATCACATTTCCAGAGTGGGCTCTCTGGTACTTTTATACATAGAAATTGACATTGTAGCTCATTAATGAGGCGGCAGGGTAGCCTAGTGGTTAGAGCGTTGGACTAGTTAGTAACCAAAAGGTTGCAAGTTCAAATCCCTGAGCTGACAAGGTACAAATCTGTCGTTCTGAACAAGGCAGTTAACCCACTGTTCCTAGGCCATCATTGAAAATAAGAATTTGTTCTTAACTGACTTGCCTAGTAAAATAAATATGAGTGATATTTAGGTGATTTCAATGGGGCTTTATGAGTAAACTTGAGTTCAATCACAGGAGGTTGGTAAGCACCTAATTTGGGGAAGACGCGGTCGTGGCAATAGTTCTAGCGGAATATGTTGAATGGTATCAAATACAGGAAACACGTGGTTTCCATGGTTTCCCTGTGTTTGATACCATTCCATTCCAGCCATTATTATGAGCCGTCCTCCCCTCAGCAGCCTCCACTGGGTTCAATTACTATTTGAAATTGTTCAAACAATTTCAAGGTTTTCTCTAGCCTGCATGTAGTGCCAGAAGAATGGGGTTTGCAGTTTTGGGACTATTCTATTGCCCCCACCCCACATACACACATCAAGCCGATATAAAGTATTTTAAAATGATTTTAAATAGTATTTGAACCCAGCTCTGATCTTCATCATGCCCTTTTGCATGTTCCTTCTACTTGGCTGAGTAGTTTAGATGTCCTACTGGAATACACCAGACCAGACAGCCTTTTAGTGGTGTACTCTGTGACTCTCTCTCTCTCTCTCTCTCTTCTAAAGAACCATGAAGGACAACTGCCCAGGCTGGTGGGAGATGAAGCTGCATTGATGAGAAAGTTGTTCTACTGTAGACCAAGGGAATCTAGATTCAAGGACCACTGTAGCTCAGTTGGTAGAGCATGGCGCTTGTAACGCCAGGGTAGTGGGTTCGATCCCCGGGACCACCCATACGTAGAATGTATGCACACATGACTGTAAGTCGCTTTGGATAAAAGTGTCTGCTAAATGGCATATTATAGATTCAAACTGGGACTGAGAAATATGTGATCAACACTGAAGCCAGTGGTAGCTGTACAAAGAGAGAATCAGTTGCAACTCGTTCATCTCTTTTAGAGCTGGGCGAAATGTCGAAAATATCATATCACAATCAACTTTATTTTATTTTAATGTTGACGCTATTTGATGTTTTTTTTAAATAATTAAAGTTCTACATTTGCTTTACGAGTGATATTTAGATGATTTCAATTGGACTTTGTCCTTTTGTTTTATACTGCTCAAATCAAACTTCAACCCCAAAATTATTTTCACAAATTTCAAAAATGTCTGCATTTCTTCGTTTGAGATCATTTCCACACTGCCACGTAGGGCTGCACCATGTGGTCCAAAAAAAAGCAAGGCCTTACTTTTAACCAAATATTGCAAATGCAATTTGACTTGCTATTTATATCAAAACACTTAGAATCATGGAAATATAATGACTAGGTATAATATAATAGTGGGTAGCCAGGAGGAGTTATTGTGACATGTTAGGAACCAAAGTGTTGGTCAGTGTTTCCTAAGGAACCCTATAATCTTTTGCTACATTAAATGTGTTCTCTTCTCTAAGCTAGCTAACATATTCATGCTTTAGAAGATACTGTTGCACCAATAACATGCTGATTTAGGCCTACACCATCACTGGTATCAGGCTTTATTAGCTAGCTATGTTTGCTCTGATTCTTAGAGCACGTATTAGCTAGCTTGCCAGCTGACTAGTGATTAGCATTAGCAGCTAAAACTATTTATTTTTAACTTGCTAAGAATAGACAAACTAGCTGTTTTCAGACAGTAAGATACACAAAGTAATAGTGCAATTATACTGTAGAATGCTTGTGGATTTATATTTTGAAGTAGAAATTAGCATCGTTGTCTCCAACATCTTGTAGGTAATTGAGCTTCTAAGTGGCGCAGAAGTCTGAGGCACTGCATCTCAATGCTAAAGGTGTCACTGCAGACCCTGGTTTGATTCCAGGCTGGAGATAGGTATGGCTCAAGTAGTAGAAAAACTGTAGAGAATGTTTGTGAGAGTCTCATTTTTCCATAGATATTAGTTTGTAGGGAAAAGCGTTTTGGAACTCTACAGACATTTTTGTGAGAAGACCAATTTCCGGGATGTCTCCTGGTCTGACAAACAGAGCTCTAGCTCTGCCACTTTACGCTGCAGATTCAAAGATAATGTATTTTTAAAAATCCACATAGCATGTAGAACAAACCTGTCTCTGATAAGGAATCACATGACAAACCTGTCTCTGATAAGGAATCACATGATAAACCTGTCTCTGATAAGGAATCACATGACAAACCTGTCTCTGATAAGGAATCACATAACAAACCTGTCTCTGATAAGGAATCACATGACAAACCTGTCTCTGATAAGGAATCACATGACAAACCTGTCTCTGATAAGGAATCACATGACAAACCTGTCTCTGATAAGGAATCCCAGGACAAACCTGTCTCTGATAAGGAATCACATGATAAACCTGTCTCTGATAAGGAATCACATGACAAACCTGTCTCTGATAAGGAATCACATGACAACCCTGTCTCTGATAAGGAATCACATGATAAACCTGTCTCTGATAAGGAATCACATGACAAACCTGTCTCTGATAAGGAATCACATGACAAACCTGTCTCTGATAAGGAATCACATGACAAACCTGTCTCTGATAAGGAATCACAAAATAAGCCTGTCTCTGATAAGGAATCACAGAACAAACCTGTCTCTGATAAGGAATCACAGAATAAGCCTGTCTCTGATAAGGAATCACAGAATAAGCCTGTCTCTGATAAGGAATCACAGAATAAGCCTGTCTCTGATAAGGAATCACAGAATAAACCTGTCTCTGATAAGGAATCACAGAACAAACCTGTCTCTGATAAGGAATCACAGAATAAACCTGTCTCTGATAAGGAATCACTATCACAGAATAAACCTGTCTCTGATAAGGAATCACAGAATAAACCTGTCTCTGATAAGGAATCACAGAATAAACCTGTCTCTGATAAGGAATCACATGAGCTCTCGTCATTTCTATCAGGAATATTCCTTATTTGTTGCCAGAACATTGCCTAGGTGGTAGTATTGCTTATAGAAACAGTAGAACGTTTTGTATTTTCTCACATTTGCTATCTAAGCAATGATGATGCCAGTTATACCAAAACGACACAGATTTTTAATGTGGAAAAATAGATAAATTACAACAGAATCACTTGGGGATTGTGTGTGTGTATTTATATATATATGTATGTGTGTATTTATGGTCGAGGGTGATTTATGGTCGAGGGTGATTGACCGTCATCTTGAACTTCTTCCATTTTCTAATAATTGCACCAACAGTTGTTGCCTTCTCACCAAGCTGCTTGCCTATTGTCCTGTAGCCCATCCCAGCCTTGTGCAGGTCTACAATTTTATCCCTGATGTCCTTAAACAGCTCTCTGGTCTTGGCCATTGTGGAGAGGTTGGAGTCTGTTTGATTGAGTGTGTGGACAGGTGTCTTTTA
Source organism: Oncorhynchus gorbuscha (assembly GCF_021184085.1). Classification (NCBI taxonomy): domain Eukaryota; kingdom Metazoa; phylum Chordata; class Actinopteri; order Salmoniformes; family Salmonidae; genus Oncorhynchus; species Oncorhynchus gorbuscha. The sequence continues at coordinate 94,980,315 of NC_060182.1, read as the reverse complement.
TACAGGTAATGAGTTCAAACTCTCACAGTTGAAGTGTACCTATGATAAAAATTACAGACATCTACATGCTTTGTAAGTAGGAAAACCTGCAAAATCGGCAGTGTATCAAATACTTGTTCTCCAAAAATGTATATATATATATATGTGTGTATTTATATATATATAATGTGTGTGTATTTATATATATATGTGTGTGTATTTATATATATATGTGTGTGTGTATTTATATATATATGTGTGTGTATTTATATATATATATTTGTGTGTGTATTTATATATATATATGTGTGTGTTTGTATATATATATATATATTAATCCTTGTCTCATGCAAATGGAGTTCATACTGTAGGGTAACTCGTTTTCCAATGGCCTATGGAAAAGCAGGAGGAAAAAGAAAGACAGCTGTTGTCACCCTGCTTAATGACCTTTTCCCTGTAGATTTACTCCCGTCGAGGAGAAACAGGAACAGCATTTTTATTTATCTGTTATTTTGCCAGGTAAGTTGACTGAGAACACGTTCTCATTTGCAGCAACGACAAGGAGGGATAGTTAAAGGGGAGAGGAGGGATGAATGAGCCAATTGTAAACAGGGGATTGTTAGGTGACCCCAATCACTGCCCTGGGGAATTGGGATATTTTTTTTAGACGAGAGGAAAGAGTGCCTCCTACTGGCCCTCCAACACCACTTCCAGCAGCATCTGGTCTCCCATCCAGGGACTGACCAGGACCAACCCTGCTTAGCTTCAGAAGCAAGCCAGCAGTGGGATGCAGGGCGGTATGCTTTTAGTCAAATGCAACCTCTGCAAAGGCAGCATTGATCTCTTCGTTCAGAAACACAACATCAAATCTGAAATAACATTTGGAGGCCGAGCACAAAGCTGGCAGACAAAGTTCCAGAAATGCGTGAAAGATTGATACTTTTTAAAATTATTTAACCTTTATTTAACCAGGCAATGTGGGGAGAGGGGCATTCTTCTTACCAAACCACATGACCTTTGTTTTGGAGGTGTTCAGAACAAGGTTAAGGGCAGAGAAAGCTTGTTGGATACTAAAGAAAGCATTGTTGTAGAGCATTTAACACAAAATCCAGGGAGGGACCAGCTGAGTATAAGACTGTATCATCTGCATATACATGAACGAGAGAGCATCCTACTGCCTGAGCAATGTTGTTGATGTAAATTGAGAAGACCGTTGGGCCTAGGATCGAGCCTTGAGGTACTGCCTTGGTGACAGGCAGTGGCTACCCTCTTTGAGAGGTAGTGAGCAAACCAGGCCAACGACCCCTCAGAGACACCAATACTTGTTAACCGGCCCACAAGAATGGAATGTTCTACCGTATCAAAAGCTTTGCCCAGGTCAAAATAAAAATCCCAGAAGAGGGTACAGGTTGATCTTTACTGCTCACCGCTACAAATCTACAGATGGTTAAAAAAAAAATGGTAACCAAGTTAGGTCCAAAAAAAAACAGATTTTCACCAAGTCAAAGGAATGTATTGCGTCAGAGCAGTGGTCACAAACCTTGTCTGAGTCCAGATCACTTTCTGAGTCAAAAATGCAAGCCGAGATCTACCGTTGAGATTTTTGTTTTTAACATGACTTTAAAAAAAAAATGTAAACCTATGCAACATTAGCCAATTAAAAACAGTTCTGTATCAATGAGATTTGTGTCACGGTCGTCCTCCTCTTCATCTGAAGAGGAGAGGCGAGAAGGATCAGAGGACCAAAATGCGGCGTGGTGTGTGTTCATAGTGAATTTTAATAAAGAGAACACTGAACACTGCAACACTATACAAAAACAATAAACCAATGACGACCGTGAAGCTACAAATGAGACCTGTGCTGAACACAAGCCACTAACATAGACAATCACCCACAAACACACAGTGCAACCCAGGCTACCTAAGTATGATTCTCAATCAGAGACAACTAATGACACCTGCCTCTGATTGAGAACCATACTAGGCCGAAACATAGAAATCCCAAATCATAGAAAAACAAACATAGACTGCCCACCCCAACTCACACCCTGACCATACTAAATAAATACAAAACAAAGGAAATAAAGGTCAGAATGTGACAAGTAGGCTTTAGGCCCAATACATTATCACTGCATATTGGCTTTTCTTGAATTGCCAATGAATTGTTGTTCTTCTCAGATACATTTTAAAATATATATATTTCAACGATTGAGATTGGTTATATGATCACACCTGTAATAGATCAGTTGCTGTATTACTTGTGAGGCACAACTGAGTGAGTATATATTAAAAAATAATTAGCTTTATTATTTTACTGGGCTGATGGTCAGTCTCAGCGAAGTATGGGTGGGGGGCAGCAGAGGGGGGGGCAGCAGAGAGGGAGGGGGAGCAGAGAGGGGGGGCAGCAGAGGGGGGGGCAGCAGAGAGGGGGGCAGCAGACTGAGGGGGTGGGCAGCAGAGAGAGAGGGGGGCAGCAGAGAGAGAGGGGGGCAGCAGACTGAGGGGGGCAGCAGAGAGTGAGGGGGGCAGCAGAGAGAGAGGGGGCAGCAGAGAGGGGGTCAGCAGAGAGGGGGGCAGCAGAGAGGGGGGCAGCAGACTGATGGTCTGCCTCTCAACGTCTCTCCGGTCTCCATTTCGTCCTCTGACGCTGACCCAAAAGAGACACCATCTTCCAGCCGATGGTGAAACTCAAGTCACACTGCATTATTTCTGCCTTGTGCACAAAGGCATGTTGTTACTCCTACGACCAATGAAAGTGAAATATTCCTTGATATTAAAATAGACACAAGCTGCTAATATCAACAACACAAGCCTATCGATGCACTTTCCTACTCATTCATTACTGCTGCAGTGCTGGTTGTAGCGCTGAGTGGAAGTAGGGAGTATGTGTATTTGATGACATAAAAGTGTTGACAGTGAAGTCAGTCATAAAAACAGCAACTTTTGGGTTTTTATTCATTGACGGTCTCTCTAGGTTTGAAATGTTTTGAGATCTCACACTACCACTTTTGTTGTAGCATGCCTGCTATGCCTGCTATGCCTGCTATGCCTGCTATGCCTACTATGCCTGCTATGCCTGCTATGCCTACTATGCCTGCTATGCCTGCTATGCCTGCTATGTCTGCTATGCCTGCTATGCCTGCTATGCCTACTATGCCTGCTATGCCTGCTATGCCTGCTATGCCTGTTATGCCTGCTATGCCTGCTATGCCTGCCATGCCTGCCATGCCTGCCATGCCTGCCATGCCTGCTATGCCTACTATGCCTGCTATGCCTGCTATGTCTGCTATGCCTGCTATGCCTGCTATGTCTGCTATGCCTGCTATGCCTGCTATGCCTGCTATGTCTGCTATGCCTGCTATGCCTGCTATGTCTGCTATGCCTGCTATGTCTGCTATGCCTGCTATGCCTGCCATGCCTGCTATGCCTGCTATGCCTGCTATGTTAAATCTACATTCTGCTACATTACTGCAGACATAGACATCTGAGCCAGTGGTAGGCCTATTTTTATTTTACCTTTATTTAACTAGGCAAGTCAGTTCAAGTCAAGAACAAATTCTTATTTTCACTGGCAGCCTAGGAACAGTGGGTTAACTGGTCTAGGAACAGTGGTTTAACTGGTCTAGGAACAGTGGGTTAACTGGTCTAGGAACAGTGGGTTAACTGGTCTAGGAACAGTGGGTTAACTGGTCTAGGAACAGTGGGTTAACTGGTCTAGTAACAGTGGGTTAACTGGTCTAGGAACAGTGGGTTAACTGGTCTAGGAACAGTGGGTTAACTGGTCTAGGAACAGTGGGTTAACTGGTCTAGGAACAGTGGGTTAACTGGTCTAGGAACAGTGGGTTAACTGGTCTAGAACAGTGGGTTAACTGGTCTAGGAACAGTGGGTTAACTGGTCTAGGAACAGTGGGTTAACTGGTCTAGGAACAGTGGGTTAACTGGTCTAGGAACAGTGGGTTAACTGGTCTAGGAACAGTGGTTTAACTGGTCTAGGAACAGTGGGTTAACTGGTCTAGGAACAGTGGGTTAACTGGTCTAGGAACAGTGTGTTAACTGGTCTAGGAACAGTGGGTTAACTGGTCTAGGAACAGTGGTTTAACTGGTCTAGGAACAGTGGGTTAACTGGTCTAGGAACAGTGGGTTAACTGGTCTAGGAACAGTGGGTTAACTGGTCTAGGAACAGTGGGTTAACTGGTCTAGGAACAGTGGGTTAACTGGTCTAGTAACAGTGGGTTAACTGGTCTAGGAACAGTGGGTTAACTGGTCTAGGAACAGTGGGTTAACTGGTCTAGGAACAGTGGGTTAACTGGTCTAGGAACAGTGGGTTAACTGGTCTAGGAACAGTGGGTTAACTGGTCTAGGAACAGTGGGTTAACTGGTCTAGGAACAGTGGGTTAACTGGTCTAGGAACAGTGGGTTAACTGGTCTAGGAACAGTGGGTTAACTGGTCTAGGAACAGTGGGTTAACTGGTCTAGGAACAGTGGTTTAACTGGTCTAGGAACAGTGGGTTAACTGGTCTAGGAACAGTGGGTTAACTGGTCTAGGAACAGTGGGTTAACTGGTCTAGGAACAGTGGGTTAACTGGTCTAGGAACAGTGGGTTAACTGGTCTAGGAACAGTGGGTTAACTGGCCTAGGAACAGTGGGTTAACTGGTCTAGGAACAGTGTGTTAACTGGTCTAGGAACAGTGGGTTAACTGGTCTAGGAACAGTGGGTTAACTGGTCTAGGAACAGTGGGGTTAACTGGTCTAGGAACAGTGGGGTTAACTGGTCTAGGAACAGTGGGTTAACTGGTCTAGGAACAGTGGGTTAACTGGTCTAGGAACAGTGGGTTAACTGGTCTAGGAACAGTGGTTTAACTGGTCTAGGAACAGTGGGTTAACTGGTCTAGGAACAGTGGGTTAACTGGTCTAGGAACAGTGGGTTAACTGGTCTAGGAACAGTGGGTTAACTGGTCTAGGAACAGTGGGTTAACTGGTCTAGGAACAGTGGGTTAACTGCCTGTTCAGGGGCAGAACGACAGATTGTTACCTTGTCAGCTTGGGGATACCTTTCGGTTACTAGTCCAACACTCTAACCACTAGGCTACCCTGCCACCTCTACACTCTAACCACTAGGTTACCCTGCCGCCCCTACACTCTAACCACTAGGCTACCCTGCCACCTCTACACTCTAACCACTAGGCTACCCTGCCACCTCTACACTCTAACCACTAGGCTACCCTGCCGCTCCTACACTCTAACCACTAGGTTACCCTGCCGCCTCTACACTCTAACCACTAGGCTACCTGCCTCCTCTACACTCTAACCACTAGGCTACCCTGCCGCCTCTACACTCTAACTACTAGGCTACCTGCCTCCTCTACACTCTAACCACTAGGCTACCCTGCCGCCTCTACACTCTAACCACTAGGCTACCTGCCGCCTCTACACTCTAACCACTAGGCTACCCTGCTGCCCCACACTCTAACCACTAGGCTACCCTGCCGCCTCTACACTCTAACCACTAGGCTACCCTGCCGCCTCTACACTCTAACCACTAGGCTACCTGCCTCCTCTACACTCTAACCACTAGGCTACCTGCTGCCCCTACACTCTAACCACTAGGCTACCCTGCCACCTCTACACTCTAACCACTAGGCTACCTGCCGCCTCTACACTCTAACCACTAGGCTACCCTGCTGCCCCTACACTCTAACCACTAGGCTACCTGCCGCCTCTACACTCTAACCACTAGGCTACCCTGCTGCCCCACACTCTAACCACTAGGCTACCCTGCCGCCTCTACACTCTAACCACTAGGCTACCCTGCCGCCTCTACACTCTAACCACTAGGCTACCTGCCTCCTCTACACTCTAACCACTAGGCTACCTGCTGCCCCTACACTCTAACCACTAGCTACCCTGCCACCTCTACACTCTAACCACTAGGCTACCTGCCGCCTCTACACTCTAACCACTAGGCTACCCTGCCGCCTCTACACTCTAACCACTAGGCTACCCTGCCGCCTCTACACTCTAACCACTAGGCTACCTGCCTCCTCTACACTCTAACCACTAGGCTACCTGCTGCCCCTACACTCTAACCACTAGGCTACCCTGCCACCTCTACACTCTAACCACTAGGCTACCTGCCGCCTCTACACTCTAACCACTAGGCTACCCTGCCGCCTCTACACTCTAACCACTAGGCTACCCTGCTCCCTCTACACTCTAACCACTAGGCTACCTGCCGCCTCTACACTCTAACCACTAGGCTACCCTGCTGCCCCTACACTCTAACCACTAGGCTACCCTGCCGCCTCTACACTCTAACCACTAGGCTACCCTGCCGCCTCTACACTCTAACCACTAGGCTACCCTGGCGCCCCTACACTCTAACCACTAGGCTACCCTGCCGCCTCTACACTCTAACCACTAGGCTACCCTGCCGCCTCTACACTCTAACCACTAGGCTACCCTGCTCCCTCTACACTCTAAATCAAAATCAAATCAAATCAAATTTTATTTGTCACATACACATGGTTAGCAGATGTTAATGCGAGTGTAGCGAAATGCTTGTGCTTCTAGTTCCGACAATGCAGTGATAACCAACAAGTAATCTAACTAACAATTCCAAAACTACTGTCTTATACACAGTGTAAGGGGATAAGGAACATGTACATAAGGATATATGAATGAGTGATGGTACAGAGCAGCATACAGTAGATGGTATCGAGTACAGTATATACATATGAGATGAGTGTGTAGACAAAGTAAACAAAGTGGCATAGTTAAAGTGGCTAGTGATACATGTGTTACATAAGGATGCAGTCGATGTTGTAGAGTACAGTATATACATATGCATATGAGATGAATAATGTAGGGTAAGTAACATTATATAAGGTAGCATTGTTTAAAGTGGCTAGTGATATATTTACATAATTTCCCATCAATTCCCATTATTAAAATGGCTGGAGTTGGGTCAGTGTCAATGACAGTGTGTTGGCAGCAGCCACTCAATGTTAGTGGTGGCTATTTAACAGTCTGATGGCCTTGAGATAGAAGCTGTTTTTCAGTCTCTCGGTCCCAGTTTTGATGCACCTGTACTGACCTCGCCTTCTGGATGATAGCGGGGTGAACAGGCAGTGGTTCGGGTGGTTGATGTCCTTGATGATCTTTATGGCCTTCCTGTAACAACGGGTGGTGTAGGTGTCCTGGAGGGCAGGTAGTTTGCCCCGGTGATGCGTTGTGCAGTCCTCACTACCCTCTGGAGAGCCTTACGGTTGAGGGCGGAGCAGTTGCCGTACCAGGCGGTGATACAGCCCGCCAGGATGCTCTCGATTGTGCATCTGTAGAAGTTTGTGAGTGCTTTTGGTGACAAGCCGAATTTCTTCAGCCTCCTGAGGTTGAATAGGCGCTGCTGCGCCTTCTTCACGACGCTGTCAGTGTGAGTGGACCAATTCAGTTTGTCTGTAATGTGTATGCCGAGGAACTTAAAACTAGCTACCCTCTCCACTACTGTTCCATCGATGTGGATAGGGGGGTGTTCCCTCTGCTGTTTCCTGAAGTCCACAATCATCTCCTTAGTTTTGTTGACGTTGAGTGTGAGGTTATTTTCCTGACACCACACTCCAAGGGCCCTCACCTCCTCCCTGTAGGCCGTCTCGTCGTTGTTGGTAATCAAGCCTACCACTGTTGTGTCGTCCGCAAACTTGATGATTGAGTTGGAGGCGTGCGTGGCCACGCAGTCGTGGGTGAACAGGGAGTACAGGAGAGGGCTCAGAACGCACCCTTGTGGGGCCCCCGTGTTGAGGATCAGCGGGGAGGAGATGTTGTTGCCTACCCTCACCACCTGGGGGCGGCCCGTCAGGAAGTCCAGTACCCAGTTGCACAGGGCGGGGTCGAGACCCAGGGTCTCGAGCTTGATGACGAGCTTGGAGGGTACTATGGTGTTGAATGCCGAGCTGTAGTCGATGAACAGCATTCTCACATAGGTATTCCTCTTGTCCAGGTGGGTTAGGGCAGTGTGCAGTGTGGTTGAGATTGCATCGTCTGTGGACCTATTTGGGCGGTAAGCAAATTGGAGTGGGTCTAGGGTGTCAGGTAGGGTGGAGGTGATATGGTCCTTGACTAGTCTCTCAAAGCACTTCATGATGACGGAAGTGAGTGCTACGGGGCGGTAGTCGTTTAGCTCAGTTACCTCTAACCACTAGGCTACCTGCCACCTCTACACTCTAACCACTAGGCTACCCTGCCGCCTCTACACTCTAACCACTAGGCTACCTGCCTCCTCTACACTCTAACCACTAGGCTACCCTGCCGCCTCTACACTCTAACCACTAGGCTACCCTGCCGCCTCTACACTCTAACCACTAGGCTACCTGCCACCTCTACACTCTAACCACTAGGCTACCCTGCCGCCTCTACACTCTAACCACTAGGCTACCTGCCTCCTCTACACTCTAACCACTAGGCTACCCTGCCGCCTCTACACTCTAACCACTAGGCTACCCTGCCGCCTCTACACTCTAACCACTAGGCTACCTGCCTCCTCTACACTCTAACCACTAGGCTACCCTGCCGCCTCTACACTCTAACCACTAGGCTACCCTGCCTCCTCTACACTCTAACCACTAGGCTACCCTGCCGCCTCAACACTCTAACCACTAGGCTACTTGCTGCCCCTACACTCTAACCACTAGGCTACCTGCCGCCTCTACACTCTAACCACTAGGCTACCTGCTGCCCCATGTCATGTCCACATTATTCTATCAGTTGGGGTCTCTACGTACCTTTTTAAAACCATGTCTATATTTATTTTCCAGACAGAATTCAACATAATCACAATTTCCATTTTTTTTGTCAACGAACAAACACGTTTGAAAAATGCTTTTAACATAGTAGTTACCTCATAGCCCATATCGCCTTGCATTATGGGTTGGTAAGAAAACACTTATTTTTGTTGTTGTTGCTTAACCAATGGCTCATCTTACCTCAAGGCAAACATTTAGCCCACACGTCCATGCTATGTTTAGAACCTCATGTTGAAGCGTTTACATTCGTAGGGTGCACAACTTACCCGCTGATCAATTTACCCAGCTTTTTGTGTTGTTGTTGATTTTTGTGTTGTTGTTGCTTTTTGTGTTGTTGTTGATTTATGTGTTGTTGCTTTTTGTGTTGTTGTTGCTTTATGTGTTGTTGTTGATTTTTGTGTTGTTGCTTTTTGTGTTGTTGTTGCTTTATGTGTTGTTGTTGATTTTTGTGTTGTTGCTTTTTGTGTTGTTGTTGCTTTTTGTGTTGTTGTTGCTTTTTGTGTTGTTGTTGATTTTTTTTGTGTTGATTTTTGTTGCTTTATGTGTTGTTGTTGCTTTTTGTGGTGTTGTTGCTTTTTGTGTTGTTGTTGATTTTTGTGTTGTTGTTGATTTTTGTGTTGTTGTTGCTTTTTGTGTTGTTGTTGCTTTTTGTGTTGTTGTTGCTTTTTGTGTTGTTGTTGCTTTTTGTGTTGTTGTTGCTTTTTGTGTTGTTGTTGCTTTTTGTGTTGTTGTTGCTTTTTTTGTGTTGTTGTTGCTTTTTGTGTTGTTGTTGATTTTTGTGTTGTTGTTGATTTTTGTGTTGTTGGGGGGGCAGCAGAGGGGGGGCAGCAGAGAGGGGGGCAGCAGACTGAGGGGGGTGGGCAGCAGAGAGAGAGGGGGGCAGCAGAGAGAGAGGGGGGGCAGCAGACTGAGGGGGGCAGCAGAGAGTGAGGGGGGCAGCAGAGAGAGAGGGGGCAGCAGAGAGGGGGGGGTCAGCAGAGAGGGGGGGCAGCAGAGAGGGGGGGGCAGCAGACTGATGGTCTGCCTCTCAACGTCTCTCCGGTCTCCATTTCGTCCTCTGACGCTGACCCAAAAGAGACACCATCTTCCAGCCGATGGTGAAACTCAAGTCACACTGCATTATTTCTGCCTTGTGCACAAAGGCATGTTGTTACTCCTACGACCAATGAAAGTGAAATATTCCTTGATATTAAAATAGACACAAGCTGCTAATATCAACAACACAAGCCTATCGATGCACTTTCCTACTCATTCATTACTGCTGCAGTGCTGGTTGTAGCGCTGAGTGGAAGTAGGGAGTATGTGTATTTGATGACATAAAAGTGTTGACAGTGAAGTCAGTCATAAAAACAGCAACTTTTGGGTTTTTATTCATTGACGGTCTCTCTAGGTTTGAAATGTTTTGAGATCTCACACTACCACTTTTGTTGTAGCATGCCTGCTATGCCTGCTATGCCTGCTATGCCTGCTATGCCTACTATGCCTGCTATGCCTGCTATGCCTACTATGCCTGCTATGCCTGCTATGCCTGCTATGTCTGCTATGCCTGCTATGCCTGCTATGCCTACTATGCCTGCTATGCCTGCTATGCCTGCTATGCCTGTTATGCCTGCTATGCCTGCTATGCCTGCCATGCCTGCCATGCCTGCCATGCCTGCCATGCCTGCTATGCCTACTATGCCTGCTATGCCTGCTATGTCTGCTATGCCTGCTATGCCTGCTATGTCTGCTATGCCTGCTATGCCTGCTATGCCTGCTATGTCTGCTATGCCTGCTATGCCTGCTATGTCTGCTATGCCTGCTATGTCTGCTATGCCTGCTATGCCTGCCATGCCTGCTATGCCTGCTATGCCTGCTATGTTAAATCTACATTCTGCTACATTACTGCAGACATAGACATCTGAGCCAGTGGTAGGCCTATTTTTATTTTACCTTTATTTAACTAGGCAAGTCAGTTCAAGTCAAGAACAAATTCTTATTTTCACTGGCAGCCTAGGAACAGTGGGTTAACTGGTCTAGGAACAGTGGTTTAACTGGTCTAGGAACAGTGGGTTAACTGGTCTAGGAACAGTGGGTTAACTGGTCTAGGAACAGTGGGTTAACTGGTCTAGGAACAGTGGGTTAACTGGTCTAGTAACAGTGGGTTAACTGGTCTAGGAACAGTGGGTTAACTGGTCTAGGAACAGTGGGTTAACTGGTCTAGGAACAGTGGGTTAACTGGTCTAGGAACAGTGGGTTAACTGGTCTAGGAACAGTGGGTTAACTGGTCTAGAAACAGTGGGTTAACTGGTCTAGGAACAGTGGGTTAACTGGTCTAGGAACAGTGGGTTAACTGGTCTAGGAACAGTGGGTTAACTGGTCTAGGAACAGTGGGTTAACTGGTCTAGGAACAGTGGTTTAACTGGTCTAGGAACAGTGGGTTAACTGGTCTAGGAACAGTGGGTTAACTGGTCTAGGAACAGTGTGTTAACTGGTCTAGGAACAGTGGGTTAACTGGTCTAGGAACAGTGGTTTAACTGGTCTAGGAACAGTGGGTTAACTGGTCTAGGAACAGTGGGTTAACTGGTCTAGGAACAGTGGGTTAACTGGTCTAGGAACAGTGGGTTAACTGGTCTAGGAACAGTGGGTTAACTGGTCTAGTAACAGTGGGTTAACTGGTCTAGGAACAGTGGGTTAACTGGTCTAGGAACAGTGGGTTAACTGGTCTAGGAACAGTGGGTTAACTGGTCTAGGAACAGTGGGTTAACTGGTCTAGGAACAGTGGGTTAACTGGTCTAGGAACAGTGGGTTAACTGGTCTAGGAACAGTGGGTTAACTGGTCTAGGAACAGTGGGTTAACTGGTCTAGGAACAGTGGGTTAACTGGTCTAGGAACAGTGGGTTAACTGGTCTAGGAACAGTGGTTTAACTGGTCTAGGAACAGTGGGTTAACTGGTCTAGGAACAGTGGGTTAACTGGTCTAGGAACAGTGGGTTAACTGGTCTAGGAACAGTGGGTTAACTGGTCTAGGAACAGTGGGTTAACTGGTCTAGGAACAGTGGGTTAACTGGCCTAGGAACAGTGGGTTAACTGGTCTAGGAACAGTGTGTTAACTGGTCTAGGAACAGTGGGTTAACTGGTCTAGGAACAGTGGGTTAACTGGTCTAGGAACAGTGGGGTTAACTGGTCTAGGAACAGTGGGGTTAACTGGTCTAGGAACAGTGGGTTAACTGGTCTAGGAACAGTGGGTTAACTGGTCTAGGAACAGTGGGTTAACTGGTCTAGGAACAGTGGTTTAACTGGTCTAGGAACAGTGGGTTAACTGGTCTAGGAACAGTGGGTTAACTGGTCTAGGAACAGTGGGTTAACTGGTCTAGGAACAGTGGGTTAACTGGTCTAGGAACAGTGGGTTAACTGGTCTAGGAACAGTGGGTTAACTGCCTGTTCAGGGGCAGAACGACAGATTGTTACCTTGTCAGCTTGGGGATACCTTTCGGTTACTAGTCCAACACTCTAACCACTAGGCTACCCTGCCACCTCTACACTCTAACCACTAGGTTACCCTGCCGCCCCTACACTCTAACCACTAGGCTACCCTGCCACCTCTACACTCTAACCACTAGGCTACCCTGCCACCTCTACACTCTAACCACTAGGCTACCCTGCCGCTCCTACACTCTAACCACTAGGTTACCCTGCCGCCTCTACACTCTAACCACTAGGCTACCTGCCTCCTCTACACTCTAACCACTAGGCTACCCTGCCGCCTCTACACTCTAACTACTAGGCTACCTGCCTCCTCTACACTCTAACCACTAGGCTACCCTGCCGCCTCTACACTCTAACCACTAGGCTACCTGCCGCCTCTACACTCTAACCACTAGGCTACCCTGCTGCCCCACACTCTAACCACTAGGCTACCCTGCCGCCTCTACACTCTAACCACTAGGCTACCCTGCCGCCTCTACACTCTAACCACTAGGCTACCTGCCTCCTCTACACTCTAACCACTAGGCTACCTGCTGCCCCTACACTCTAACCACTAGGCTACCCTGCCACCTCTACACTCTAACCACTAGGCTACCTGCCGCCTCTACACTCTAACCACTAGGCTACCCTGCTGCCCCTACACTCTAACCACTAGGCTACCTGCCGCCTCTACACTCTAACCACTAGGCTACCCTGCTGCCCCACACTCTAACCACTAGGCTACCCTGCCGCCTCTACACTCTAACCACTAGGCTACCCTGCCGCCTCTACACTCTAACCACTAGGCTACCTGCCTCCTCTACACTCTAACCACTAGGCTACCTGCTGCCCCTACACTCTAACCACTAGGCTACCCTGCCACCTCTACACTCTAACCACTAGGCTACCTGCCGCCTCTACACTCTAACCACTAGGCTACCCTGCCGCCTCTACACTCTAACCACTAGGCTACCCTGCCGCCTCTACACTCTAACCACTAGGCTACCTGCCTCCTCTACACTCTAACCACTAGGCTACCTGCTGCCCCTACACTCTAACCACTAGGCTACCCTGCCACCTCTACACTCTAACCACTAGGCTACCTGCCGCCTCTACACTCTAACCACTAGGCTACCCTGCCGCCTCTACACTCTAACCACTAGGCTACCCTGCTCCCTCTACACTCTAACCACTAGGCTACCTGCCGCCTCTACACTCTAACCACTAGGCTACCCTGCTGCCCCTACACTCTAACCACTAGGCTACCCTGCCGCCTCTACACTCTAACCACTAGGCTACCCTGCCGCCTCTACACTCTAACCACTAGGCTACCCTGGCGCCCCTACACTCTAACCACTAGGCTACCCTGCCGCCTCTACACTCTAACCACTAGGCTACCCTGCCGCCTCTACACTCTAACCACTAGGCTACCCTGCTCCCTCTACACTCTAAATCAAAATCAAATCAAATCAAATTTTATTTGTCACATACACATGGTTAGCAGATGTTAATGCGAGTGTAGCGAAATGCTTGTGCTTCTAGTTCCGACAATGCAGTGATAACCAACAAGTAATCTAACTAACAATTCCAAAACTACTGTCTTATACACAGTGTAAGGGGATAAGGAACATGTACATAAGGATATATGAATGAGTGATGGTACAGAGCAGCATACAGTAGATGGTATCGAGTACAGTATATACATATGAGATGAGTGTGTAGACAAAGTAAACAAAGTGGCATAGTTAAAGTGGCTAGTGATACATGTGTTACATAAGGATGCAGTCGATGTTGTAGAGTACAGTATATACATATGCATATGAGATGAATAATGTAGGGTAAGTAACATTATATAAGGTAGCATTGTTTAAAGTGGCTAGTGATATATTTACATAATTTCCCATCAATTCCCATTATTAAAATGGCTGGAGTTGGGTCAGTGTCAATGACAGTGTGTTGGCAGCAGCCACTCAATGTTAGTGGTGGCTATTTAACAGTCTGATGGCCTTGAGATAGAAGCTGTTTTTCAGTCTCTCGGTCCCAGTTTTGATGCACCTGTACTGACCTCGCCTTCTGGATGATAGCGGGGTGAACAGGCAGTGGTTCGGGTGGTTGATGTCCTTGATGATCTTTATGGCCTTCCTGTAACAACGGGTGGTGTAGGTGTCCTGGAGGGCAGGTAGTTTGCCCCCGGTGATGCGTTGTGCAGTCCTCACTACCCTCTGGAGAGCCTTACGGTTGAGGGCGGAGCAGTTGCCGTACCAGGCGGTGATACAGCCCGCCAGGATGCTCTCGATTGTGCATCTGTAGAAGTTTGTGAGTGCTTTTGGTGACAAGCCGAATTTCTTCAGCCTCCTGAGGTTGAATAGGCGCTGCTGCGCCTTCTTCACGACGCTGTCAGTGTGAGTGGACCAATTCAGTTTGTCTGTAATGTGTATGCCGAGGAACTTAAAACTAGCTACCCTCTCCACTACTGTTCCATCGATGTGGATAGGGGGGTGTTCCCTCTGCTGTTTCCTGAAGTCCACAATCATCTCCTTAGTTTTGTTGACGTTGAGTGTGAGGTTATTTTCCTGACACCACACTCCAAGGGCCCTCACCTCCTCCCTGTAGGCCGTCTCGTCGTTGTTGGTAATCAAGCCTACCACTGTTGTGTCGTCCGCAAACTTGATGATTGAGTTGGAGGCGTGCGTGGCCACGCAGTCGTGGGTGAACAGGGAGTACAGGAGAGGGCTCAGAACGCACCCTTGTGGGGCCCCCGTGTTGAGGATCAGCGGGGAGGAGATGTTGTTGCCTACCCTCACCACCTGGGGGCGGCCCGTCAGGAAGTCCAGTACCCAGTTGCACAGGGCGGGGTCGAGACCCAGGGTCTCGAGCTTGATGACGAGCTTGGAGGGTACTATGGTGTTGAATGCCGAGCTGTAGTCGATGAACAGCATTCTCACATAGGTATTCCTCTTGTCCAGGTGGGTTAGGGCAGTGTGCAGTGTGGTTGAGATTGCATCGTCTGTGGACCTATTTGGGCGGTAAGCAAATTGGAGTGGGTCTAGGGTGTCAGGTAGGGTGGAGGTGATATGGTCCTTGACTAGTCTCTCAAAGCACTTCATGATGACGGAAGTGAGTGCTACGGGGCGGTAGTCGTTTAGCTCAGTTACCTCTAACCACTAGGCTACCTGCCACCTCTACACTCTAACCACTAGGCTACCCTGCCGCCTCTACACTCTAACCACTAGGCTACCTGCCTCCTCTACACTCTAACCACTAGGCTACCCTGCCGCCTCTACACTCTAACCACTAGGCTACCCTGCCGCCTCTACACTCTAACCACTAGGCTACCTGCCACCTCTACACTCTAACCACTAGGCTACCCTGCCGCCTCTACACTCTAACCACTAGGCTACCTGCCTCCTCTACACTCTAACCACTAGGCTACCCTGCCGCCTCTACACTCTAACCACTAGGCTACCCTGCCGCCTCTACACTCTAACCACTAGGCTACCTGCCTCCTCTACACTCTAACCACTAGGCTACCCTGCCGCCTCTACACTCTAACCACTAGGCTACCCTGCCTCCTCTACACTCTAACCACTAGGCTACCCTGCCGCCTCAACACTCTAACCACTAGGCTACTTGCTGCCCCTACACTCTAACCACTAGGCTACCTGCCGCCTCTACACTCTAACCACTAGGCTACCTGCTGCCCCATGTCATGTCCACATTATTCTATCAGTTGGGGTCTCTACGTACCTTTTTAAAACCATGTCTATATTTATTTTCCAGACAGAATTCAACATAATCACAATTTCCATTTTTTTTGTCAACGAACAAACACGTTTGAAAAATGCTTTTAACATAGTAGTTACCTCATAGCCCATATCGCCTTGCATTATGGGTTGGTAAGAAAACACTTATTTTTGTTGTTGTTGCTTAACCAATGGCTCATCTTACCTCAAGGCAAACATTTAGCCCACACGTCCATGCTATGTTTAGAACCTCATGTTGAAGCGTTTACATTCGTAGGGTGCACAACTTACCCGCTGATCAATTTACCCAGCTTTTTGTGTTGTTGTTGATTTTTGTGTTGTTGTTGATTTTTGTGTTGTTGTTGATTTATGTGTTGTTGCTTTTTGTGTTGTTGTTGCTTTATGTGTTGTTGTTGATTTTTGTGTTGTTGCTTTTTGTGTTGTTGTTGCTTTATGTGTTGTTGTTGATTTTTGTGTTGTTGCTTTTTGTGTTGTTGTTGCTTTTTGTGTTGTTGTTGCTTTTTGTGTTGTTGTTGATTTTTGTGTTGTTGTTGCTTTATGTGTTGTTGTTGCTTTTTGTGGTGTTGTTGCTTTTTGTGTTGTTGTTGATTTTTGTGTTGTTGTTGATTTTTGTGTTGTTGTTGCTTTTTGTGTTGTTGTTGCTTTTTGTGTTGTTGTTGCTTTTTGTGTTGTTGTTGCTTTTTGTGTTGTTGTTGCTTTTTGTGTTGTTGTTGCTTTTTGTGTTGTTGTTGATTTTTGTGTTGTTGTTGCTTTTTGTGTTGTTGTTGATTTTTGTGTTGTTGTTGATTTTTGTGTTGTTGTTGCTTTTTGTGTTGTTGTTGCTTTTTGTGTTGTTGTTGCTTTTTGTGTTGTTGTTGATTTTTGTGTTGTTGTTGATTTTTGTGTTGTTGTTGCTTTTTGTGTTGTTGTTGCTTTTTGTGTTGTTGTTGCTTTTTGTGGTGTTGTTGCTTTTTGTGTTGTTGTTGCTTTTTGTGGTGTTGTTGCTTTTTGTGTTGTTGTTGCTTTTTGTGTTGTTGTTGCTTTTTGTGTTGTTGTTGCTTTTTGTGTTGTTGTTGCTTTTTGTGTTGATGTTGCTTTTTGTGTTGTTGTTGCTTTTTGTGTTGTTGTTGCTTTTTGTGGTGTTGTTGCTTTTTGTGTTGTTGTTGATTTTTGTGTTGTTGTTGCTTTTTGTGTTGTTGTTGCTTTTTGTGTTGTTGTTGCTTTTTTGTGTTGTTGTTGCTTTTTGTGTTGTTGTTGCTTTTTGTGTTGTTGTTGCTTTTTGTGTTGTTGTTGATTTTTGTGTTGTTGTTGCTTTTTGTGGTGTTGTTGCTTTTTGTGTTGTTGTTGCTTTTTTGTGTTGTTGCTTTTTGTGTTGTTGTTGATTTTTGTGTTGTTGTTGCTTTTTGTGTTGTTGTTGATTTTTGTGTTTTGTTGCTTTTTGTGTTGTTGTTGCTTTTGTGTTGTTGTTGATTTTTGTGTTGTTGTTGCTTTTTGTGTTGTTGTTGCTTTTTGTGTTGTTGTTGATTTTTGTGTTGTTGTTGCTTTTTGTGTTGTTGTTGCTTTTTGTGTTGTTGTTGATTTTTGTGTTGTTGTTGCTTTTTGTGTTGTTGTTGATTTTTGTGTTGTTGTTGATTTTTGTGTTGTTGTTGCTTTTTGTGTTGTTGTTGATTTTTGTGTTGTTGTTGATTTTTGTGTTGTTGTTGCTTTTTGTGTTGTTGTTGCTTTTGTGTTGTTGTTGCTTTTTGTGTTGTTGTTGCTTTTTGTGTTGTTGTTGATTTTTGTGTTGTTGTTGATTTTTGTGTTGTTGTTGCTTTTTTGTTGTTGTTGCTTTTTGTGTTGTTGTTGCTTTTTGTGTTGTTGTTGCTTTTTGTGGTGTTGTTGCTTTTTGTGTTGTTGTTGATTTTTGTGTTGTTGTTGCTTTTTGTGTTGTTGTTGCTTTTTGTGTTGTTGTTGCTTTTTGTGTTGTTGTTGCTTTTTGTGTTGTTGTTGCTTTTTGTGTTGTTGTTGCTTTTTGTGTTGTTGTTGATTTTTGTGTTGTTGTTGCTTTTTGTGGTGTTGTTGCTTTTTGTGTTGTTGTTGCTTTTTGTGGTGTTGTTGCTTTTTGTGTTGTTGTTGATTTTTGTGTTGTTGTTGCTTTTTGTGTTGTTGTTGATTTTTGTGTTGTTGTTGCTTTTTGTGTTGTTGTTGCTTTTTGTGTTGTTGTTGCTTTTTGTGTTGTTGTTGCTTTTTGTGTTGTTGTTGCTTTATGTGTTGTTGTTGATTTTTGTGTTGTTGCTTTTTGTGTTGTTGTTGCTTTTTGTGTTGTTGTTGATTTTTGTGTTGTTGTTGCTTTTTGTGTTGTTGTTGATTTTTGTGTTGTTGTTGATTTTTGTGTTGTTGTTGCTTTTTGTGTTGTTGTTGCTTTTTGTGTTGTTGTTGCTTTTTGTGTTGTTGTTGATTTTTGTGTTGTTGTTGATTTTTGTGTTGTTGTTGCTTTTTGTGTTGTTGTTGCTTTTTGTGTTGTTGTTGCTTTTTGTGGTGTTGTTGCTTTTTGTGTTGTTGTTGCTTTTTGTGGTGTTGTTGCTTTTTGTGTTGTTGTTGCTTTTTGTGTTGTTGTTGCTTTTTGTGTTGTTGTTGCTTTTTGTGTTGTTGTTGCTTTTTGTGGTGTTGTTGCTTTTTGTGTTGTTGTTGCTTTTTGTGGTGTTGTTGCTTTTTGTGTTGTTGTTGATTTTTGTGTTGTTGTTGCTTTTTGTGTTGTTGTTGATTTTTGTGTTGTTGTTGCTTTTTGTGGTGTTGTTGCTTTTTGTGTTGTTGTTGCTTTATGTGTTGTTGTTGATTTATGTGTTGTTGTTGCTTTTTGTGTTGTTGTTGATTTATGTGTTGTTGTTGCTTTTTGTGGTGTTGTTGCTTTATGTGTTGTTGTTGATTTATGTGTTGTTGTTGCTTTTTGTGTTGTTGTTGATTTTTGTGTTGTTGTTGCTTTTTGTGTTGTTGTTGCTTTTTGTGTTGTTGTTGCTTTTTGTGTTGTTGTTGATTTTTGTGTTGTTGTTGATTTTTGTGTTGTTGTTGCTTTTTGTGTTGTTGTTGATTTTTGTGTTGTTGTTGCTTTTTGTGTTGTTGTTGCTTTTTGTGTTGTTGTTGATTTTTGTGTTGTTGTTGCTTTTTGTGTTGTTGTTGATTTTTGTGTTGTTGTTGCTTTTTGTGTTGTTGTTGCTTTTTGTGTTGTTGTTGATTTTTGTGTTGTTGTTGATTTTTGTGTTGTTGTTGCTTTTGTGTTGTTGTTGATTTTTGTGTTGTTGTTGCTTTTTGTGTTGTTGTTGCTTTTTGTGTTGTTGTTGCTTTTTGTGTTGTTGTTGCTTTTTGTGTTGTTGTTGATTTTTGTGTTGTTGTTGCTTTTTGTGTTGTTGTTGCTTTTTGTGTTGTTGTTGCTTTTTGTGTTGTTGTTGCTTTTTGTGTTGTTGTTGCTTTTTGTGTTGTTGTTGATTTTTGTGTTGTTGTTGCTTTTTGTGTTGTTGTTGATTTATGTGTTGTTGTTGCTTTTTGTGTTGTTGTTGCTTTTTGTGTTGTTGTTGCTTTTTGTGTTGTTGTTGATTTTTGTGTTGTTGTTGCTTTTTGTGTTGTTGTTGATTTTTGTGTTGTTGTTGATTTTTGTGTTGTTGCTTTTTGTGTTGTTGTTGATTTTTGTGTTGTTGTTGCTTTTTGTGTTGTTGTTGATTTTTGTGTTGTTGTTGATTTTTGTGCTATTGCTCTTGTCTGCGTTCTACGTGTCGCTTGTCCTATGTTGCTCTTGTCTACATGCTACGTGTCCTGTGTCCTATGTTGCTCTGTCTGCGTTCTACGTCTTGCTTGTCCTATGTTGTTCTGTCTACATGCTACGTCTTGCTTGTCCTATGTTGCTCTGTCTGCGTTCTACGTCTTGCTTGTCCTATGTTGTTCTGTCTACATGCTACGTCTTGCTTGTTCTATGTTTCTCTGTCTGCGTTCTACGTCTTGCTTGTTCTATGTTGTTCTGTCTACATGCTACGTCTTGCTTGTTCTATGTTGTTCTGTCTGCGTTCTACGTCTTGCTTGTTCTATGTTGTTCTGTCTACATGCTACGTCTTGCTTGTTCTATGTTGTTCTGTCTGCGT
This sequence comes from Oncorhynchus gorbuscha, assembly GCF_021184085.1. Lineage (NCBI taxonomy): Eukaryota > Metazoa > Chordata > Actinopteri > Salmoniformes > Salmonidae > Oncorhynchus > Oncorhynchus gorbuscha. Next base: position 94,960,243 of record NC_060182.1, on the reverse strand, counting down.
TCTACGTCTTGCTTGTTCTATGTTGTTCTGTCTACATGCTACGTCTTGCTTGTTCTATGTTTCTCTGTCTGCGTTCTACGTCTTGCTTGTCCTATGTTGCTCTGTCTGTATGCTACGTCTTGCTTGTCCTATGTTTCTCTGCGTGTGCTCACTGCTCAATAATTGTCTGTATTGTAATTATTTTTAATAACCTGCCCAGGGACTGCGGTTGAAAATTAGCCGGCTGGCTAAAACCGGCACTTTTACTGAAACGTTGATTAATGTGCACTGTCCCTGTAAAAATAAAATAAACTCAAAACTCAACCCCCATAAGTTGTCCCAAGAGAGCACTTTTTTTTTGTTTTGTTTTGAAAACTTATATGAATTCTGATTATTTACAGGGATACACAACATCCTGAAATATATGTAGAAAAAACTAAAAATAAAAATATATATAGGGGGACTGGAAATGATAGTGTAAATTACAATGACATTGATGGAAGCTACAATCTGCAATATTAAAGCTGATCCCCCCCCTCAACTTACCCCACTGTCCCCTACAGTCAGTCAGAAAGTGGGTCACAGCAGCTGTGTTATATAGGCACTGAATGTGGAGGTGGTGCTGCAGTAGGATGGGGACTCTCACTGTGTGTGTGTGTGTGTGTGTGTGTGTGTGTGTGTGTGTGTGTGTGTGTGTGTGTGTGTGTGTGTGTGTGTGTGTGTGTGTGTGTGTGTGTGTGTGTGTGTGTGTGTGTGTGTGTGTGTGTGTGTGTGTGTGTGTGTGTGTGTGTGTGTGTGTGTGTGTAACGTGTTGTGTGTGTGTGTGTAACGTGTTGTGTGTGTGTGTGTAACGTGTTGTGTGTGTGTGTGTGTGTGTGTGTGTGTGTGTGTGTGTGTGTGTGTGTGTGTGTGTGTGTGTGCGTGTGTGCGTGCGTGCGTGCGTGCGTGCGTGCGTGCGTGCGTGCGTGCGTGCGTGCGTGCGTGCGTGCGTGCGTGCGTGCGTGCGTGTGTGTGTGTGTGTGTGTGTGTGTGTGTGTGTGTGTGTAATAACGTGTTGTGTGTGTGTGTAATTTTCTATTTCTCTGTTTGCCCTGGTATGGTTCTCAATCAGAGGCAGCTGTCCATCATTGTCCCTGATTGAGAACCATATTTAGGTAGCCTGTTTTCCATTGTGTTTTGTGGGTGGTTGTTTTCAGTCTTTGTGTGTCGACACCAGACAGAACTGTTCCGGTTATTTTCAGTCTTTGTGTGTCGACACCAGACAGAACTGTTTCGGTTGTTTCTTTGTTGTTTTGTTATTCAGTGTTCAGTTTACTTTATTAAAAAGATGAACACGTTGTTACGACTTCTATAAACGGTGCTGGGGTAGACGACGGTAGACCACTCCTCCCATCGCTCCATCCTCTCCGTCATCTGGTCCATCGCTGAACCGATCCGATGGAGGACAGCTGTATGATGTTGAACACTAAAACTGTCCGGAAAATAATGAGATAACACTAATACACCAACACCAAAATAACAGAGAACAAGCTCGCACAAATAACCAGCGGGCCTAGTGCCCTTAAATAGCCTACAAACAAACACTAACTCAAAACAGGTGTACCCAATTACCCAAAACAAAAGGAAAGGGAATCGATGGCCGGCGACGACGACCGCCGAGCACCGTCCGAACAGGAAGAGGCACCATCTTCAGCGAGATTCGTGACACACGTACCACGCTGCACATTGGTCCTCACCTTCTTCCACCGACGACGTCCGTGACAAAGATTTAATTTCAATGGGACAAAATGACATGTTAGGTATTGTTTTGTTTTAGTAGGGACAGTAATATTAAATTCTAATATATATATATATATTATATTATATATATATTTAATATACTGTAAAAAGTATACATTAAAGGGTTAGTAAATAAATAAATGTTACATATATATTTGCATTAGTATACTCATCAAAAGACACAATGCAAAGTTACACTTTTCTACACCGAGCAAAAATATTAACGCAATATGCAACAATTTAAAGTATTTTTCTGGGTTTACAGTTCATATAAGGAAATCAGTCAATTTAAATAAATTCATTAGGTCCATTATTTATTAGGCCCATTATTCATTAGGCCCATTATTCATTAGGCCCATTATTCATTAGGCCCATTATTTATTAGGCCCATTATTCATTAGGCCCATTATTCATTAGGCCATTATTCATTATTCATTAGGCCCATTATTCATTAGGCCCATTATTCATTAGGCCCATTATTTATTAGGCCCATTATTCATTAGGCCCATTATTCATTAGGCCCATTATTTATTAGGCCCATTATTCATTAGGCCCATTATTTATTAGGCCCATTATTCATTAGGCCCATTATTCATTAGGCCCATTATTCATTAGGCCCATTATTCATTAGGCCCATTATTCATTAGGCCCATTATTCATTAGGCCCATTATTCATTAGGCCCATTATTTATTAGGTCCATTCATTATCTATGGATGTCACATGACTGGGAAAACAGATATGCATCTTGTTGGTCACAATTACCTTAGAAAAAAGGGAGGGGTGTGGATCAGAAAACCAGTCAGTATCTGGTGTGACTCCCATTTGCCTCATGCAGCGCGATACATCTCCTTCACATAGAGTTGATCAGGCTGTTGATCAGGCTGTTGATCAGGCTGTTGATCAGGCTGTTGATTGTGGCCTGTGGAATGTTGTCCCACTCCTCTTCAATGGCTGTGTGAAGTTGCTGGATATTGGCGTGAACTGGAACACGCTGTCGTACACGTCGATCCAGAGCATCCCAAACATGCTCAGTGGGTGACATGTCTGGTGAGTATGCAGGCCATGGAAGAACTGGGACATTTTCAGCTTCCAGGAATTGTGTACAGATCCTTGCGACATGGGGCCTTGCATTATCATGCTGAAACATGAGGTGATGGTGGTGGATAAATGGCACGACAATGGGCCTCAGGATCTCATCACGGTATCTCAGTGCATTCAAATTGCCATCGATAAAATGCAATAGTATTTGTCTGTAGCTTATGCCTGCCCATGCCATAACCCCAGCTCCACCACGGGGCACTCTGTTCACAACGTTGACATCAGCAAACCGCTCGCCAACACGACGCCATGATTCATTCAACGTGCCAGTGGCCATCAGAGCTGAGCATTTACCCACTGAAGTCGGTTATGACGCCAAACTGCAATCAGGTCAAGATCCTGGTGAAAACGAGGAGCTTTCCTGAGATGGTTTCTGACAGTTTGTGCAGCAGTATTTCACTTGTGCAACCACAGTTGCACCACAGTTTCATCAGCTGACCAGGTGGCTGGTCTCTGACGATCCCGCAGGTGAAGAAGCCGGATAAAGGGGGTCCTGTGTAATGATCATGCTGTTTAATAATAATAATAATAAGCTTCTTGAAATGCCACACCTGTCAGGGTGGATGGGTTCTCTTGGCGAAGGAGAAATACTCACTAAACAGGGATGGGAACAACTTTGGCTCAAACAGATTATTACATATTTTTTTGCGTCTGTAGCATTTTCTGGGATCTTTAATTTCGGCTCATGAAACACTTGTTACGTTTATATTTTTGTTCAGTGTAGTTGCCAAGACTTTTTTATTTTTTTATTTAAAAAAAATATATATATTTTTTAACCTTTATTTAACTAGGCAAGTCAGTTAAGAACACATTCTTATTTTCAATGACGGCCTGGGAACAGTGGGTTAACTGGTCTAGGAACAGTGGGTTAACTGGTCTAGGAACAGTGGGTTAACTGGTCTAGGAACAGTGGGTTAACTGGTCTAGGAACAGTGGGTTAACTGGTCTAGGAACAGTGGGTTAACTGGTCTAGGAACAGTGGGTTAACTGCCTGTTCAGGGGCAGAACGACAGATTTGTACCTTGTCAGCTCGGGGGTTTGAACTCGCAACCTTCCGGTTACTAGTCCAACGCTCTAACCACTAGGCAACCCTGCCGCCTCTACACTCTAACCACTAGGCAACCCTGCCGCCTCTACACTCTAACCACTAGGCAACCCTGCCGCCTCTACACTCTAACCACTAGGCTACCCTGCCTCCTCTACACTCTAACCACTAGGCTACCCTGCCACCTCTACACTCTAACCACTAGGCTACCTTGCCGCCTCTACACTCTAACCACTAGGCTACCCTGCCGCCTCTACACTCTAACCACTAGGCTACCCTGCCGCCTCTACACTCTAACCACTAGGCTACCCTGCCGCCTCTACACTCTAACCACTAGGCTACCCTGCCGCCTCTACACTCTAACCACAATGTGGAGACTATATACAGGGGGTACCGGTACAGAGTCAATGTGGAGACTATATACAGGGTATTATGGTACAGAGTCAATGTGGAGACTATATACAGGGTATTATGGTACAGAGTCAATGTGGAGGCTATATACAGGGTATTATGGTACAGAGTCAATGTGGAGGCTATATACAGGGTATTATGGTACAGAGTCAATGTGGAGGCTTTATACAGGGTATTACAGTACTGAGTCAATGTGGAGACTATATACAGGGTATTACAGTACTGAGTCAAGGCTATATACAGGGTATTACAGTGCTGAGTCAATGTACTATATACAGGGTATTACAGTACTGAGTCAATGTAGAGACTATATACAGGGTATTACAGTACTGAGTCAATGTAGAGACTATATACAGGGTATTACAGTACTGAGTCAATGTGGAGACTATATACAGGGTATTACAGTACTGAGTCAATGTGGAGGCTATATACAGGGTATTACGGTACAGAGTCAATGTGGAGACTATATACAGGGTTTTACGGTACAGAGTCAATGGGGAGACTATATACAGGGTTTTACGGTACAGAGTCAATGTGGAGACTATATACAGGGTATTACAGTACTGAGTCAATGTGGAGACTATATACAGGGTATTACAGTACTGAGTCAATGTGGAGACTATATACAGGGTATTACAGTACTGAGTCAATGTGGAGGCTATATACAGGGTGTTACGGTACAGAGTCAATATGGAGGCTATATACAGGGTGTTATGGTACAGAGTCAATGGGGAGACTATATACAGGGTTTTACGGTACAGAGTCAATGTGGAGGCTATATACAGGGTGTTACGGTACAGAGTCAATGTGGAGGCTATATACAGGGGGTACCGGTACAGAGTCAATGTGGAGTTTTTATACAGGGTTTTACGGTACAGAGTCAATGTGGAGGCTATATACAGGGTGTTACGGTACAGACTCAATGTGGAGGCTTTATATAGGGTTTTACGGTACAGAGTCAATGTGGAGGCTATATACAGGGTGTTACGGTACAGAGTCAATGTGGAGGCTATATACAGGGGGTACCGGTACAGAGTCAATGTGGAGGCTATATACAGGGGGTTCCGGAACAGAGTCAATGTGGAGGCTATATACAGGGGGTACCGGTACAGAGTCAATGTGGAGGCTATATACAGGGGGTACCGGTACAGAGTCAATGTGGAGGCTATATACAGGGGGTACCGGTACAGAGTCAATGTGGAGGCTATATACAGGGGGTACCGGTACAGAGTCAATTTGGAGGCTATATACAGGGGGTACCGGTACAGAGTCAATGTGGAGGCTATATACAGGGGGCACCGGTACAGAGTCAATGTGGAGGCTTTATTCAGGGGGTACCGGTACAGAGTCAATGTGGAGGCTATATACAGGGGGTACCGGTACAGAGTCAATGTGGAGGCTATATACAGGGGGTACCGGTACAGAGTCAATGTGGAGACTATATACAGGGGGTACCGGTACAGAGTCAATGTGGAGGCTATATACAGGGGGTACCGGTACAGAGTCAATGTGGAGGCTATATACAGGGGGTACCAGTACAGA
>NC_060182.1:94926888-94949388 GCF_021184085.1 Oncorhynchus gorbuscha | reverse complement strand
CCTAGACACTACACTAAAACACTTCTCTACCTAGACACTACACTAACACTTCTCTACCTAGACACTACACTAACCCTTCTCTACCTAGACACTACACTAAAACACTTCTCTACCTAGACACTACACTAACACTTCTCTACCTAGACACTACACTAACCCTTCTCTACCTAGACACTACACTAAAACACTTCTCTACCTAGACACTACACTAACACTTCTCTACCTAGACACTACACTAAAACACTTCTCTACATAGACACTACACTAAAACACTTCTCTACCTAGACACTACACTAACACTTCTCTACCTAGATACTACACTAAAACACTTCTCTACCTAGACACTACACTAAAACACTTCTCTACATAGACACTACACTAAAACACTTCTCAACCTAGACACTACACTAACACTTCTCTACCGAGACACTACACTGACACTTCTATACATAGACACTACACTAAAACACTTCTCTACATAGACACTACACTAACACTTCTCTACCTAGACACTACACTAAAACACTTCTCTACATAGACACTACACTAACCCTTCTCTACCTGGACACTACACTAAAACACTTCTCTACCTAGACACTACACTAACACTTCTCTACCTAGACACTACACCTAAACACTTCTCTACCTGCTATGTTCCTCATGCTAACATTGTAACAGTCTGTCTCAGGCCTCAGGCCATGTTCTTATCCATCCGTCTCTGGGCATTTAATTCTCACGTAAGAGAAGAGGAGGGAGAGGAAGTCCAAGCTAGTTCTCATCAAAAGTTTGGTGTTGTTTAGTTCAGCTGGTTGTTGGTTAATGTCTGCTGAAAGATCCGACAGGCGTACTATTATCTAATGCCCTGTTACATCACCAAGCAGGAGACCAGGGGGCTGCATGGGAGGGAGAGAGGTGCTAGCAACCTGGAGGAGGGGAGTGGAGGGTGCCGCATCTATACACACACACACACACACACACACACACACACACACACACACACACACACACACACACACACACACACACACACACACACACACACACACACACACACACACACACACACACACACACACACACACACACACACACACACACACACACACAGATACATTATTGACAAACCTGAGTTTGTGCCAGATTTATGTGGTGTTTATTTGATGTAGGAGTGTAGTATTCTGAAGGAGTATAGTACTCTGTAGGAGTATAGTATTCTGTAGGAGTGTTCGATTTTGTAGGAGTGTAGTATTCTGTAGGAGTGTAGTATTCTGTAGGAGTGTAGTATTCTGTAGGAGTATAGTTTTCTGTAGGAGTGTAGTATTCTGTAGGAGTGTAGTATTATGTAGGTGTGTAGTATTGTGTAGGAGTGTAGTAGTCTGTAGGAGTGTGGTATTATGTCGGTGTATAGTATTATGTAGGAGTGTAGTATTATGTAGGAGTGTAGTATTATGTAGGAGTGTAGTATTCTGTAGGAGTGTAGTATTATGTAGGTGTATAGTATTATGTAGGAGTGTAGTATTATGTAGGAGTGTAGTATTATGTAGGAGTGTAGTATTCTGTAGGAGTGTAGTATTATGTAGGTGTATAGTATTCTGTAGGAGTATAGTATTCTGTAGGAGTGTAGTATTATGTAGGAGTATAGTATTATGTAGGAGTGTAGTATTATGTAGGAGTGTAGTATTCTGTAGGAGTTAGTATTCTGTAGGAGTGTAGTATTCTGTAGGAGTGTAGTATTATGTAGGTGTATAGTATTATGTAGGAGTGTAGTATTATGTAGGTGTATAGTATTATGTAGGAGTGTAGTATTCTGTAGGAGTGTAGTATTCTGTAGGAGTATAGTTTTCTGTAGGAGTGTAGTATTCTGTAGGAGTGTAGTATTATGTAGGTGTGTAGTATTGTGTAGGAGTGTAGTAGTCTGTAGGAGTGTGGTATTATGTAGGTGTATAGTATTATGTAGGAGTGTAGTATTATGTAGGAGTGTAGTATTATGTAGGAGTGTAGTATTCTGTAGGAGTGTAGTATTATGTAGGTGTATAGTATTATGTAGGAGTGTAGTATTATGTAGGAGTGTAGTATTATGTAGGAGTGTAGTATTCTGTAGGAGTGTAGTATTATGTAGGTGTATAGTATTCTGTAGGAGTATAGTATTCTGTAGGAGTGTAGTATTATGTAGGAGTATAGTATTATGTAGGAGTGTAGTATTATGTAGGAGTGTAGTATTCTGTAGGAGTGTAGTATTATGTAGGTGTGTAGTATTCTGTAGGAGTGTAGTATTATGTAGGTGTATAGTATTATGTAGGAGTGTAGTATTATGTAGGTGTATAGTATTATGTAGGAGTGTAGTATTATGTAGTGTAGTATTCTTAGGAGTGTAGTATTATGTAGGTGTATAGTATTATGTAGGAGTGTAGTATTATCTTGGAGTGTAGTATTCTGTAGGTGTATAGTATTATGTAGGAGTGTAGTATTATGTAGGAGTGTAGTATTCTGTAGGAGTGTAGTATTCTGTAGGAGTGTAGTATTATGTAGGAGTATAGTATTCTGTAGGAGTTTAGTATTCTGTAGGCGTATAGTATTCTGTAGGAGTATAGTACTCTGTAGGAGTATAGTATTCTGTAGGAGTATAGTATTCTGTAGGAGTGTAGTATTCTGTAGGAGTATAGTATTCTGTAGGGGTATAGTATTCTGTAGGAGTGTAGTATTATGTAGGGGTATAGTATTCTGTAGGAGTGTAGTATTATGTAGGAGTATAGTATTCTGTAGGAGTATAGTATTCTGTAGGAGTGTAGTATTCTGTAGGAGTATAGTATTCTGTAGGGGTATAGTATTCTGTAGGAGTGTAGTATTCTGTAGGAGTATAGTATTCTGTAGGGGTATAGTATTCTGTAGGAGTATAGTATTCTGTAGGAGTATAGTATTCTGTAGGGGTATAGTATTCTGTAGGAGTATTGTAAGGGTTTTCCTGTGGTGAAGTCGTGGAGGACCAAAACGCAGCGTGGTTATATTGATTCATGTTTAATAAAAACAATAAACATGGAAAACCAAAAACAGCCCTATCTGGTGCAAAACACAGAGACAGGAACAATCACCCACAAACACACAGTGAAACCCAGGCTACCTAAGTATGATTCTCAATCAGAGACAACTAATGACACCTGCCTCTGATTGAGAACCATACTAGGCCGAAACGTAGAAATACCCAAATCATAGAAAAACAAACATAGACTGCCCATGCAACTCACGCCCTGACCATACTAAATAATGACAAAACAAAGGAAATAAAGGTCAGAACGTGACAAGTATAGTATTCTGTAGGAGTATAGTATTCTGTAGGAGTGTAGTATTTTGTAGGAGTGTAGTATTATGTAGGAGTGTAGTATTCTGTAGAAGTATAGTACTCTGTAGGAGTATAGTATTCTGTAGGAGTATAGTATTCTGTAGGAGTGTAGTATTCTGTATGAGTATAGTATTCTGTAGGAGTATAGTATTCTGTAGGTGTATAGTATTCTGTAGGAGTATAGTATTCTGTAGGAGTATAGTATTCTGTATGAGTATAGTATTCTGTAGGTGTATAGTATTTTGTAGGAGTATAGTATTCTGTAGGAGTGTAGTATTTTGTGATGAATATTCTATCAGGCTGATTCAGGGCCTGGATAAACACACACACACACACGCACACACACACACACACACACACACACACACACACACACACACACACACACACACACACACACACACACACACACACACACACATGCACACGCACATGCACGCGCGCGCACGCGCACACACACACACACACAGACACACAAACAAACACAGAAAATAATGTTTTCAGATGCCAGAATCTTGTTGTTTCAGTGCTTCCCAAAGAATATAGCCTAACTGCTGATTAACAATTTACCTCACAGACTGCTTGGTTTGGCGTTTCTCTCTGTGTGTGTGTGTGTGTGTGTGTGTGTGTGTGTGTGTGTGTGTGTGTGTGTGTGTGTGTGTGTGTGTGTGTGTGTGTGTGTGTGTGTGTGTGTGTGTGTGTGTGTGTGTGTGTGTGTGTGTGTGTGTGTGTGTGTGTGTGTGTGTGTGTGTGTGTGTGTGTGTGTGTGCATCTGGAGTGGTTTCCATCCTGCTCCAGCAGCACCCTCCCTTCCTTCCTTTCATTATAGTGATGTGGTCAATACCGTCAGCACCTCTGGAGTGGTGGCTAGGGAGGGAGAGAGGGCGGGGGGCAGAGGGGAGGAGGCAGAGTTGGGAGGGAGGGAGGGAGGAATTGGTGGACAGAGGGAGATGGAGGGAGGAGGCAGAGGGGAGGAGGTAGAGGTGGTGGACAGAGGGAGATGGAGGGAGGAGGCAGAGGGGAGGAGGTAGAGGTGGTGGACAGAGGGAGATGGAGGGAGGAGGCAGAGGGGAGGAGGTAGAGGTGGTGGACAGAGGGAGATGGAGGGAGGAGGCAGAGGGGAGGAGGTAGGGGTGGTGGACAGAGGGAGATGGGGGAGGGAGGCAGAGTTGGAACTGACTGGAACCTTCAAGTGACACTGCAAAACTGGCCCAAGAACTAAGAACTAAGAACTAAGAACTAAGAACTAAGAACTAATAACTAAGCATACTGATATGTCAGCCAGGTCACACCAGATCGACTTCAGTATTCAACGTTTGTTCAGATTCCCAGGTTGTCGCAGATGCCTTCAATACCGTCCACTAGGGGCAACGTGAGCACCTATTACCATATCGTAGGCTTGCGGCTTTTGCTATGGCGTTGTAGACTAAAGACATTTCAGCTTTTCATTTCTAAATCATTTGTAAAAATGTGTAAAAACATATTTCCACTTTGATATTATGGGGTATTGTGTGTAAAAATATTTCGGGAGGGAAGCCTGTGTTTGAGTCACATTGCACTGCATCTTTAGGGAGGGAAGCCATTGTATGAGTCACATTGCACTGCATCTTTAGGGAGGGAAGCCATTGTATGAGTCACATTGCACTGCATCTTTAGGGAGGGAAGCCAGTACATGTACAATATAGTAAGTATCACAGGTGATTCCAGCTCACTGAGACTGATGAGTTGTTGCCTACCCTCACCACCTAGGGGGCGGCCTGTCAGGAAGTCCAGGATCCAGTTGCAGAGGGAGGGGTCTAGTCCTAGGGTCCTTACCTTAGTGATGAGCTTTGAGGGCACTATGGTGTTGAGCGCTGAACTGTAGTCATGCATTCTCACATAGGTGTTCCTTTTGTCCAGGGGGGAAAGGGCAGTGTGGAGTGCAAGAGATTGCATCATCTGTGGATCTGTTGGTGCGGTATGCAAATTGGAGTGGGTCTAAGGGTTTCTGGGATAATGGTGTTGATGTGAGCCATGACCAGCCTTTCAAAGCATTTCATGGCTACAGACGAGAGTGCTACGGGTCGGTAGTGATTTAGTCAGGCCCTCGTCTCCATTGATGTACTCTATCTTTCTGTCATCACTCATGGCTCATAGCCCAGGCTCAGAGGTTCTATAGCTCATAGCCCAGGCTCAGAGGTTCTATAGCTCATAGCCCAGGCTCAGAGGTTCTATAGCTCATAGCCCAGGCTCAGAGGTTCTATAGCTCATAGCCCAGGCTCAGAGGTTCTATAGCTCATAGCCCAGGCTCAGAGGTTCTATAGCTCATAGCCCAGGCTCGGAGGTTCTATAGCTCATAGCCCAGGCTCAGTTCTATAGCTCATAGCCCAGGCTCAGAGGTTCTATAGCTCATAGCCCAGGCTCAGAGGTTCTCATAGCCCAGGCTCAGAGGTTCTATAGCTCATAGCCCAGGCTCAGAGGTTCTATAGCTCATAGCCCAGGCTCAGAGGTTCTATAGCTCATAGCCCAGGCTCAGAGGTTCTATAGCTCATAGCCCAGGCTCAGAGGTTCTATAGCTCATAGCCCAGGCTCAGAGGTTCTATAGCTCATAGCCCAGGCTCGGAGGTTCTATAGCTCATAGCCCAGGCTCAGAGGTTCTATAGCTCATAGCCCAGGCTCAGAGGTAGCTCATAGGCTCAGAGGCTCAGAGGTAATATAGCTCATAGCCCAGGCTCAGCCCAGGCTCAGAGGTAAATATAGCCCAGGCTCAGAGGTAATATAGCTCACAGCCCAGGCTCAGAGGTAATATAGCTCATAGCCCAGGCTCAGAGGTAATAGGCTAGCCCAGGCTCAGAGGTTCTATAGCTCATAATAGCCCAGGCTCAGATGTAATATAGCTCATAGCCCAGGCTCAGAGGTTCTATAGCTCATAGCCCAGGCTCAGAGGTTCTATAGCTCATAGCCCAGGCTCAGAGGTTCTATAGCTCATAGCCCAGGCTCAGAGGTTCTATAGCTCATAGCCCAGGCTCAGAGGTTCTATAGCTCATAGCCCAGGCTCAGAGGTTCTATAGCTCATAGCCCAGGCTCGGAGGTTCTATAGCTCATAGCCCAGGCTCAGAGGTTCTATAGCTCATAGCCCAGGCTCAGAGGTTCTATAGCTCATAGCCCAGGCTCAGATGTAATATAGCCCAGGCTCAGAGGTAATATAGCTCATTGCCCAGGCTCAGATGTAATATAGCCCAGGCTCAGAGGTAATATAGCTCATAGCCCAGGCTCAGAGGTATAGCTATAGCCCAGGCTCAGAGGTAATATAGCTCATAGCCCAGGCTCAGAGGTAATATAGCTCATAGCCCAGGCTCAGAGGTAATATAGCCCAGGCTCAGAGGTAATATAGCTCATAGCCCAGGCTCAGAGGTAAGCTATAGCCCAGGCTCAGAGGTAATATAGCCCAGGCTCAGAGGTAATATAGCTCATAGCCCAGGCTCAGAGGTAATATAGCTCATAGCCCAGGCTCAGAGGTAATATAGCCCAGGCTCAGAGGTAATATAGCTCACAGCCCAGGCTCAGAGGTTCTATAGCTCATAGCCCAGGCTCAGAGGTTCTATAGCTCATAGCCCAGGCTCAGAGGTTCTATAGCTCATAGCCCAGGCTCAGAGGTTCTATAGCTCATAGCCCAGGCTCAGAGGTTCTATAGCTCATAGCCCAGGCTCGGAGGTTCTATAGCTCATAGCCCAGGCTCAGAGGTTCTATAGCTCATAGCCCAGGCTCAGAGGTTCTATAGCTCATAGCCCAGGCTCAGAGGTTCTATAGCTCATAGCCCAGGCTCAGATGTAATATAGCCCAGGCTCAGAGGTAATATAGCTCATAGCCCAGGCTCAGAGGTAATATAGCCCAGGCTCAGAGGTAATATAGCTCATAGCCCGGGCTCAGAGGTAATATAGCTCATAGCCCAGGCTCAGAGGTAATATAGCTCATAGCCCAGGCTCAGAGGTAATATAGCTCATAGCCCAGGCTCAGAGGTAATATAGCCCAGGCTCAGAGGTAATATAGCTCACAGCCCAGGCTCAGAGGTAATATAGCTCATAGCCCAGGCTCAGAGGTAATATAGCCCAGGCTCAGAGGTAATATAGCCCAGGCTCAGAGGTTCTATAGCTCATAGCCCAGGCTCAGATGTAATATAGCTCATAGCCCAGGCTCAGAGGTTCTATAGCTCATAGCCCAGGCTCAGAGGTTCTATAGCTCATAGCCCAGGCTCAGAGGTTCTATAGCTCATAGCCCAGGCTCGGAGGTTCTATAGCTCATAGCCCAGGCTCAGAGGTTCTATAGCTCATAGCCCAGGCTCAGAGGTTCTATAGCTCATAGCCCAGGCTCAGAGGTTCTATAGCTCATAGCCCAGGCTCAGAGGTTCTATAGCTCATAGCCCAGGCTCAGAGGTTCTATAGCTCATAGCCCAGGCTCAGAGGTTCTATAGCTCATAGCCCAGGCTCAGAGGTTCTATAGCTCATAGCCCAGGCTCAGAGGTTCTATAGCTCATAGCCCAGGCTTGGAGGTTCTATAGCTCATAGCCCAGGCTCAGAGGTTCTATAGCTCATAGCCCAGGCTCAGAGGTTCTATAGCTCATAGCCCAGGCTCAGAGGTTCTATAGCTCATAGCCCAGGCTCAGAGGTAATATAGCTCATAGCCCAGGCTCAGAGGTAATATAGCCCAGGCTCAGAGGTAATATAGCTCATAGCCCAGGCTCAGAGGTAATATAGCTCATAGCCCAGGCTCAGAGGTAATATAGCTCATAGCCCAGGCTCAGAGGTAATATAGCTCATAGCCCAGGCTCAGAGGTAATATAGCCCAGGCTCAGAGGTAATATAGCTCACAGCCCAGGCTCAGAGGTTCTATAGCTCATAGCCCAGGCTCAGAGGTTCTATAGCTCATAGCCCAGGCTCAGAGGTTCTATAGCTCATAGCCCAGGCTCAGAGGTTCTATAGCTCATAGCCCAGGCTCAGAGGTTCTATAGCTCATAGCCCAGGCTCGGAGGTTCTATAGCTCATAGCCCAGGCTCAGAGGTTCTATAGCTCATAGCCCAGGCTCAGAGGTTCTATAGCTCATAGCCCAGGCTCAGAGGTTCTATAGCTCATAGCCCAGGCTCAGATGTAATATAGCCCAGGCTCAGAGGTAATATAGCTCATAGCCCGGGCTCAGAGGTAATATAGCTCATAGCCCAGGCTCAGAGGTAATATAGCTCATAGCCCAGGCTCAGAGGTAATATAGCTCATAGCCCAGGCTCAGAGGTAATATAGCTCATAGCCCAGGCTCAGAGGTAATATAGCTCATTGCCCAGGCTCAGAGGTAATATAGCCCAGGCTCCGATGTAATATAGCTCATAGCCCAGGCTCAGAGGTAATATAGCTCATAGCCCAGGCTCAGAGGTAATATAGCCCAGGCTCCGATGTAATATAGCTCATTGCCCAGGCTCAGAGGTAATATAGCACAGGCTCAGAGGTAATATAGCTCATTGCCCAGGCTCAGAGGTAATATAGCCCAGGCTCAGAGGTAATATAGCTCATAGCCCAGGCTCAGAGGTTCTATAGCTCATAGCCCAGGCTCAGAGGTAATATAGCTCATAGCCCAGGCTCAGAGGTTCTATAGCTCATAGCCCAGGCTCAGAGGTTCTATAGCTCATAGCCCAGGCTCAGAGGTTCTATAGCTCATTGCCCAGGTTCAGATGTAATATAGCTCATAGCCCAGGCTCAGAGGTTCTATAGCTCATAGCCCAGGCTCAGAGGTTCCATGGCTCATAGCCCAGGCTCAGAGGTTCTATAGCTCATAGCCCAGGCTCTGTGGTTCTATAGCCCAGGCTCAGATGTAATATAGCTCATAGCCCAGGCTCAGAGGTTCCATGGCTCATAGCCCAGGCTCAGAGGTTCTATAGCTCATAGCCCAGGCTCAGAGGTAATATAGCTCATAGCCCAGGCTCAGAGGTTCTATATCTGCATCTGAAATCGCATCCTATTCCCTATATAGTGTTGTCATTACAGACCCATCCCATGTCTCTACAGCTGGCCAAGGCCAGTGTTACTCAGACCTATCCTCTGGGACCCCCCAGTTGTTCCATGGGCCAGTGTTACTGGGACCCCCCAGTTGTTCCATGGGCCAGTGTTACTCAGACCCCCCAGTTGTTCCATGGGCCAGTGTTACTCAGACCCCCCAGTTGTTCCATGGGCCAGTGTTACTGGGACCCCCAGTTGTTCCATGGGCCAGTGTTACTCAGACCCCCAGTTGTTCCTTGGACCAGTGTTACTGGGACTCCCCAGTTGTTCCATGGGCCAGTGTTACTCAGACCCCCAGTTGTTCCATGGGCCAGTGTTACTCAGACCCCCAGTTGTTCCATGGGCCAGTGTTACTCAGACCCCCCCTCAGTTGTTCCATGGGCCAGTGTTACTCAGACCCCCAGTTGTTCCATGGGCCAGTGTTACTCAGACCCCCAGTTGTTCCATGGGCCAGTGTTACTCAGACCCCCAGTTGTTCCATGGGCCAGTGTTACTCAGACCCCCAGTTGTTCCATGGGCCAGTGTTACTCAGACCCCCAGTTGTTCCATGGGCCAGTGTTTACCCCCAGTTGGGACCCCCCAGTTGTTCCATGTATTTCATCTATACCAGAGCTAGCAGACCTGATTTAACTAGTCAACTAACCCTCAAGCCCTTGACTAGGTGAATCAGGTGAGCTACAACACAATGTTGTGAAACATCTGGGAGAGGAGAGGTTTGAGAGCCATTGGAGTAAGGTACTCCATCCACTCCACCCAGGGCCTTGAGGAACTCTAAATTACTCCTATTTAATCAATTAGCAGGGCCTTGAGGAACTCTAAATTACTCCTATTGAATCAATTAGCAGGGCCTTGAGGAACTCTAAACGACTCCTATGGAGTCAGTTAGCAGGGCCTAGAGGAATTCTAAATTACTCCTATTGAATTAGTTAGCAAGGCCTTGAGGAACTCTAAATTAGTCCTATTGAATCAGTTAGCAAGGCCTTGAGGAACTCTAAACGACTCCTATCGAATCAATTAGCAGGACCTTGAGGAACTCTAAACGACTCCTATGGAATCAATTAGCAGGGCCTTCAGGAACTCTAAATTACTCCTATTGAATCAATTAGCAGGGCCTTGAGGAACTCTAAACGACTCCTATGGAATCAATTAGCAGGACCTGGAGGAACTCTAAACGACTCCTATTGAATCAGTTAGCAGGGCCTTGAGGAACTCTAAATTACTCCTATTGAATCAGTTAGCAAGGCCTTGAGGAACTCTAAACGACTCCTATGGAATCAATTAGCAGGACCTGGAGGAACTCTACACGACTCCTATTGAATCAGTTAGCAGGGCCTTGAGGAACTCTGAATTACTCCTATTGAATCAGTTAGCAGGGCCTTGAGGAACTCTAAATTACTCCTATGGAATCAATTAGCAGAACCTGGAGGAACTCTAAACATCTCCTATGGAATCCATTAGCAGGGCCTGGAGGAACTCTAAACAACTCCTATGGAATCCATTAGCAGGGCCTTGAGGAACTCTAAATTACTCCTATGGAATCAGTTAGCAGCCTAGTTGGTCGAAGATAAAGACACAGAGTTTCTTATCAGCAGCCATTAAGGACATTGGGACGGAGATATGAGGCTCCCTATAGATGGGTTAGCTGACACGAAAAACGATGCATCAGAAGGCCGTTTGTTATTGTGATTCTGGACGGCCAGATAGCTAACAACAATGACAAGAAAGCTGCCATGTGAGGAATCGTAGGTGGCTCTTATCAGCCAATTTTCATCTTGTTTTTGAGGTGTTTTGACTGATGTCACTTCTACGTTTCGCTCCATAGTTACGTACGGGAGGATCTCTAGCGGCATAGCCAGCGCTGCTATGCCTTAGGGAGCCTTAGGGAGCCTTAGGCCACTGAGTCACTAGGGAGGCCCAGAAATCTCTTATTGTTGATATCTACACAGCGCATCGATGTGAATCACACTACCGCTCTCTCATTTACAGTGGGGCAAAAAAGTATTTAGTCAGCCACCAATTGTGCAACTTCTCCCACTTAAAAAGATGAGAGAGGCCTGTAATTTTCATTATAGGTACACTTCAACTATGACAGACAAAATGAGGGAAAAAATCCAGGAAATCACATTGTAGGATTTTTTATGAATTTATTTGCAAATTATGGTGGAAAATAATTTGGCCGTGATTGGGAGTCCCATAGGGCGGCGCTCAATTGGCCCAGTGTTGTCCGGGTTTGGATTTGGCCTCGGTAGGTCGTCATTGTAAAAATAAGAATGTGTTCTTTACTGACTTGCCTAGTTAAATAAAGCTTAAATAAAATATACAAAAATTAACATTACATATGGAATATTTAAACAATTTATATTCAAGAGAATGTATAGGAATAAAATAATATTTGAAATTCTAAATCTGCCCAACTCTCTGGATATATGGGGTTGTGACTAGATGGTATACAGCTACGGAAGGAAGTGACACATAAATCTGCCAACTCTCTAGATATATGGGGTTGTGACTAGATGGTATACAGCTACGGAAGGAAGTGACACATAAATCTGCCCAACTCTCGATATATGGGGTTGTGACTAGATGGTATACAGCTACGGCAGGAAGTGACGCATAAATCAGCCCAAATCTCTAGATATATGGGGTTGTGACTAGATGGTATACATTTTACATTACATTTAAGTCATTTAGCAGACGCTCTTATCCAGAGCGACTTACAAATTGGTGCAATCACCTTATGACATCCAGTGGGACAGTCACTTAACAATAGTGCATCTAAAACTTAGGGGGGGTGGGGTGAGAGGGATTACTTAACCTATCCTAGGTATTCCTTAAAGAGGTGGGGTTTCAGGTGTCTCCGGAAGGTGGTGATTGACTCCGCTGTCCTGGCGTCGTGAGGGAGTTTGTTCCACCATTGGGGGGCCAGGGCAGCGAACAGTTTTGACTGGGCTGAGCGGGAGCTGTACTTCCTCAGTGGTAGGGAGGCGAGCAGGCCAGAGGTGGATGAACGCAGTGCCCTTGTTTGGGTGTAGGGCCTGATCAGAGCCTGGAGGTACTGAGGTGCCGTTCCCCTCACAGCTCCGTAGGCAAGCACCATGGTCTTGTAGCGGATGCGAGCTTCAACTGGAAGCCAGTGGAGAGAACGGAGGAGCGGGGTGACGTGAGAGAACTTGGGAAGGTTGAACACCAGACGGGCTGCGGCGTTCTGGATGAGTTGAAGGGGTTTAATGGCACAGGCAGGGAGCCCAGCCAACAGCGAGTTGCAGTAATCCAGACGGGAGATGACAAGTGCCTGGATTAGGACCTGCGCCGCTTCCTGTGTGAGGCAGGGTCGTACTCTGCGGATGTTGTAGAGCATGAACCTACAGGAACGGGCCACCGCCTTGATGTTAGTTGAGAACGACAGGGTGTTGTCCAGGATCACGCCAAGGTTCTTGGCGCTCTGGGAGGAGGACACAATGGAGTTGTCAACCGTGATGGCGAGATCATGGAACGGGCAGTCCTTCCCCGGGAGGAAGAGCAGCTCCGTCTTGCCGAGGTTCAGCTTGAGGTGGTGATCCGTCATCCACACTGATATGTCTGCCAGACATGCAGAGATGCGATTCGCCACCTGGTCATCAGAAGGAGGAAAGGAGAAGATTAATTGTGTGTCGTCTGCATAGCAATGATAAGAGAGACCATGTGAGGTTATGACAGAGCCAAGTGACTTGGTGTATAGCGAGAATAGGAGAGGGCCAAGAACAGAGCCCTGGGGGACACCAGTGGTGAGAGCGCGTGGTGAGGAGACAGATTCTCGCCACGCCACCTGGTAGGAGCGACCTGTCAGGTAGGACGCAATCCAAGCGTGGGCCGCGCCGGAGATGCCCAACTCGGAGAGGGTGGAGAGGAGGATCTGATGGTTCACAGTATCGAAGGCAGCCGATAGATCTAGAAGGATGAGAGCAGAGTTACAGCTACGGAATTTGTAAGTCGCTCTGGATAAGAGCGTCTGCTAAATGACTTAAATGTAAATGTAAATGTAAGTGACACATAAATCTGCCCAACTCTCTAGATATATGGGGTTGTGACTAGATGGTATACAGCTACGGAAGGAAGTGACGCATAAATCAGCTCAACTCTCTAGATATATGGGGTTGTGACTAGATGGTATACAGCTACGGAAGGAAGTGACGCATAAATCTGCCCAACTCTCTAGATATATGGGGTTGTGACTAGATGGTATACAGCTACAGAAGGAAGTGCCATACAAATTGTCAACATCTTAATTGTTTTTGATCGTTTCAGAGAGAATTGTTGCATTTTAACTAACTAACCATTTCCTAACCTTAACCCTAATTGTCCTCAGCTGCTATGTTCATTAACCTAACCTGCTGCATTTTTTTTCACAAAGTCAATTCTGTTCATAGCTGGTATACCGCCGAAGTCCTCAATAAATATACTGACCTCTGACCTCTGACTGCTCGGGTCATGGCCTGTATGCAGTAGCAGAAGGACAGAGACGGAAAACGGCAGCAGAGCTGTTTTCATGAGACTAGTTGTGTGTTCAGCATTGCATCGTAAGCTTCAATCATTTTTGTTCACGACGTGGTCATAGAGATCAATATGAGGCTGTTTTTAAAACAAAATACATTTGTAGTTTGATTGGCTGTTCATATTGATTTGAATAAATGACTCCCGATGTACCATACTCCCTGAGTTATTTATGTACTGTTTTCCCCTGATGTTAATTTACCAGAGTGTGTAACATTGCCTAGCTGCATCATGAACTTGCGTCAGTAACAACGGGGAACAAAGAAAATTATTCTCTTTGTTTTTTTTCTGGCCCGATTTAGTTGTAAGAATCAGTTAAATCCCTCCTGTGTTGTCGGGCGACGCTCAGGGTTTATACTCTGCTTATTTTCATCGTGCTAAGGCACCTCTCTGAATACAAATGACACAATTAATATTGAAATCCAGGCGGGATTACTTTCATATGTCAAGAGAATTCCTAAATTAGACTGGTGCGCCACCGGTACCGTTCCCCCAGAACTGGAATGGGTTTAAGGTCCGATTATTATATACACATGAAAGATGGGTCGTCCAAAGGTCAGGGCCTAGAGGCTTCTTCAAAAGGGTCTTGGATTATGAGCAATGTGATAAAGACATTCACATGTCTGTAAAAGGCAGAAGGGGTTTTCTTCTTCTTGTGTCCAGCTCGGCAGAAGGGGTTTTCTTCTTCTTGTGTCCAGCTCGGCAGAAGGGGTTTTCTTCTTCTTGTGTCCAGCTCGGCAGAAGGGGTTTTCTTCTTCTTGTGTCCAGCTCTCTACTTCTACCAGCCACATCCCAAAATGTCACGACTCACAGACTCCTCTGTTCTCCCCTCTGTTCCCCACCACACAACAATTACACAGCATGGGTGGATGCCTGTAATTGTAATAGGAACAAAGAAGAGACCACTGTCCTGTTCCTATTTCGATAGCATTCATCAATTCCTCCTTCATTACTGGCTAGCTACTGTACCTTTCATTATTGGCTAGCTACTGTACCTTTCATTATTGGCTAGCTACTGTACCTTTCATTATTGGCTAGCTGTCGTATCTTTCATTATTGGCTAGCTGTCGTATCTTTCATTATTGGCTAGCTGTCGTATCTTTCATTATTGGCTAGCTGTCGTATCTTTCATTATTGGCTAGCTGTCGTACCTTTCATTACTGGCTAGCTACTGTACCTTTCATTACTGGCTAGCTACTGTACCTTTCATTATTGTCTAGCTGTCGTACCTTTCATTACTGGCTAGCTACTGTACCTTTCATTACTGGCTAGCTACTGTACCTTTCATTACTGGCTAGCTACTGTACCTTTCATTATTGGCTAGCTGTCGTACCTTTCATTATTGGCTAGCTACTGTACCTTTCATTATTGGCTAGCTGTCGTATCTTTCATTATTGGCTAGCTGTCGTACCTTTCATTATTGGCTAGCTGTCGTACCTTTCATTACTGGCTAGCTACTGTACCTTTCATTACTGGCTAGCTACTGTACCTTTCATTATTGTCTAGCTGTCGTACCTTTCATTACTGGCTAGCTACTGTACCTTTCATTACTGGCTAGCTACTGTACCTTTCATTACTGGCTAGCTACTGTACCTTTCATTACTGGCTAGCTACTGTACCTTTCATTATTGGCTAGCTGTCGTACCTTTCATTATTGGCTAGCTACTGTACCTTTCATTATTGGCTAGCTGTCGTACCTTTCATTATTGGCTAGCTGTCGTATCTTTCATTATTGGCTAGCTGTCGTATCTTTCATTATTGGCTAGCTGTCGTATCTTTCATTACTGGCTAGCTGTTGTATCTTTCATTATTGGCTAGCTACTGTACCTTTCGTTATCGATTAGCTAATGTACCTTTCCTGGAGAATTGTCCCGGTAAAAAGTGACATGATAGTGGAGACAGCATATAGGGTGAGAGCATGCAGCCATGTTCTAAGAAATATCAATTTGTTTGAATCAAATCAGCTAAACCTGAGTCCTGAAATTAAAATATTCAGGAATGCCGCTTAATTCTACATTGTAATATTGAACCGTGCAGTTGTTCACGTATTTGTTTTGATCCTTAGCTGTTGGTTTTCTGATTGACTATTGCCCTGTGAATAAGGGTTATGCTGAACTATTGGAGATACTTTGGTATCTTCCCTTGTAAAGTGTAGAGGTCAGAGCTGGCATTCCATGCTGTCATTACTGCGGGTCCAGAAGACTAGCAGGTGATTTACTATGGCTCTGCTGTCTCCTGAAGGACAACGACGTGAACGCAGACAGACACACACAGACAGGGACAGACAGACCGACGGGGACAGAGAGAGAGGAAGAGAGGAAGAGCAAGACAGACTGACAGACAGACACACACACTAACAGACAGGGACAAGAAGACAGATAGGCAGACAACCTAACAGACAGGGACAGACAGGGACAGCCAGACAGACAGACAGAGACAGACAGGAGGTTACTTCAACCTGCAGTGCTGCGGGACAGTGTCTGAGTGCCCTTCACATATCTCCTGTCAAGACAGTTTATTTTTTTCGTACTGCATTTCTAGGACAGGATGTAAAATATAACATTTAAAATACGTGTAGATGGTAATCTCAATTTCTCCTTTTGTTTAATTAAAAACTTTATATGATTTGAACTGCACTCTGGGAAATGAGGGTCACAGTTGAGGGACGGTAGATAACACAGGACACGCTGCTGACGTCAGAACACACACACACACACACACACACACACACACACACACACACACACACACACACACACACACACACACACACACACACACACACACACACACACACACACACACACACACACACACACACACACACACACACACAATCTGAATCCAACACGTCATGCATGCATCTTTCTGTCTGATTTGAAGCGTGAGCGAGCCGAGGAATATCATGAGCAGATTGTTGTCTAGTAACCGTTTCCATGGAGGCCGCTCTACCCGGGCCTATAGGTGTAATGGATTTAAATTGAACTGTTGAGTTTCTAGCTGTCGAGGAGCGGCGAGGGAGGCAGGCGGGGGAGGTATGGAGACAGCGGGGGAGGGAGACGGGGGGAGGGATGGAGACAGCGGGGGAGGGATGGAGACAGTGGAGGAGGGAGGCGGGGGAGGGATGGAGACAGCAGGGGAGGGATGGAGACAGCAGGGGAGGGATGGAGACAGCGGGGAGGGATGGAGACAGTGGGGGAGGGATGGAGACAGTGGAGGAGGGAGGCGGGGGAGGGATGGAGACAGTGGAGGAGGGAGGCGGGAGAGTGATGGAGACAGCGGGGGAGGGATGTAGACAGTGGAGGAGGGAGGCAGGGGAGGGATGGAGACAGCAGGGGAGGGAGGCAGGGGTGGGATGGAGACAGCGGGGGAGGGATGGAGACAGTGGAGGAGGGAGGCGGGGGAGGGATGGAGACAGCAGGGGAGGGATGGAGACAGCGGGGGAGGGATGGAGACAGTGGAGGAGGGAGGCGGGGGAGGGATGGAGGAGGGAGGGAGACAGTGGAGGAGGGAGGCGGGGGGGAGGGATGGGATGGAGGAGGGAGGCGGGGGAGGGATGGAGACAGCAGGGGAGGAGGCGGGGGAGGGATGGGGCAGGGGAGGGATGGAGACAGCGGGGGAGGGATGGAGACAGCAGGGGAGGGAGGCGGGGGAGGGATGGAGACAGCGGGGGAGGGAGGCGGGGGAGGGATGGAGACAGCGGGGGAGGGAGGCGGGGGAGGGATGTAGACAGCAGGGGAGGGAGGCGGGGGAGGGATGGAGACAGCGGGGGAGGGAGGCGGGGGAGGGATGGAGACAGCGGGGGAGGGAGGCGGGGGAGGGATGGAGACAGCAGGGGAGGGAGGCGGGGGAGGGATGGAGACAGCAGGGGAGGGAGGCGGGGGAGGGATGGAGACAGCAGGGGAGGGAGGCGGGGGAGGGATGGAGACAGCAGGGGAGGGATGGAGACAGCGGGGGAGGGATGGAGACAGCGGGGGAGGGAGGCGGGGGAGGGATGGAGACAGCAGGGGAGGGATGGAGACAGCAGGGGAGGGATGGAGACAGCGGGGGAGGGATGGAGACAGCAGGGGAGGGATGGAGACAGCAGGGGAGGGATGGAGACAGCGGGGGATGGATGGAGACAGCGGGGGAGGGAGGCGGGGGAGGGATGGAGACAGCGGGGGAGGGAGGTGGGGGAGGGATGGAGACAGCGGGGGAGGGATGGAGACAGCAGGGGAGGGATGGAGACAGCGGGGGGAGGGAGGCGGGGGAGGGATGGAGACAGCAGGGGAGGGATGGAGACAGCAGGGGAGGGATGGAGACAGCAGGGGAGGGATGGAGACAGCAGGGGAGGGATGGAGACAGCAGGGGAGGGATGGAGACAGCGGGGGAGGGAGGCGGGGGAGGGATGGAGACAGCGGGGGAGGGAGGCGGGGGAGGGATGGAGACAGCGGGGGAGGGAGGCGGGGGAGGGATGGAGACAGCGGGGGAGGGATGGAGACAGCGGGGGAGGGAGGCGGAGGAGGGATGGAGACAGAAATAGTTTGTACTCTGTATTAGAGAGAGGAGTGAGAGAGAAAGAGAGAGCAGAGAGAGAGAGAGAGGGTGTGAGAGAGAAAGAGAGAGAGGGTGTTAGAGGGAGAGAGAGAGGGTGTGAGAGGGATAAGAAGAGAGAGAGAGATAGGGAGAGAGGGAGAGAGTGGGATTTAGGAGAGAGATCGAGATGAGGGGATAGAGATAGAGGGGGGGAGTGAGAGACTATAGAATGTGTCAAATTATCAGTATGGCTGACTTTCTGTCTAACAGGGTGGTTATGGCTGGTGACACTGTGGTTATGGCTGGTGACACTGTGGTTATGTTTGGCGACACCGTGGTTATGGCTGGCTGGTTCAGAAGGCTGGCTAACGGGTCATCCTGGGTTTGTCTGCTTGGCAGCATCAATGGAGTACAGTGTATGCAGTATAGCCTTCTATAGCTCACCGATTGCTGCAGCTGTACATAGCCCATCTGTAAATAGCCCATCCAACCACCTCATCCCCATATTGTTTTTATTTACTTTTTTTACTCTTTTGCACACCGTTATTTCTACCTGCACATCATCATCTGCACATCTATCACTCCAGTGTTAATCTGCTAAATTGTAATTACTTCACCACTATTGGCCTATTTATTGCCTAACCTCCTTACTCCATTTGCACTCACTGTATATAGATTTTTTCATTTTGTTATTGACGGTACGTTTGTTTATGTGTAACTCTGTGTTGTTGTTTTTGAGAACTAGGTTGCAGTTGTAAATGAGAACTATACTAAAAATAGTCAAATATACTATATTCTAGTAGGCTATAATATACAATATTTTAGTAGGCTATAGTAAACTATACTCTAGTGGGGTATAGTAAACTATACTCTAGTAGGCTATAATATACTATATTTTAGTAGGCTATAGTAAACTATACTCTAGTGGGATATAGTAAACTATACTCTAGTAGGCTATATTAAAATATACTCTAGTAGGCTATAATATACTATATTCTAGTAGGCTATAGTAAACTATACTCTAGTAGGCTATAGTAAACTATACTCTAGTAGGATATAGTAAACTATACTCCAGTGGGCTATAGTAAACTACACTCTAGTAGGCTATAGTAAACTATACTCTGGTAGGCTATAGTTAACTATACTCTAGTAGGATATATAGTAAACTATAGTCAAGTGGGATATATAGAAACTATACTCTAGTAGAATATATAGTAAACTATACTCTAGTAGGGAATATAGAAAACTATACTCTAGTAGAATATATAGTAAACTATACTCTAGCGGGGTATATAGTAAACTATACTCCAGTAGGGTATATAGTAAACTATACTCCAGTAGGGTATATAGTAAACTATACTCTAGTAGGGTATATAGTAAACTATACTCTAGTAGGGTATATAGTAAACTATACTCCACTCCCACTTGTCTCCAATTCCACATACCAACCCTCAGCTTCCCTCAGCCCATCCCATCCCAACCCTCAGCTTCCCTCAGCCCATCCCATCTATCTCTGCTGGCCACCCACTTCAGGTTTCTATGCAACACATATCTTTCAACTATGCTGTGATGTTTAACGTACAATTTCAATTTATCTAATCGAATAGAATCCACAGATTGTGAGTTGAAGATAAATACTTTTACTAAGTGTATATTAGTAATTGACTGACCCAGTCTACTAGTTTACTATATTTTCCTACTAGAGTATCGTTTACATAGTATAGTTTACTATATTCTGGTAGAGTATACTTTACAGTAAAGTATAGTTTACTATATCCTGTTTACTATATCCTACTAGAGTATCGTTTACATAGTATAGTTTACTATATTCTGGTAGAGTATACTTTACAGAGTATAGTTTACTATATCCTGCTAGAGCATAGTTTACAGAGTATAGTTTCCTATATCTACTAGAGTATAGTTTACTATATCCTACCAGAGTATAGTTTACTACAGCCTGCCAGAGTATAGTTTACTATATCCTACTAGAGTATAGTTTACTATATCTACTGGAGTATAGTTTACTATATCCTGCTAGAGTATAGTTTACAGAGTATAGTTTACTGTATCCTACTGCTAAAGCATATATTATATTATTATTATAGTTTACTATAGCAGAGTATAGTTTACTGTATCCTACTAGAGTATAGTTTACTATAGCCTGCTAGAGTATAGTTTACTATAGCCTGCTAGAGTATAGTTTACGGAGTATAGTTTAATATATCCTACTAGAGTATAGTTTACAGAGTATAGTTTACTATATCCTGCTAGGGTATAGTTTACAGAGTATAGGCTACTATATCTACTAGAGTATAGGCTACTATATCTAATAGAGTATAGTTTACTATATCCTGCTAGAGTATAGTTTACGGAGTATAGTTTAATATATCCTACTAGAGTATAGTATACAGAGTATAGTTTACTATACCCTATTAGAGTATAGTTTACTATATCCTACTATCATGTAGTTTACTATATCTACTAGAATATAGTTTACTATGTCCTACTAGAGTATCGTTTACTATAGCCTACTAGAATATAGTTTACAGAGTATAGTTTAATATATACTACTAGAGTATAGTTTACAGAGTATAGTTTACTATATCCTACTAGAGTATAGTTTACTATATCCTACTATCATGTAGTTTACTATATCTACTAGAGCATAGTTTACTATATCCTACTAGAATATAGGTTACTATATCCTACTAGAGGATAGTTTACAGAGTATAGTTTACTATATCTACTAGAGTATAGTTTACTATATCTGCTAGAGCATAGTTTACTATATCTACTATCATGTAGTTTACTATATCTACCAGAGTATAGTTTACTATATCCTACTCGAATATAGTTTGCATAGTATTTTTTCACTATACCCTACCAGAGTATAGTTTACTATATCCTACCAGAGTATAGTTTACTATATCCTACCAGAGTATAGTTTACTATATCCTACTGGAGTATAGTTTACTATATCCAACCAGAGTATAGTTTACTATATCTACTAGAGTATAGTTTACTATATCTACTAGAGTATAGTTAATTATATCCTACCAGAGTATATTTTACTACATCCTACTAGAATATAGTTTACAGAGGATAGTTTACTATATCCTACTAGAGTACAGTTGGGTAGATATAGTAAACTATACTATAATAGGATATAGTAGAGTATAGTTTACTATATCCTACTAGAGTATAGTTTACTATATCCTACTAGAGTATAATTCAATATATCCTACTAGAGTATAGTTTACTATATCCTACTAGAGTATAGTTTACTATAGCCTACTAGAGTAGAATTTACTATATCCCACTAGAGTATAGTTTACTATATCCCACTAGAATATAGTTTACAGAGTATTGTTTACTACATCCTACTAGAGTATAGTTTACTATATCCTGCTAGAGTATAGTTTACTATATCCTACTAGAATATAGTTTACAGAGTATTTTTTACTACATCCAACTAGAGTATAGTTTACTATATCCTGCTAGAGTATAGTTTACTATATCTACACGAGTATAGTTTACTATATCCTACTAGAGTATAGTTCACAGAGTGTAGTTTACTATATCTCAAAGTATAGTTTACTATACTAGAGTATAGTTTACAGAGTGTAGTTTACTATTTAAACTAGAGTATAGTTTACTACATCTACTGGAGTATAGTTTACTATATCCTACTAGAGTATAGTTCACAGAGTGTAGTTTACTATATCTACCAAAGTATAGTTTACTATATCCTGCTAGAGTATAGTTTACAGAGTATAGTTTACTATATATACTAGAGTATAGTTTACTATAGCCTACTAGAGTATAGTTTACAGAGTATAGTTTACTATATCCTACTAGAGTATAGTTTACTATATCCTGCTAGAGTATAGTTTACAGAGTATAGTTTACTATATCCTACTAGAGTATAGTTTACTATATCCTACTAGAGTATAGTTTACAGAGTAGAGTTTACTATATCCAACCAGAGTATAGTTTACTATATCTACTAGAGTACAGTTTACTATATCCTACTAGAGTATAGTTAACTATATCCTACCAGAGTATATTTTACTACATCCTACTAGAATATAGTTTACA
>NC_060182.1:94901888-94916888 GCF_021184085.1 Oncorhynchus gorbuscha | reverse complement strand
CCGGAGTATGAAATAGCACCCTATTCCCTATTTTATTTAACCCTTATTTTCCCAGGTCAATGAATAATAATCCAACCCCCAGCTGTAACCAGATTGGTATAGTCCAAACTGTAATAATAATAATAATAATAAGCCAACCCCCAGCTGTAACCAGATTGGTATAGTCCAAACTGTAATAATAATAATAATAAGCCAACCCCCAGCTGTAACCAGATTGGTATAGTCCAAACTGTAATAATAATAATAATAATAAGCCAACCCCCAGCTGTAACCAGATTGGTATAGTCCAAACTGTAATAATAATAATAATAAGCCAACCCCCAGCTGTAACCAGATTGGTATAGTCCAAACTGTAATAATAATAATAATAAGCCAACCCCCAGCTGTAACCAGATTGGTATAGTCCAAACTGTAATAATAATAATAATAAGCCAACCCCCAGCTGTAACCAGATTGGTATAGTCCAAACTGTAATAATAATAATAATCCAACCCCCAGCTGTAACCAGATTGGTATAGTCCAAACTGTAATAATAATAATAATAAGCCAACCCCCAGCTGTAACCAGATTGGTATAGTCCAAACTGTAATAATAATAATAATCCAACCCCCAGCTGTAACCAGATTGGTATAGTCCAAACTGTAATAATAATAATAATCCAACCCCCAGCTGTAACCAGATTGGTATAGTCCAAACTGTAATAATAATAATAATAAGCCAACCCCCAGCTGTAACCAGATTGGTATAGTCCAAACTGTAATAATAATAATAAGCCAACCCCCAGCTGTAACCAGATTGGTATAGTCCAAACTGTAATAATAATAATAAGCCAACCCCCAGCTGTAACCAGATTGGTCCAAACTGAGATGCTATAATAATCTGTTAAATACATGGCCCACCAAGGGAGCCTCCAAGGCTCTGGACAAAAATAGTGCACTAGATTGGGAATAGGGTACATTTGGGATGCAGCCTGAGTGTATTTCCTATGTGCCTTTTCCCTCAGAACACAGTCGACAAGCTGATCAAGAAGACGAACCTGGCTCTGGTGGTGGGCACCAACTCCTGGAGACAACAGTTCATGGAGGCTATCACAGTCAGTGCAGGTAAACACCAGCTCCTAGACCAGTCAGTACAGGTGAACACCAGCTCCTAGACCAGTCAGTGCAGGTAAACACCAGCTCCTAGACCAGTCAGTACAGGTGAACACCAGCTCCTAGACCAGTCAGTGCAGGTAAACACCAGCTCCTAGACCAGTCAGTACAGGTGAACACCAGCTCCTAGACCAGTCAGTGCAGGTAAACACCAGCTCCTAGACCAGTCAGTACAGGTGAACACCAGCTCCTAGACCAGTCAGTGCAGGTAAACACCAGCTCCTAGACCAGTCAGTACAGGTGAACACCAGCTCCTAGACCAGTCAGTGCAGGTAAACACCAGCTCCTAGACCAGTCAGTGCAGGTAAACACCAGCTCCTAGACCAGTCAGTGCATGTAAACACCAGCTCCTAGACCAGTCAGTACAGGTAAACACCAGCTCCTAGACCAGTCAGTGCAGGTAAACACCAGCTCCTAGACCAGTCAGTACAGGTAAACACCAGCTCCTAGACCAGTCAGTGCAGGTAAACACCAGCTCCTAGACCAGTCAGTGCAGGTAAACACCAGCTCCTAGACCAGTCAGTACAGGTAAACACCAGCTCCTAGACCAGTCAGTGCACGTAAACACCAGCTCCTAGACCAGTCAGTACAGATAAACACCAGCTCCTAGACCAGTCAGTGCAGGTAAACACCAGCTCCTAGACCAGTCAGTACAGAAAAACACCAGCGCCTCCTCCACACAGCACATGTAAACACCAGCTCCTCCTCCACACAGCACATGTAAACACCAGCTCCTCCTCCACACAGCACAGGTCCCACTCTAGTGGACGTCATGTAAAGGAGAAGAGGAAAATGGTCGATACATTGTGATCGTAATCGTTCACCATGTTTTACAGGTTTTATACATTAGACAGTATTGTGTTGGGTATTAGGGGAGCCAGGTAGCGATCAGAGCACTCAGAGAAAGAGGATATTTTAAAAATATATATCTATATTGTGACAAAAAACATGGATCTTTGATCGTTGAGTTTTGATTGTTATATATTATAATATATATGTTCTATGTGTATATATGTTCTATGTGTATATATGTTCTATGTGTATATATGTTCTATGTGTATATATGTTCTATATGTGTATATATGTTCTATGTGTATATATGTTCTATGTGTATATATGTTCTATGTGTATATATGTTCTATGTGTATATATGTTCTATGTGTATATATGTTCTATGTGTATATATGTTCTATGTGTATATATGTTCTATGTGTATATATGTTCTATGTGTATATATGTTCTATGTGTATATATGTTCTATGTGTATATATGTTCTATATGTATATATGTTCTATGTGTATATATGTTCTATGTGTATATATGTTCTATGTGTATATATGTTCTATATGTGTATATATGTTCTATGTGTATATATGTTCTATGTGTATATATGTTCTATGTGTATATATGTTCTATGTGTATATATGTTCTATGTGTATATATGTTCTATGTGTATATATGTTCTATGTGTATATATGTTCTATGTGTATATATGTTCTATGTGTATATATGTTCTATATGTATATATGTTATAGTGTGTTTTTGTTGTTGTTCAATCTAGGTTATTATCCTTTGTTCCCACAACAGTAAAACTGTCCCGGTGGATGATTCATTTATTTTCGGGTGCAAAAAAAGACATTCCCCTGATGTTACAAGAATGTTCCTGGAACAAATTTCATCTGCTCTTTAAACAGAATTTTTCATTTACATTGTGGGAACAGTCTGTTGGGAACCTGTTGGGAACCTGTTGGGAACCGTCTGTTGGGAATCGTCTGTTGGGAACCGTCTGTTGGGAACCGTCTGTTGGGAACCGTCTGTTGGGAACCATATGTTGGGAATCGTCTGTTGGGAACCGTCTGTTGGGAACCGTCTGATGGGAACAGTCTGTTGGGAACAGTCTGTTGGGAACCGTCTGTTGGGAACCGTCTGTTGGGAACCATATGTTGGGAACCATATGTCGGGAACCGTCTGTTGGGAACCGTCGGTTGGGAACAGTCGGTTGGGAACCGTCTGTTGGGAACCGTCTGTTGGAACAGTCGGTTGGGAACCGTCTGTTGGGGACCATATGTTGGGAACCGTCTGTTGGGAACCGTCTGTTGGGAACCGTCTGATGGGAACAGTCTGTTGGGAACAGTCTGTTGGGAACCGTCTGTTGGGAACCGTCTGTTGGGAACCGTCTGTTGGGAACATTGTAGGGACGTCACGAAAGATGTGTTCCCCCCAAAAAAACACAAAAAATGGTTTCCTTGTTTCTTTTAGAGTGAAAATAACATTCAACTGATGTTGAAAGAACGTTCCCAGAACACATTTTTACATTATTTTTAAAAAGTTCCTAAAACATTTTATTTAGGTTCTGTGAACATTGTTGGGATACGCAAAGAGATAAACACTAAAACTGTCCAGTTGTGCTGACATTCAGATAATGTTTTGTATCAGAGGACACAAAACATTCCTTTTGATGTTGACAGAATGTTGACAGAATGTTGACAGAACAGCCATTCTGAGTTCTTTAATAAAAGGTTCCCAGACATGTAATTAGCGTCTGGGAACAGTGTGGTTACCTTAAAAGAGATGGTCAGTTGTGATGACATTCATACAATGTTTAAGTTAGGTTGCAGAGGACATTCCCTTAATGTTGTAAAAATAAAAAAAACTTTATTTAAAGGTTCCCAGAACATTGAATTAAGTTAAGGATATAAGGCAATGTAACACTAAGAGTACCAACCAAACATGTTGCCTTTTAACGTTGTATTTACGTTTGAGCTGATCTTAATAGCTTTAGTAATATGTAAAACAAAATATATAATAACGTCAACAACACTTGCTTGTGTGCTGTCACGACAACGGACTACAAATGATACAACATCCAGAAAGCGTTCCGAACATCGGAGACATCGGAGATAGAAGGAGACATCGGAGACAAAAGGAGACACCGGAGCCAGAAGGAGACATCGGAGACATCGGAGCCAGAAAGAGACATCTGAAACATTGGAGACGTCGGAGCCAGAAGGAGACATCGGAGACATCGGAGCCAGAAAGAGACATCGGAAACATCGGAGACATCGGAGCCAGAAGGAGACATGGGAAACATCGGAGACATCTGAAACATCGGAGACATCGGAAACATCGGAGACATCGGAAACATCGGAGACATCGGAAACAACGGAGACGTCGGAGACAGAAGGAGACATTGGAGACATCGGAGACATCGGAGCCAGAAGGAGACATCGGGGACATCGGAGACATCAGAGACATCGGAGACATCGGAGCCAGAAGGAGACATCGGAAACATCGGAAACATTGGAGACGTCGGAGACATTGGAGACATCGGAAACATCGGAGACGTCGGAGACAGAAGGAGACATTGGAGACATCGGAGACATCGGAGCCAGAAGGAGACATCGGGGACATCGGAGACATCAGAGACATCGGAAACATCGGAGCCAGAAGGAGACATCGGAAACATCGGAAACATCGGAGACATCGGAGATATCGGAGCTAGAAGGAGACATCGGAGCCATCGGGGACATCGGAGCCATCGGAAACATCGGAAACATCGGAGACATCGGAAACATCGGAGACGTCGGAAACATCGGAGACGTCGGAGACATCGGAAACATCGGAAACATCGGACACATCAGAAACATCGGAGACATCGGAAACATCGGGGACATCGGAAACATCGGAGACACCGGAAACATCGGAGACATCGGAAACATCGGGGACATCGGAGACATCGGAAACATCGGAAACATCGGAAACATCGGAAACATCGGAGACATCGGGGACATCGGAGACATCGGAAACATCGGAGACATCGGAGACGTCGGAGACAGAATGAGACATCGGAGACATCGGAGACATTGGAGCCAGAAGGAGACATCGGGGATATCAGAGACATCGGAGACATAGGAGACATCGGAAACATCGGAGACATCGGAGCCAGAAGGAGACATCGGCGCCAGAAGGAGACATAGGAGACATCGGAGACATCGGGACATCGGAGCAGAAGGAGAGAGAGAGTCAGACGCGATGTAGAGAAGACGGCTAGACTTTCCTTAGCCACGGAGAGGAGACGTCGGAGACGGACGCGATGTAGAGAAGGCGGCTAGAATTTCCTTAGCCACGGAGAGGAGACGTCGGAGACGGACGCGATGTAGAGAAGGCGGCTAGACTTTCCTTAGCCACGGAGAGGAGACGTCGGAGACGGACGCGATGTAGAGAAGACGGCTAGACTTTCCTTAGCCACGGAGAGGAGACGTCGGAGACGGACGCGATGTAGAGAAGACGGCTAGATTTTCCTTAGCCACGGAGAGGAGACGTCGGAGACGGACGCGATGTAGAGAAGACGGCTAGACTTTCCTTAGCCACGGAGAGGAGACGTCGGAGACGGACGCGATGTAGAGAAGACGGCTAGACTTTCCTTAGCCACGGAGAGGAGACGTCGGAGACGGACGCGATGTAGAGAAGACGGCTAGACTTTCCATTGGCCACGGAGAGGAGACGTCGGAGACGGACGCGATGTAGAGAAGACGGCTAGACTTTCCTTAGCCACGGAGAGGAGACGTCGGAGACGGACGCGATGTAGAGAAGACGGCTAGACTTTCCTTAGCCACGGAGAGGAGACGTCGGAGACGGACGCGATGTAGAGAAGACGGCTAGACTTTCCTTAGCCACGGAGAGGAGACGTCGGAGACGGACGCGATGTAGAGAAGACGGCTAGACTTTCCTTAGCCACGGAGAGGAGACGTCGGAGACGGACGCGATGTAGAGAAGACGGCTAGACTTTCCATTAGCCACGGAGAGGAGACGTCGGAGACGGACGCGATGTAGAGAAGACGGCTAGACTTTCCATTGGCCACGGAGAGGAGACGTCGGAGACGGACGCGATGTAGAGAAGACGGCTAGACTTTCCTTAGCCACGGAGAGGAGACGTCGGAGACGGACGCGATGTAGAGAAGACGGCTAGACTTTCCTTAGCCACGGAGAGGAGACGTCGGAGACGGACGCGATGTAGAGAAGACGGCTAGACTTTCCTTAGCCACGGAGAGGAGACGTCGGAGACGGACGCGATGTAGAGAAGACGGCTAGACTTTCCTTAGCCACGGAGAGGAGACGTCGGAGACGGACGCGATGTAGAGAAGACGGCTAGACTTTCCTTAGCCACGGAGAGGAGACGTCGGAGACGGACGCGATGTAGAGAAGACGGCTAGACTTTCCATTGGCCACGGAGAGGAGACGTCGGAGACGGACGCGATGTAGAGAAGACGGCTAGACTTTCCTTAGCCACGGAGAGGAGACGTCGGAGACGGACGCGATGTAGAGAAGACGGCTAGACTTTCCTTAGCCACGGAGAGGAGACGTCGGAGACGGACGCGATGTAGAGAAGACGGCTAGACTTTCCTTAGCCACGGAGAGGAGACGTCGGAGACGGACGCGATGTAGAGAAGACGGCTAGACTTTCCTTAGCCACGGAGAGGAGACGTCGGAGACGGACGCGATGTAGAGAAGACGGCTAGACTTTCCTTAGCCACGGAGAGGAGACGTCGGAGACGGACGCGATGTAGAGAAGACGGCTAGACTTTCCATTGGCCACGGAGAGGAGACGTCGGAGACGGACGCGATGTAGAGAAGACGGCTAGACTTTCCTTAGCCACGGAGAGGAGACGTCGGAGACGGACGCGATGTAGAGAAGACGGCTAGACTTTCCTTAGCCACGGAGAGGAGACGTCGGAGACGGACGCGATGTAGAGAAGACGGCTAGACTTTCCTTAGCCACGGAGAGGAGACGTCGGAGACGGACGCGATGTAGAGAAGACGGCTAGACTTTCCTTAGCCACGGAGAGGAGACGTCGGAGACGGACGCGATGTAGAGAAGACGGCTAGACTTTCCTTAGCCACGGAGAGGAGACGTCGGAGACGGACGCGATGTAGAGAAGACGGCTAGACTTTCCTTAGCCACGGAGAGGAGACGTCGGAGACGGACGCGATGTAGAGAAGACGGCTAGACTTTCCTTAGCCACGGAGAGGAGACGTCGGAGACGGACGCGATGTAGAGAAGACGGCTAGACTTTCCTTAGCCACGGAGAGGAGACGTCGGAGACGGACGCGATGTAGAGAAGACGGCTAGACTTTCCTTAGCCACGGAGAGGAGACGTCGGAGACGGACGCGATGTAGAGAAGACGGCTAGACTTTCCTTAGCCACGGAGAGGAGACGTCGGAGACGGACGCGATGTAGAGAAGACGGCTAGACTTTCCTTAGCCACGGAGAGGAGACGTCGGAGACGGACGCGATGTAGAGAAGACGGCTAGACTTTCCTTAGCCACGGAGAGGAGACGTCGGAGACGGACGCGATGTAGAGAAGACGGCTAGACTTTCCTTAGCCACGGAGAGGAGACCTCGGAGACGGACGCGATGTAGAGAAGACGGCTAGACTTTCCTTAGCCACGGAGAGGAGACATTTCTCCCTATACCACCGCTCCTCTGCAGTCTCTTTAGCTCCACACAGTCAACTCCTGGAAGGCCTCCCTCTGTCACTTTGCTGTTCAAATATTTCATCCCAAATGGCTCTCTGTATTATTTAATGAGCTCCACGCTGAAAAATGTATGTCCCTCACATGACCTGCCACTTTGAATCATTCCAGCACCCACCTACATATACCTAGGCCTTTCTAACCTCCTGCCAGCACCCACCTACATATACCTAGGCCTGTCTAACCTCCTGCCAGTACCCACCACTCTGCCTACATATACCTAGGCCTTTCTAACCTCCTGCCAGCACCCACCTACATATACCTAGGCCTTTCTAACCTCCTGCCAGCACCCACCTACATATACCTAGGCCTGTCTAACCTCCTGCCAGCACCCACCACTCTGCCTACATATACCTAGGCCTGTCTAACCTCCTGCCAGCACCCACCACTCTGCCTACATATACCTAGGCCTGTCTAACCTCCTGCCAGCACCCACCTACATATACCTAGGCCTGTCTAACCTCCTGCCAGCACCCACCTACATATACCTAGGCCTGTCTAACCTCCTGCCAGCACCCACCTACATATACCTAGGCCTGTCTAACCTCCTGCCAGCACCCACCTACATATACCTAGGCCTTTCTAACCTCCTGCCAGCACCCACCTACATATACCTAGGCCTTTCTAACCTCCTGCCAGCACCCACCTACATATACCTAGGCCTTTCTAACCTCCTGCCAGCACCCGGCTCTGCGTCCCACCTAGCCCCCTGCCCAGCTACCCTCCATGGAGGCCTGATGTTGGCCGTGGGGAACTGGGCCATTCACTCACAGTACTTGTCAGGCGACCAACCTCTGTTGAGGTATGAGTCTATGTTCCTGTTAGAGTAGATTAAACACACTGAAAAACAGGACGGAACTATGAAATACAACCATCTGCTGTTATGAAATATTACTCAATGTGTAATAAATTAAAATGATTCTCTTCCTTCCCCTTGATGTCATTCCTCTTTCCTATCTCCCCCTCCTCATCACAATCCATCACATTCTGTCCTCCTCCATCACAATCCATCCATTCTGTCCTCCTCCTCCATCACAATCCATCACATTCTGTCCTCCTCCATCACAATCCATCCATTCTGTCCTCCTCCTCCATCACAATCACTCCATTCTGTCCTCCTTCTCCTTCATCACAATCCCTCCATTCTGTCCTCCTCCTTCATCCCAATCCCTCCATTCTGTCCTCCTCCATCACAATCCATCACATTCTGTCCTCCTCCATCATAATCCATCCATTCTGTCCTCCTCCTCCTTCATCACAATCCCTCCATTCTGTCCTCCTCCTTCATCCCAATCCCTCCATTCTGTCCTCCTCCATCACAATCCATCACATTCTGTCCTCCTCCATCATAATCCATCCATTCTGTCCTCCTCCTCCTCCATCACAATCACTCCATTCTGTCCTCCTCCTCCTTCATCACAATCCCTCCATTCTGTCCTCCTCCTTCATCCCAATCCCTCCATTCTGTCCTCCTCCTCCTTCATCACAATCTCTCCATTCTGTCCCCCTCCTCCTCCATCACAATCCCTCCATTCTGTCCCCCTCCTCCTCCATCACAATCCCTCCATTCTGTCCTCCTCCTCCTTCAACACAATCACTCCATTCTGTCCTCCTCCTCCTCCTCCATCACAATCCCTCCATTCTGTCCTCCTCCTCCATCACAATCCCTCCACTCTGTCCTCCTCCTCCATCACAAACCCTCCATTCTGTCCTCCTCCTCCTCCATCACAATCACTCCATTCTGTCCTCCTCCTTCTCATCATAATCCCTCCATTTTGTCCTCCTCCATCACAATCACTCCATTCTGTCCTCCTCCTCCACCTCCATCACAATCCCTCCATTCTGTCCTCCTCCTCCATCACAATCCCTCCATTCTGTCCTCCTCCTCCTCCATCACAATCCCTCCATTCTGTCCTCCTCCTCCTCCATCACAATCCCTCCATTTTGTCCTCCTCCTCCATCACAATCCCTCCATTCTGTCCTCCTCCATCACAATCCCTCCATTCTGTGCTCCTCCTCCTCCATCACAATCCCTCCATTCTGTCCTCCTCCTCTTCCATCACAATCCCTCCATTCTGCCCTCCTCCTCTTCCATCACAATCCCTCCATTCTGTGCTCCTCCTCCATCACAATCCCTCCATTCTGTCCTCCTCCATCACAATCCCTCCATTTTGTCCTCCTCCTCCTCCATCACAATCCCTCCATTTTGTCCTCCCCCATCACAATCCCTCCATTCTGTCCTCCTCCTCCATTCTGTCCTCCTCTTCCATCACAATTCCTCCATTCTGTCCTCCTCCTCCATCAAAATCCCTCTCTTCTGTCCTCCTCCTCTTCCATCACAATCCCTCCATTCTGTCCCCCTCCTCCATCACAATCCCTCCATTCTGTCCCCCCTCCTCCATCACAATCCCTCCATTCTGTCCCCCCTCCTCCATCACAATCCCTCCATTCTGTCCCCCTCCCATCACAATCCCTCCATTCTGTCCCCTCCTCTTCCATCACAATCCCTCCATTCTGTCCTCCCCTCCTCCATCACAATCCCTCCATTCTGTCCCCCTCCTCTTCCATCACAATCCCTCCATTCTGCCCTCCTCCTCCTCCATCACAATCCCTCCATTCTGTCCCCCTCCTCCATCACAATCCCTCCATTCTGTCCCCCTCCTCCATCACAATCCCTCCATTCTGTCCTCCTCCTCCATCACAATCCCTCCATTCTGTCCTCCTCCTCCTCCATCACAATCCCTCCATTCTGTCCACCTCCTCCTCCATCACAATCCCTCCATTCTGTCCTCCTCCTCCTCCATCACAATCCCTCCATTCTGTCCTCCTCATCCTCATCACAATCCCTCCATTTTGTCCTCCTCCTCCTCCATCACAATCACTCCATTCTGTCCTCCTCCTCCTCCTCCATCACAATCCCTCCATTCTGTCCTCCTCCTCCATCACAATCCCTCCATTCTGTCCTCCTCCTCCTCCACCACAATCCCTCCATTCTGTCCTCCTCCTCCTCCATCACAATCCCTCCATTTTGTCCTCCTCCTCCATCACAATCCCTCCATTCTGTCCTCCTCCATCACAATCCCTCCATTCTGTCCTCCTCCTCCTCCATCACAATCCCTCCATTCTGTCCTCCTCCATCACAATCCCTCCATGTTGTCCTCCTCCATCACAATCCCTCCATTTTGTCCTCCCCCATCACAATCCCTCCATTCTGTCCTCCTCCTCCATTCTGTCCTCCTCTTCCATCACAATCCCTCCATTCTGTCCTTCTCCTCCATCACAATCCCTCTATTCTGTCCTCCTCCTCTTCCATCACAATCCCTCCATTCTGTCCTCCTCCTCTTCCATCACAATCCCTCCATTCTGCCCTCCTCCTCTTCCATCACAATCCCTCCATTCTGTCCTCCTCCTCTTCCATCACAATCCCTCCATTCTGTCCTCCTCCTCTTCCATCACAATCCCTCCATTCTGTCCTCCTCCTCCTCCATCACAATCCCTCCATTCTGTCCTCCTCCTCCTCCATCACAATCCCTCCATTTTGTCCTCCTCCTCCATCACAATCCCTCCATTCTGTCCTCCTCCATCACAATCCCTCCATTCTCTCCTCCTCCATCACAATCCCTCCATTCTGTCCCCCTCCATCACAATCCCTCCATTCTGTCCTCCTCCTCCTCCATCACAATCCCTCCATTTTGTCCTCCTCCATCACAATCCCTCCATTTTGTCCTCCCCCATCACAATCCCTCCATTCTGTCCTCCTCCTCCATTCTGTCCTCCTCTTCCATCACAATTCCTCCATTCTGTCCTCCTCCTCCATCACAATCCCTCTCTTCTGTCCTCCTCCTCTTCCATCACAATCCCTCCATTCTGTCCCCCTCCTCCATCACAATCCCTCCATTCTGCCCCCCTCCTCCATCACAATCCCTCCATTCTGTCCCCCTCCTCCATCACAATCGCTCCATTCTGTCCCCCTCCTCCATCACAATCCCTCCATTCTGTCCCCCTCCTCCATCACAATCCCTCCATTCTGTCCCCCTCCTCCATCACAATCCCTCCATTCTGTATTACTCTTCTATCACTCCATCATCTCTCCCTTCACTGTCCCTATACCTCCTTCCAATACCTGCTCCTCTTCATCACTCCATCACACGTCTATCCTTCCCTCTACCCTCTCTCTTCCCTCCTCTCCCCCGCTCCTCCCTCCCTTGTCCCTAGGAGACGAGGATGAGGAAGACTCTGGTGAAGAGCGTCTCCCGTCATGTTTCGACTACGTCATGCACTTCCTCACCGTCTTCTGGAAGGTCAGTTCACAGAGACGTTAGAGCTCAGAGACACCTTCTGGAAGGTCAGTTGACAGAGAGGTTAGAGGTTAGAGACACCTTCTGGAAGGTCAGTTCACAGAGAGGTTAGAGACCCCTTCTGGAACGTCAGTTGACAGAGAGGTTAGAGGTTAGAGACACCTTCTGGAAGGTCAGTTCACAGAGAGGTTAGAGACACCTTCTGGAAGGTCAGTTGACAGAGAGGTTAGAGGACAGAGACACCTTCTGGAAGGTCAGTTCACAGAGAGGTTAGAGGTTAGAGACACCTTCTGGAAGGTCAGTTGACAGAGAGGTTAGAGGTCAGAGACACATTCTGGAAGGTCAGTTCACAGAGAGGTTAGAGGTCAGAGACACCTTCAGGAAGGTCAGTTCACAGAGAGGTTAGAGACACCTTCTGGAAGGTCAGTTGACAGAGAGGTTAGAGGTTAGAGACACCTTCTGGAAGGTCAGTTCACAGAGAGGTTAGAGACACCTTCTGGAAGGTCAGTTGACAGAGAGGTTAGAGACACCTTCTGGAAGGTCAGTTCACAGAGAGGTTAGAGGTCAGAGACACCTTCTGGAACGTCAGTTCACAGAGAGGTTAGAGACACCTGGAAGGTCAGTTCACAGAGAGGTTAGAGACACCTTCTGGAAGATCAGTTCACAGAGAGGTTAGAGGTCAGAGACACCTTCTGGAAGGTCAGTTGACAGAGAGGTTAGAGGTTAGAGACACCTTCTGTAAGGTCAGTTGACAGAGAGATTAGGGGTTAGAGACACATTCTGGAAGGTCAGTTCACAGAGAGGTTAGAGGTCAGAGACACCTTCTGGAAGGTCAGTTGACAGAGAGGTTAGAGGTTAGAGACACCTTCTGGAAGGTCAGTTCACAGAGAGGTTAGAGGTTAGAGACACCTTCTGGAAGGTCAGTTGACAGAGAGGTTAGAGGTTAGAGACACCTTCTGTAAGGTCAGTTGACAGAGAGATTAGGGGTTAGAGACACATTCTGGAAGGTCAGTTCACAGAGAGGTTAGAGGTCAGAGACACCTTCTGGAAGGTCAGTTGACAGAGAGGTTAGAGGTCAGAGACACGTTCTGGAAGGTCAGTTCACAGAGAGGTTAGAGACACCTTCTTGAAGGTCAGTTGACAGAGAGGTTAGAGGTCAGAGACACCTTCTGGAAGGTCAGTTCACAGAGAGGTTAGAGGTTAGAGACACCTTCTGGAAGGTCAGTTCACAGAGAGGTTAGAGGTCAGAGACATCTTCTGGAAGGTCAGTTCACATAGAGGTTAGAGGTCAGAGACACCTTCTGGAAGGTCAGTTGACAGAGAGGTTAGAGGTTAGTGACACCTTCTGGAAGGTTAGTTGACAGAGAGGTTAGAGGTTAGAGACACCTTCTGGAAGGTCAGTTCACAGAGAGGTTAGAGGTCAGAGACACCTTCTGGAAGGTCAGTTCACAGAGAGGTTAGAGGTCAGAGACACCTTCTGGAAGGTCAGTTCACAGAGAGGTTAGAGGTTAGAGACACCTTCTGAAAGGTCAGTTGACAGAGAGTTCAGAGATCAGAGACACCTGGAAGGTCAATTCACAGAGAGGTTAGAGGTTAGAGACGCCTTCTGTAAGGTCAGTTGACAGAGAGGTTAGAGGTTAGAGACACCTTCTGTAAGGTCAGTTGACTTAGAGGTTAGAGACACCTTCTGGAAGGTCAGTTCACAGAGAGGTTAGAGGTCAGAGACACCTTCTGGAAGGTCAGTTGACAGAGAGGTTAGAGGTTAGAGACACCTTCTGGAAGGTCAGTTGACAGAGAGGTTAGAGGTTAGAGACACCTTCTGTAAGGTCAGTTGAAAGAGTGGTTAGAGGTCAGAGACACCTTCTGGAAGGTCAGTTCACAGAGAGGTTAGAGGTCAGAGACACCTTCTGGAAGGTCAGTTCACAGAGAGGTTAGAGACACCTTCTTGAAGGTCAGTTGACAGAGAGGTTAGAGGTTAGAGACACCTTCTGGAAGGTCAGGTCACAGAGAGGTTAGAGGTCAGAGACACCTTCTGGAAGGTCAGTTCACAGAGAGGTTAGAGACACCTTCTTGAAGGTCAGTTGACAGAGAGGTTAGAGGTCAGAGACACCTTCTGGAAGGTCAGTTCACAGAGAGGTTAGAGACACCTTCTGGAAGGTCAGTTGACAGAGAGATTAGAGGTTAGAGACACCTTCTGGAAGGTCAGTTCACAGAGAGGTTAGAGGTTAGAGACACCTTCTGGAAGGCCAGTTCACAGAGAGATTAGAGGTTAGAGACACCTTCTGGAAGGGCAGTTCACAGAGAGGTTAGAGGTTAGAGACACCTTCTGGAAGGTCAGTTGACAGAGAGGTTAGTGGTTAGAGACACCTTCTGGAAGGTCAGTTCACAGAGAGGTTAAAGGTTAGAGACATCTTCTGGAAGGTCAGTTCACAGAGAGGTTAGAGGTCAGAGACACCTTCTGGAAGGTCAGTTCACAGAGAGGTTAGAGACACCTTCTGGAAGGTCAGTTGACAGAGAGGTTAGATGTCAGAGACACCTTCTGGAAGGTCAGTTGACAGAGAGATTAGAGGTTAGAGACACCTTCTGGAAGGTCAGTTCACAGAGAGGTTAGAGGTTAGAGACACCTTCTGGAAGGTCAGTTGACAGAGAGGTTAGTGGTTAGAGACACCTTCTGGAAGGTCAGTTCACAGAGAGGTTAAAGGTTAGAGACATCTTCTGGAAGGTCAGTTCACAGAGAGGTTAGAGGTCAGAGACACCTTCTGGAAGGTCAGTTCACAGAGAGGTTAGAGACACCTTCTGGAAGGTCAGTTGACAGAGAGGTTAGACGTCAGAGACACCTTCTGGAAGGTCAGTTCACAGAGAGGTTAGAGCTTAGAGACACCTTCTGGAAGATCAGTTGACAGAGAGGTCAGAGATCAGAGACACCTTCTGGAAGGTCAGTTGACAGAGAGATTAGAGGTTAGAGACACCTTCTGGAAGGTCAGTTCTCAGAG
This sequence comes from Oncorhynchus gorbuscha, assembly GCF_021184085.1. Taxonomy (NCBI): domain Eukaryota; kingdom Metazoa; phylum Chordata; class Actinopteri; order Salmoniformes; family Salmonidae; genus Oncorhynchus; species Oncorhynchus gorbuscha. The sequence continues at coordinate 94,901,911 of NC_060182.1, read as the reverse complement.
AGGTTAGAGACAACTTCTGGAAG
>NC_060182.1:94784388-94896888 GCF_021184085.1 Oncorhynchus gorbuscha | reverse complement strand
GAATCATAATGGAAAAACACACACGCGCGCGCGCTGTGCTGCCACTCACTATGGACAGACAGGGCACGAGATGCGACTGATATTTTGAGGGTGGGGAGAGAGCGAGAGAGGGAGGAGGAGGCTTGGCTTGAAGCGCTGGGCATTTTATGACGTGCATTAACTGAATTAGGCAGAATTATATCTACGGAGGAGTGGCTTCTATGGAGGAACGTCGAATGTCTTTAAACTTCCGAGCGTGGGCTTAACGTTGGACAAGAGAGAACATTATCTAGCTAACTAGCTCGTGTGTGCAGAGCAGCACCATAATTACCTTCTCTTTTTTTGTAGTTAATAAATCCAATGTTAAATGTGATAAATAGAGTATCCTTAACTAGCATTGAAAAAAAGTTAATCCGTTCTTCTCTAATTCAACATCTCTCTCCCTACTTTCTGAATCACGCTTGGGACGTCAGGTAGCCTACAAACACACTGGCATAGGTAACAGAGTGAGGGCTTTGCATAGACGCTTTGTGGCAATTTTTGTGGGACTGGGAAAAAAATGTCTGGAACTTTTAAAAAATAACGTTATTAACCGGTTCCCAAGCTTTAATGGTTCTGTCCTGGAACCATATAGATCACGTTCGTTCCCGGTTCTGATTCTGTCCTTCAAATAAATTCGTTATTTTCCGGTTTTCGTTTCTGTTCCCTGAACTGGTTCCAACCCCTGCTAAGAACCAAACAGAAGCAAACAGAACGAAACGGGGAAAGGAACCTACCTAATTTTGTCCAATATAAATCCTCGTTTTCATTGCAAAATTCTTTCCGTTGCTAAACGTTTTTTGTTTGTTTTTGTTACGGTGTGTGACTAATGAATACAACCTAGTAACACGATGAGGTCATCAGAGGGAGACCCAGAAAGCCGCAGGGATACTCAGGGTTGTCAATCTCAATATCAACCTCCTGCCCTTGTGGTGTGGTTGCCTCTTCCCTTCGATTCCCTTCCCTTGGTCTGGTCAGGTCCACTCTTCATAACACCCGAGTTTGTATTTATAGTTTCCTCTTCTCATCATGAGACATCAGGCAGTGGCTTGCCTGGTCCCAGATCTGTTTTTTTGTTTTTCTTCCCTACTCCGTTGTCATTGTCGAGTCAGTTGCATGAACAATTCCGTCATGAGTTGTCAAAAGAGTAGGAACGGACTGGAACTCAGGCTAGCTCAATTACATGTGTACGTCAACCTACATGTTTACAGACAAACACAGTAACGTGTGCTTACTATGTCAACATTTACATCCACCTGTGTGTGTGTGTGTGTGTGTGTGTGTGTGTGTGTGTGTGTGTGTGTGTGTGTGTGTGTGTGTGTGTGTGTGTGTGTGTGTGTGTGTGTGTGTGTGTGTGTGATTATCAAACGCCATACCCCCCCCCCCCCCCCAGAGTCTTATAGAAAACAAGAATTGCTGTGTTATCAAGTGACCAGCACAAATAGAAGGATATAAATAAATACAAATTTTGAAAGAACTTATCTTATCTACATACAATCCCAAAATATATTTAGCATGGTGCCAGTCTTATTTGTCAGTTTAGTGGCGGATAATTTTGTTAGTTTAGTGGAGGATCATTTTGTTCGTTTAGTGGAGGATCATTTTGTTAGTTTAGTGGAGGATCATTTTGTTCGTTTAGTGGAGGATCATTTTGTTAGCTTGGTTTTATTCATGATCTTGTCACGTGAGAAGAGTTGATTTGTATGTACATGTGATTGTATCTGTTCTACAGCACAGCTGAGAACGCTGTCATTGTCACTCATGTTGTGAAGGGATGAGAACACGTTTTAATGGACGGAGAAGAATTGTTTGTGGTTTAAAATAAACATTTGTGTTCTTAAGTGAATGTTCTTTGATTACCATCCCCCTCTATTGGTTCTGTACGGGATAACGAACATGCAGTCATAGTATAGTTTGTCTATAACTGTCACCTCTCTGTTGTAACTTACAACAAGATGTATCTCATCTTGCACCATATTACACTGGAATTTACAGAAGTCAGGGACACTATTTAAAAATAGAAACAGACTTTTTAAGATGATTATTTTTCGTCTACAGAGTATGGTTGTATGTGATGTCGTCGTGAAATGTGCTTTGTTTACACGTTACGAATCACCATAATTTGCAACAAAATCTCGAACAGTTTCTTTTTTGAATCAACGTTGCTGTGACAGTGTGCGTGGCAACTTTGAAAGAAACTTTTATTTCAAATTGTCATATGTTTTTACAAATATCCAAAAAAGAGAGATAATGGAGTTTCTCTAATACTGATGTCCCAGATCAAATAGAGGTGTTTATAATATATTTACCTAAAAGTTTTTTTCTAATACAGATTTAAAAAATAACTTGTTTTGGTGCTGATAAAAGTAAAAAACAATCCCTCTGCAAAAGCCTGTTAAAAATAATCTGCACCTGTAACCACAATGTATCTCATCTTGTACCATGTTCCGTTCCAATGTATCTCATCTTGTACCATGTTCCGTTCCAATGTATCTCATCTTGTACCATGTTCCGTTCCAATGTATCTCATCTTGTACCATGTTCCGTTCCAATGTATCTCATCTTGTACCATGTTCCGTTCCAATGTATCTCATCTTGTACCATGTTCCGTTCCAATGTATCTCATCTTGTACCATGTTCCGTTCCAATGTATCTCATCTTGTACCATTTTCCGTTCCAATGTATCTCATCTTGTACCTTGTACCATGTTCTGTTCCAATGTATCTCATCTTGTACCTTGTACCATGTTCCGTTCCAATGTATCTCATCTTGTACCTTGTACCATGTTCCGTTCCAATGTATCTCATCTTGTACCATGTTCCGTTCCAATGTATCTCATCTTGTACCATGTTCCGTTCCAATCTATCTCATCTTGTACCATGTTCCGTTCCAATGTATCTCATCTTGTACCATGTTCCATTCCAATGTATCTCATCTTGTACCATGTTCCGTTCCAATGTATCTCATCTTGTACCATGCTCCGTTCCAATGTATCTCATCTTGTACCATGTTCCGTTCCAATGTATCTCATCTTGTACCTTGTACCATGTTCCGTTCCAATGTATCTCATCTTGTACCATGTTCCGTTCCAATGTATCTCATCTTGTACCATGTTCCGTTCCAATGTATCTCATCTTGTACCATGTTCTGTTCCAATGTATCTCATGTTGTACCATGTTCCGTTGCAATGTATCTCATCTTGTACCATGTTCCGTTCCAATGTATCTCATCTTGTACCTTGTACCATGTTCCGTTCCAATGTATCTCATCTTGTACCTTGTACCATGTTTCGTTCCAATGTATCTCATCTTGTACCATGTTCCGTTCCAATGTATCTCATCTTGTACCATGTTCTGTTCCAATGTATCTCATGTTGTACCATGTTCCGTTGCAATGTATCTCATCTTGTACCATGTTCCGTTCCAATGTATCTCATCTTGTACCTTGTACCATGTTCCGTTCCAATGTATCTCATCTTGTACCATGTTCCGTTCCAATGTATCTCATCTTGTACCTTGTACTACGTTCTGCCATGAATTGCAATGTTTCTATCATGTCCATCTCGCATTTGTCCGTGTCCCAAACGGCACCCTATTCCCTATATAGTGACAAGGGCCCCGGTCAAAACTAGTGCACCATAAAGGGAATAGAGTGCTGTTCGGGACTCAGCCAATGTTATGAAGGTGACGCAACCAGGACCTGAGCCATCGCATATCATCATACCCCAATATTACATGTACCAGCAGCATATTGTACCAAAACACAACAACACAAATCGAGTAAGACTACCATGACTATTAAAACGGACATGAACATTGGAGTCTTGGTTGATGACGCTCACTCTGGACTGTTTTTGACACTTTGATTCACACAACAAAAAAATAGACTGAACTGATATCTATGGGCGGGCGAGGGGGCGGGGTGGAGCGGGCGAGGGGGCGGGGTGGAGCGGGCGAGGGGCGGGGTGGAGCGGGGTGGAGGGGCGGGGTGGAGTGGGCGAGGGGGCGGGGTGGAGCGGGGGTGGAGGGGGCGGGGTGGAGCGGGTGAGGGGGCGGGGCAGGCGAGGGGGGGAGAAGAAAAAAACATTGAATTTCAATGCATTTCAATTTATATATGTCAAATGATTATTGATTTTAATGTCTATTTTGTCAAAAGCATCCTCACGTAGTATGTTTGTATATTTATATATGTATATAAATATATGTTTACATATTTATATATTTACTGTACGTCTAATTGCAACACAGGTGTCATGACAACTGGACGGTAAATTGAATCAAAGCTGCTTTACAGGTTGACTGGTTGACAGAGATCTACTGTATAGCTTTGTCTGTAAGATACAGAACATGGGAAGTGTCCCAAATGACACTATATTCCCTACGAAGTGCACTACTACTGTAAATAAAGGGTTCTGGTCAAAAGCAATGCACCACGTAGGAAATGGAATGTCTTTAGGGACGCATGCGGTCAATGTGTTCCGTCCACGGTTGTAGTGTGCCTACCTAGCAAACCCCACGGGTACTTGGAAATCCAGATTCAGGATTTGATTGAATTCAAGTCACGATGTTCACAACAACAACAACAACAACACACCATTGATGATTGCACTGTACTTCAGATAGTTGGATAGTTCATATTTGATTATTTGTTTTTTTTTTTTTTTTTACTTCCTCGCTATGAAACGTTTGTTTTTATTTCAGGGAATTAATTATTTAATTTGATTAATTTATTGCCAATTTTGTTACATTTTCGATTTTTGTTTTGTCAATAACATAATAAAGGAGACAATTTGAAACATCTTTGTTGAGATCTGTGGTGCATTTTTATCCTAGTTATGTTGTCAGATATATTGGAAACTGTATAATTATATTAGCCACAACTGACGAGTCAGAGGGCAGTATTTAAAAAAAATAATCAACAAATAATTTCCTATAAATGTAGGTTACAATTTTCAAGTTAGGGTTAAGGGGAAGGAGTGCAATTACGCATGAATGGCAGAGAAGGTCATTGATCTACAAAATGATCTCACATCTTAAATAACCACCCTACTCATTGTGACTTGTAGATCAGCGACCGACCACAATTGCTGCTCTCAAATAGCTGGCATGCCAGCTTGGCACACCAGCCCAACACAGGTGCTGCTTGGCCTGCGGTCTTCTCTCATTGATGGACAGGCGAGGCGCTGTCCACTGTCCACGGTGCTGAAATTGGCTACCCGTCTCTCTGTTGTCGTCGTAGCTGTCCGTGGTGCTGAAACAGCTACCCGTCTCTCTGTTGTTGTCGTCGTAGGTGTCCGTGGTGCTGAAACAGCTACCCGTCTCTCTGTTGTCGTCGTAGCTGTCCGTGGTGCTGAAACAGCTACCCGTCTCTCTGTTGTCGCCATAGCTGTCCACGGTGCTGAAACAGCTACCCGTCTCTCTGTTGTCGCCGTAGCTGTCCGTGGTGCTGAAACAGCTACCCGTCTCTCTGTTGTTGTCGTCGTAGCTGTCCGTGGTGCTGAAACAGCTACCCGTCTCTCTGTTGTCGTCGTAGCTGTCCGTGGTGCTGAAACAGCTACCCGTCTCTCTGTTGTCGTCGTAGCTGTCCGTGGTGCTGAAACAGCTACCCGTCTCTCTGTTGTCGTCGTAGCTGTCCGTGGTGCTGAAACAGCTACCTGTCTCTCTGTTGTCGTCGTAGCTGTCCGTGGTGCTGAAACAGCTACCTGTCTCTCTGTTGTCGTCGTAGCTGTCCGTGGTGCTGAAACAGCTACCTGTCTCTCTGTTGTCGTCGTAGCTGTCCGTGGTGCTGAAACAGCTACCCGTCTCTCTGTTGTTGTCGTCGTAGCTGTCCGTGGTGCTGAAACAGCTACCCGTCTCTCTGTTGTTGTCGTCGTAGCTGTCCGTGGTGCTGAAACAGCTACCCGTCTCTCTGTTGTCGTCGTAGCTGTCCATAGTGCTGAAAGTTTATGGCTGCTCTTTGTAAGAGTGTACCTAGTCACATACAAAACAGAATGGTAGGCCTAACTAAGTATGTCAAAATAGACCACATGATAGCCCATAAGCCTAGAAATTAGCCTACAGAAAGGAATCTGTTGTTGTTGTAACCCTGAAATAGTGGTACTATTACGGTTGTCACCATAGAGATGGATAGACGACTCATCTTTGTATCGGTGCCATTACAGTATCTGTGACAGCGTGTGCAGTGCCCTTCAGGCAATCTCCATTTTGAAGTAGTCTGTCCATTTTTTTTCACGATTGGCTGATCCCCCCCTTGATGATCATGGTCTCCTTCGCCGTTCTATCACCATAACACACCCCTCCTAGCGTTGCTCATCATTTCAGGGGCGCTCGGCTCTAACCTACGGTTCTGCTCTCGTCCTCCCCTCTATACATTCTGCGTTGCAGCATCCCTGGGACTTCGTATTCTGAGCATGCACCAAACATGGAATGGCCACTGTGTGCTTTACAAATGGCATACAGTCCACCAGTCAATACGAGAAATGAATAAATTGCAGGCAAACTGAAGCAGCTGTATCTACTGTGGTTTGTGTCTTAAATATACTGTTACTCTGTAGTGTGTCTTAGATATATTGTAACTCTGTGTCTGTGTCTTAGATATACTGTGGGTATTAGGGCCTGAAGCTGGAGAATTCCCTGTCAGGGTCTATCTCACCTGTTTAGTGTCATATCCCCTGTCAAGGTCTATCTTACCTGTATAGTGTCATATCCCCTGTCAATGTCTATATTACCTGTATAGTGTCATATCCCCTGTCAGGGTCTATCTTACCTGTATAGTGTCATATCCCCTGTCAGGGCCTATCTTACCTGTATAGTGTCATATCCCCTGTCAATGTCTATATTACCTGTATAGTGTCATATCCCCTGTCAGGGTCTATCTTACCTGTATAGTGTCATATCCCCTGTCAGGGCCTATATTACCTGTATAGTGTCATATCCCCTGTCAGGGTCTATCTTACCTGTATAGTGTCATATCCCCTGTCAGGGCCTATCTTACCTGTAGAGTGTTATTCTTTAAAAGGCATGTTAGGAATCTTAATTTCAACTGTGTGCACCATAGAACCCCAATAATCATGACAAGCTCACATTGGAGGCCCAATTCAATCAGACATACATTTGTATTGCTCTTACACATACAGAAATTACACAGAACTGAAATATCTCATCAATCACATCAAACCTGTTCTCTCACCTCCGTACAGGCTGTGTCCGAGGGGGTATGTTCTCTCACCTCCGTACAGGCTGTGTCCGAGGGGGTATGTTGTCTCACCTCCGTACAGGCTGTGTCCGAGGGGGTATGTTGTCTCACCTCCGTACAGGCTGTGTCCGAGGGGGTATGTTGTCTCACCTCTGTACAGGCTGTGTCCGAGGGGGTATGTTCTCTCACCTCCGTACAGGCTGTGTCTGAGGGGGTATGTTCTCTCACCTCCGTACAGGCTGTGTCCGAGGGGGTATGTTGTCTCACCTCCGTACAGGCTGTGTCCGAGGGGGTATGTTGTCTCACCTCCGTACAGGCTGTGTCCGAGGGGGTATGTTGTCTCACCTCCGTACAGGCTGTGTCCGAGGGGGTATGTTGTCTCACCTCCGTACAGGCTGTGTCCGAGGGGGTATGTTCTCTCACCTCCGTACATGCTGTGTCCGAGGGGGTATGTTCTCTCACCTCCGTACAGGCTGTGTCCGAGGGGGTATGTTCTCTCACCTCCGTACAGGCTATGTCTGAGGGGGTATGTTGTCTCACCTCCGTACAGGCTGTGTCTGGGGGGTTATGTTCTCTCACCTCCATACAGGCTGTGTCTGGGGGGGTATGTTTTCGACCAGTCTCAGTTCTTTAGTTGTAGATCAACCAATAATCTTCTGTCTATAGCCTGTTAAAAGAACATCACCTTTTGTACATGTTAGTCATTTAGCAGACGTTCTAATCAAGAGCCATTTACAGGAGCAATTAGGGTTAAGTGCCTTACTCAAGGGCATATTGACAGATTATTCACCTAGTCGACTGGGGGATTTGAACAAGCAATACTCATAACCACTAGGCTACCTGTACATAACCGCTAGGCTACCTGCTCATAACCGCTAGGCTACCTGCTCGAACCGCTAGACTACCTGCTCATAACCGCTAGGCTACCTGCTCTAACCGCTAGGTTACCTGCTCATAACCGCTAGGCTACCTGCTCTAACCGCTAGGCTACCTGCTCTAACCACTAGGCTACCTGCTCTAACCGCTAGGCTACCTGCTCATAACCGCTAGGCTACCTGTACATAACTTCTAGGCTACCTGCTAATAACTGCTAGGCTACCTGCTCTAACCGCTAGGCTCCCTGTACATAACTTCTAGGCTACCTGCTAATAACCGCTAGTCTACCTGTACATAACTTCTAGGCTACCTGTACATAACCGCTAGGCTACCTGCTCATAACCGCTAGGCTACCTGCTCTAACCGCTAGGCTACCTGCTCATAACCGCTAGGCTACCTGCTCATAACCTTAAACTGAGCTAATCCTACTCTGTCCGTGTCTGATCTGCGTAAATGTTTTGACCCCAACACCCTGGTCTGCCACAAATGATCATGCGTTGCTCTCCTTTCTTGACATCTCAGTCAAGCAGACAGGTCCTACAAGACCTAGTCCGGTCGCACTTGGACAACTTCAGGTGTCTGGTCAGGTGTGGAACATAAGGACAAAGGCAAACTGCAGTTGGTCCACAACAGAGCAGTACGTACTGCACATAGACGAACATGGAGGGTGAGTGTCAATGACATGCATGCGAGTCTCTCCCGGCTCAAAGTTGAGGAGGGATTGACTGCATCAATATTGATATTTGTGCGAGGTGTTGTGTTGAATGTACCGAACTGTGTGTTTAAGCAGTTGACACACAGTTCAGACACTTATCGATATAACACAAGACATGCAACCAGAGGTCTCTTCACAGTCCCCAGGTCCAGAACATGAATAAACATAGCCCTGACTAAATGGAACTCTCTACCATCCCCCAGGTAACTAAATGGAACTCTCTGCCATCCCCCAGGTAACTAAATGGAACTCTCTACCATCCCCCAGGTAACTAAATGGAACTCTCTGCCATCCCCCAGGTAACTAAATGGAACTCTCTACATTACCCCAGGTAACTAAATGGAACTCTACCCCAGGTAACTAAATGGAACTCTCTACCATCCCCCAGGTAAATAAATGAAACTCTCTGCCATCACCCAGGTAACTAAATGAAACTCTCTACATTACCCCAGGTAACTAAATGGAACTCTCTACCATCCCCCAGGTAACTAAATGAAACTCTCTGCCATCCCCCAGGTAACTAAATGAAACTCTCTGCCATCCCCCAGGTAACTAAATGAAACTCTCTACATTACTCCAGGTAACTAAATGGAACTCTCTACTATCCACCAGGTAACTAAATGGAACTCTCTACCATCCGCAGGTAACTAAATGGAACTCTCTGCCATCCCCCAGGTAACTAAATGGAACTCTCTGCCATCCCCCAGGTAACTAAATGGAACTCTCTGCCATCCCCCAGGTAACTAAATGGAAACATCTCAGGTAACTGGAAAATGGTAACTAAATGGAACTCTACCATCCCCCAGGTAACTAAATGGTAACTAAATGGAACTCTCTGCCATCCCCCAGGTCACCCAGGTAACTAAATGGAACTCTCTGCCATCCCCCAGGTAACTAAATGGAACCATCCCCCAGGTAACTAAATGGAACTCCCCCATCCCCAGGTAACTAAATGGAACTCCAGGTAACTAAATGGAACTCTCTACCATCCCCAGTAACTAAATGGTAATCCCCAGGTAACTAAATGGAACTCTCTACCATAAATGGACCATCCCCCAGGTCTGGAACCATCACCCAGGTAACTAAATGGAACTACCATCCCCCAGGTACAATCCCGCAGGTAACTAAATGGAACTCTCTACCATCCCCCAGGTAACTAAATGGAACTCTCTACCATCCCCAGGTAACTAAATGGAACTCTCTACCATCCCCCAGGTAACTAAATGGAAACTAACTCTGCCATCCCCAGGTAACTAAAGGAACTCTCTACCATCACCCAGGTAACTAAATGGAACTAAATGGAACTCTCTGCCATCCCCCAGGTAACTAAATGGAACTCTCCCTCAGGTCTAAATGGAACTCTCTACCACCATCCCCAGGTAACTAAATGGAACTCTCTACCATCCCCAGGTAACTAAATGGAACTCTCTGCCATCCCCAGGTAACTAAATGGAACTCTGCCATCCCCAGGTAACTAAATGGAACTCTCTACCATCCCCCAGGTAACTAAATGGAACTCTCTACCATCCCCCAGGTAACTAAATGGAACTCTCTCCCCATCCCCCAGGTAACTAAATGGAACTCTCTACCATCCCCAGGTAACTAAATGGAACTCTGCCATCCCCCCATCCCCCAGGTAACTAAATGGAACTCTCATCCCCCCTAAATGGAATCCATCCCCCAGGTAACTAAATGGAACTCTCTATCCCCCAGGTAACATCACTCTCTGCCATCCCCAGGTAACTAAATGGAACTCTCTACCATCACCCAGGTAACTAAATGGAACTCTCTACCATCCCCCAGGTAACTAAATGGAAACCATCCCCCAGGTAACTAAATGGAACTCTCTGCCATCCCCCCATGGAACTGGAACTCTACCATCCCCCAGGTAACTAAATGGAACTCTCTACCATCCCCCAGGTAACTAAATGGAACTCTCTACCATCCCCCAGGTAACTAAATGGAACTCTCTACCATCACCCAGGTAACTAAATGGAACTCTCTACAATCCCGCAGGTAACTAAATGGAACTCTACCATCCCCCAGGTAACTAAATGGAACTCTCTACCATCCCCCAGGTAACTAAATGGAACTCTCTACCATCCCCCAGGTAACTAAATGGAACTCTCTGCCATCCCCCAGGTAACTAAATGGAACTCTCTGCCATCACCCAGGTAACTAAATGGAACAATCTAACTAAATGGAACTCTACCATCCCCAGGTAACTAAATGGAACTACCTCTAACCATCCCCCAGGTAACTAAATGGAACTCTGCCATCCCCAGGTAACTAAATGGAACTCTCTCCCCCAGGTAACTAAATGGAACTCTCTACCATCCCCCAGGTAACTAAATGGAACTCTACCATCCCCCAGGTAACTAAATGGAACATCCCCAGGTAACTGCCATCCCCCAGGTAACTAATCAAATAACTAAATGGAACTCTCTGCCATCCCCCAGGTAACTAAATGGAACTGGAAGAAACCTAGAGAGGAATCCTATGTGGGGTGGCCATCCCCAGGTAACTAACAGAAATGGTTCATAAACTGGAGCAGCAGCTCAGGTGGACTGGGGACAACAAGGAGTCATCATGGAGGTAGTCCTGGGGCATGGTCTAGGGCTCACCATCCCCCAGGTAACTAAATTGAACTAACTCTGAACTCTCTCCGCCATCCCCCAGGTAACTAAATGGAACTCTCTGCCATCCCCCAGGTAACTAAATGGAACTCTCTACCATCCCCCAGGTAACTAAATGGAACTCTCTACCATACCCCAGGTAACTAAATGGAACTCTCTGCCATCCCCCAGGTAACTAAATGGAACTCTCTGCCATCCCCCAGGTAACTAAATGGAACTCTCTACAATACCCCAGGTAACTAAATGGAACTCTACCATCCCCCAGGTAACTCAAGTTAGCAATAAAACCAGATTCAAAAACCAGATGAAAGAACATCTTATGGCAGGACGAGGACTGTGAAGACACACATTTTTATGCATTCTGTATGTGATGCATGGTTGAGATACCATCAGACTGTTAAAACTTCTTAGGGCTAGGGGTTCCTCTGAAAAAGCAGAGCGTGAAATTAAAAAATATTCACACTCACATGTGCAATACACCAAATTAAAGCTTAACTTCTTGTTAATCTACCCATCGTATCCAATTTCAAAAATGCTTTACAGCGAAAGCACACCATATGATTATGTTAGGTCAGAGCCGAGTCACAAAAAAACATACAGCCATTTTCCAGCCAAAGAGTGGAGTCACAAAAAGCAGAAATAGAGGTAAAATGAATCACTAACCTTTGATGATCTTCATCAGATGGCACTCATAGGACTTTATGTTACACAATACATTTATGTTTTGTTCGATAAAGTTCATATTTATTTCCAAAAATCTCAGTTTACATTGGCGCGTTATGTTCAGTAATGTTGTGCCTCGAAAACATCTGGCGAATTTGCAGAGAGTCACATTAATTTACTGAAATACTCATCATAAACATTGATAAAAGATACAAGTGTTATGCACAGAATTAAAGATATACTTCTCCTTAATGCAACCGCTGTGTCAGATTTCAAAAAAGCTTTACGAAAAAAGCACACCATGCAATAATCTGAGCACGACGCTCAGACACAAAAACAAGCCGTACAGATACCCACCATGTTGTGGAGTCAACAGAGGTCAGAAATAGCATTATAAATGTTCACTTACCTTTGATGATCTTCATCGGAATGCACTCCCAGGAATCCCAGTTCCACAATAAATGTTTGTTTTGTTCGATAAAGTCCAACCCCATTTATGTCCAAATACCTCCTATTTGCTAGTGTGTTTAGTTCACAAATCCAAACTCACGAGGTGCGGGCAAGTCCAGGCGAAAGTCCAGATGAAAAGTCCAGAAAGTTATATTACAGTTCGTGGAAACACGTCAAACGATGTATAGAATCAATCTTTAGGATGTTTTATCATAAATCTTCAATAATGTTTCAACCGGACAATTCCTTTGTCTTTAGAAATGCAATGGAACGCAGGTCCAGCACGCGTGACCAGCTCATGGCCTTCTGCCAGACCTCTTAGTCAATCAGCTCTTATTCTCTCTCCCTTCACAGTAGAAGCCTGAAACAAGGTTATAAAGACTGTTGACATTTAGTGGAAGCCTTAGGAAGTGCAATATGACCCCATTTACACGGTATATTAGAAAGGCAATGAGTTGAAAAACTACAAACCTCAGATTTCCCTCTTCCTGGTTGGATTTTTCTCAGGTTTTCGCCTGCGATATGAGTTCTGTTATACTCACAGACATCATTCAAACAGTTTTAGAAACGTCACAGTGTTTTCTATCCAAATCTACTATTAATATGCATATATTCTTCTGGTCCTGAGTAGCAGGAAGTTTACTCTGGGCATGCTTTTCATCCGAATGTGAAAATGCTGCCCCCTATCCCAAACAGGTTTTAAACAGCCATCGCTAACACCGAGAGGCTGCCTACATACAACCTTGAAATCATTGGCCACTTTAATAAATGAATCACTAGTCACTTTAATAATGCCACTTTAATAATGTTTACATATCTTGCATTTTAGACCATCTATTGCATCTTGCCTATGCCGCTCTGTCATTGCTCATCCATATCTTTATAAGTATACAGTGCTGTGAAGAAGTATTTGTAGGGAATGTTGGGGTTCGTTCCTTTCGTCCTTGTCAATCATTGGTGAAATTAGCATTATGACAATATCTTTCATTATATCATTCAAAAACCTTTGTTTATTGCAATTGCAGACAGAAGTTGACAATCAGGAACAGGAACAGGAACAGGGACAGGAACAGGAACAGGAACAGGAACAGGAACAGGAACAGGAACAGGAACAGGGACAGGAACACAACACACATATTTCCGAGTAAGTTCTGCATCAAACAAAAGGTCTCCAGCTGTTTTGTTAAACCCTCAGTCTAGCCCCCTACCTACGTCATTACCTTTTTACTCCTGAGACCAAAACCGTGCCTACCAAGCTATATAAACAAGGCCTTTAGTGTTATCTAAAAACATAGTAGTAAAAGTCCACTCCCCAAAGTTGATTTATTGTGGAATGTTTGACTAGTCTTATCTCCTACACTCCCCTGCAGAGTTCTGTCTCAGTCACACAATTCTCAGATGATTCTTTTTATAAGAGAGAGAGAGAGAGAGAGAGAGAGAGAGAGAGAGAGAGAGAGAGAGAGAGAGAGAGAGAGAGAGAGAGAGAGAGAGAGAGAGAGAGAACTAAAAAACAACTGTGAAACAATTCTAAACCTCAATAGGGAATATATATATTGTTAATCTGTAGTCTAGGACTCTATAAATGTAAGGAGGGAGGGGTCTTATAACCTCTCCTCTTCTATTAATACAACATAAGCATAATCAATTATTCTAATACATCAAACATTTTGGTACAGCCCTTATCATGGCATATATTATCATGACCCCTAGGTGAACCCAACAGGGTCCAGATTTTGCAACTCTTTCAGAACATCAGCTATCTGGATTTGGGTGAAGGAGAAATGGGAGAGGTTTGGGCAAGTTGCTGTGGGGGGTGCAGGGCTGTTGACCGGGGTAGGGGTAGCCAGGTAGATAGCATGGGGTTATATCCTTCCTGTTTGGCCCTGTCCGGGGGTGTCCTCGGATGGGGCCACAGTGTCTCCTGACCCCTCCTGTCTCAGCCTCCAGTATTTATGCTGCAGTAGTTTATGTGTCGGGGGGCTAGGGTCAGTTTGTTTATCTGGAGTACTTCTCCTGTCCTATTCGGTGTCCTGTGTAAATCTAAGTGTGCGTTCTCTAATTCTCTCCTTCTCTCTTTCTTTCTCTCTCTCGGAGGACCTGAGCCCTAGAACCATGCCCCAGGACTACCTGACATGATGACTCCTTGCTGTCCCCAGTCCACCTGGCCATGCTGCTGCTCCAGTTTCAACTGGCCTGGGCCCTAGGACCATGTCCCAGGACTACCTGACATGAGGACTCCTTGCTGTCCCCAGTCCACCTGGCCATGCTCCTGCTCCAGTTTCAACTGTTCTGCCTTACTATTATTCAACCATGCTGGTCATTTATGAACATTTGAACATCTTGGCCACGTTCTGTTATAATCTCCACCCGGCACAGCCAGAAGAGGACTGGCCACCCCACATATGCTCTCTCTAATTCTCTCTTTCTTTCTCTCTCTCGGAGGACCTGAGCCCTAGGACCGTGCCCCAGGACTACCTGACATGATGGCTCCTTGCTGTCCCCAGTCCACCTGACTGTGCTGCTGCTCCAGTTTCAACTGTTCTGCCTTATTATTATTTGACCATGCTGGTCATTTATGAACATTTGAACATCTTGGTCATGTTCTGTTATAATCTCTACCCGGCACAGCCAGAAGAGGACTGGCCACCCCACATAGCCCGGTTCCTCTCTAGGTTTCTTCCTAGGTTTTGGCCTTTCTAGGGAGTTTTTCCTAGCCACCGTGCTTTTACACCTGCATTGTTTGCTGTTTGGGGTTTTAGGCTGGGTTTCTGTACAGCACTTTGAGATATCAGCTGATGTACGAAGGGCTATATAAATAAATTTGATTTGATTTGATTTGATTTGATTTGATGGCCATCCGTAGAAAAATGCTTATTGAAATTCTCAATTATCGTGGATTTATCGGTGGTGTTTCCTAGCCTCAGTGCAGTGGGCAGTGCTACAGGATGCAAATTTCTGTTTGAAAAAGCTAGCCTTTGCTTTCATAACTGCCTGTGTCTATTGGTTCCTAACTTCCCTGAAAAGTTGCATATCGAGGGGGCTATTCGATGCTAATGCAGTACGCCACAAAATGTTTTTTTGCTGGTCAAGGGCAGTCAGATCTGGAGTGAACCAAGGGCTATATCTGTTCCTGGTTCATTTTCTTTTTGAATGGGGCATGCTTATTTAAGATGGTGAGGAAAGCACTTTTAAAGAATAGCCAGGCATCCTCTACTGACGGAATGAGGTCAATATCCTTCCAGGATACCCGGGCCAGGTCGATTAGAAAGGCCTGCTCGCTGAAGTGACCGCAGACCCATTACGGATACAGGCAATGAGGCAGTGACCGCTGAGATCCTGGTTGAAGACAGCAGAGGTGTATTTAGAGGGCAGGCTGGTCAGGATGATATCTATGAGGGTGCCCGTGTTTACAGATTTGGGGTTGTACCTGGTAGGTTCATTGACAATTTGTGTGAGATTTGAGGGCATCTAGCTTAGATTGTAGAACGGCCGGGGTGTTAAGCATGTCCCAATTTAGGTCACCTAACAGTACGAGCTCTGATGATAGATGGGGGAGGGGAATCTGTTTCCAGGGCACAGCTGGGGGCAGAAGGTGGTCTATAACAAGCGGCAACAGCGAGAGACTTGTTTCTGGAGAGGTGGATTTTTAGAAGTAGAAGCTCGAATGTTATAGTTAGGGAAGGAAATTTCAGGATTTCTGGTGGCCTTCCTAAGGAAGGATTCAGACACGGCAAGGACATCCGGGTTGGCGGAGTGTGCTAAAGCAGTGTGTAAAACAAACTTAGGGAGGAGGCTTCTAATGTTAACATGCATGAAACCAAGGCTTTTACGGTTACAGAAGTCAACAAATGAGAGCACCTGTGGAATGGGAGTGGAACTAGGCATTGCAGGGCCTGGATTAACCTCTACATCACCAGAGGAACAGAGGAGGATTAGGATAAGGGTACGGCTAAAGGCTATAAGAACTGGTCATCTAGTGCATTCGGAACAGAGAGTAAAAGAAACAGGTTTCAGGGGCGTGGAAGAATAGATTCAAGGCCTAATGTATGGGATGGTAGGATGCCTTGCCTGGCGATCCTAAGATTAATACACTAGCTGTAAGTCGCAATGAATGGGAGCATCTGCTGAATGACTAAATGGTCATGTAAATGCAGTGCTGTGTATATGTATGTATTATCTGCATTTTATCAGCGGTGTTGTTTCCTGTTAAGACCCCGGGAAGAGTAGCCGTTGCCTTGGCAGCAGCTCATTAGGGATCCCAATAAATACACCAACTCCCTACATCTTGGCGGGGCAAACTCTTCATTGGACAAGGATTAAAAAAGATTTGCTAGCAGACTTGATTCACGATGATGACTGCTAGCTAAGATTGTGAAAGTACGATGTTGATATGATCAGTCCAATCAAAGCTACTGTACATATAGCGTGATTTGACGTCATTTCTGTGGCCAATGACCTTCTTGGAAGGGCATTTGTAATATAACTCTATGGTGGGACCCAAAGGGCTGACATTTTGGATGTCTACCATTGCTAAAGGACTGAAGCTAGGCGATTGTGCAAGGTTCCCATGAGTGACAGAATACTGAGCCAATCACAGCGCAATGCTCCTATTTTCTGCTGGCCCACCCCACCACCACAGAAAGCCCTGAGCGAGGCTGAAACACCTGCATTTTGGAGCTGCTTTACTCAAGAAAACCTAAAAGAGACCATGGTTGTATGTGGCTTTAATTATATATATATATTTGATTTTACATTGTTTGCAAACTGATATGTGACATGTATTAATGCCAAAATAACATGCTGAACAGGTGGGGACCTGAATGACGGGTCGTCACTGCCTACATAGTACACTACTGTGGACCAAATGGAAAGGACCATAAGGTGCCAATGCCCTAGTAGTGAACTATATAGGGACTGTGGACGCCATTTCAGACACAGTGAACTATATAGGGACTAAGGACGCCATTTAAGACACAGTGAACCATATAGGGACTGAGGACGCCATTTCAGACACAGTGAACTATATAGGGACTGTGGACGCCATTTCAGACACAGTGAACTATATAGGGACTAAGGACGCCATTTAAGACACAGTGAACCATATAGGGACTGAGGACGCCATTTCAGACACAGTGAACTATATAGGGACTAGGGACGCCATTTCAGACACAGTGAACTATATAGGGACGATGGACGCCATTCCAGACACAGTGAACTATGTAGGGACTGGTGACGCCATTTCAGACACAGTGAACTATATAGGGACGAGGGACGCCATTTCAGACACAGTGAACTATATAGGGACTAGGGACGCCATTTAAGACACAGTGAACTATATAGAGACTGGGGACGCCATTTCAGACACAGTGAACTATATAGGGACTAGGGACGCCAGTTCAGACACAGTGAACTATATAGAGACTGGGGACGCCATTTCAGACACTGTGAACTATATAGGGACTAGGGACGCCATTTCAGACACAGTGAACTATATAGGGACTGAGGACGCCATTTCAGACACAGTGAACTATATAGAGACTATATGTCCAATGCCATGTAGTTCAATAACCAGGCCGGTCAATAAACAGGAAGTTCAATAACCAGGCAGTTCAATAACCAGGCTGGTCAATAACCAGGCAGTTCAATAACCAGGCGGGTCAATAACCAGGCAGTTCAATAACCAGGCAGTTCAACAACCAGGCAGTTCAACAACCAGGCAGTTCAATAACCAGGCAGTTCAACAACCAGGCAGTTCAACAACCAGGCAGTTCAACAACCAGGCAGTTCAACAACCAGGCAGGCACATTATAGTCCATCTCAACATGCCAACTACCAAGAGGAGAAGGTATGATGTCATCCTCTCCCTCAGCTCCTCTTTTCTCCTTCAGTTAAAACATTTACATTTACATTTACATTTAAGTCATTTAGCAGACGCTCTTATCCAGAGCGACTTACAAATTGGTGCATTCACCTTATGACATCCAGTGGAACAGTCACTTTACAATAGTGCATCTAAATCTTAAAGGGGGGGTGGGGGTGAGAAGGATTACTTATCCTATCCTAGGTATTCCTTAAAGAGGTGGGGTTTCAGGTGTCTCCGGAAGGTGGTGATTGACTCCGCTGTCCTGGCGTCGTGAGGGAGTTTGTTCCACCATTGGGGGGCCAGAGCAGCGAACAGTTTTGACTGGGCTGAGCGGGAACTGTACTTCCTCAGTGGTAGGGAGGCGAGCAGGCCAGAGGTGGATGAACGCAGTGCCCTTGTTTGGGTGTAGGGCCTGATCAGAGCCTGGAGGTACTGAGGTGCCGTTCCCCTCACAGCTCCGTAGGCAAGCACCATGGTCTTGTAGCGGATGCGAGCTTCAACTGGAAGCCAGTGGAGAGAGCGGAGGAGCGGGGTGACGTGAGAGAACATGGGAAGGTTGAACACCAGACGGGCTGCGGCGTTCTGGATGAGTTGTAGGGGTTTAATGGCACAGGCAGGGAGCCCAGCCAACAGCGAGTTGCAGTAATCCAGACGGGAGATGACAAGTGCCTGGATTAGGACCTGCGCCGCTTCCTGTGTGAGGCAGGGTCGTACTCTGCGGATGTTGTAGAGCATGAACCTACAGGAACGGGCCACCGCCTTGATGTTAGTTGAGAACGACAGGGTGTTGTCCAGGATCACGCCAAGGTTCTTAGCGCTCTGGGAGGAGGACACAATGGAGTTGTCAACCGTGATGGCGAGATCATGGAACGGGCAGTCCTTCCCCAGGAGGAAGAGCAGCTCCGTCTTGCCGAGGTTCAGCTTGAGGTGGTGATCCGTCATCCACACTGATATGTCTGCCAGACATGCAGAGATGCGATTCGCCACCTGGTCATCAGAAGGGGGAAAGGAGAAGATTAATTGTGTGTCGTCTGCATAGCAATGATAGGAGAGACCATGTGAGGTTATGACAGAGCCAAGTGACTTGGTGTATAGCGAGAATAGGAGAGGGCCTAGAACAGAGCCCTGGGGGACACCAGTGGTGAGAGCGCGTGGTGAGGAGACCATAATTATTATTATGGTTATTAAAAGGCTGAGGGATATTAGGCAACCATAAAAGCCAGTGTTTTTGTTGTGTGTTCTACTGAATTATGTTTGTATTTGAAGGATTTGAGAATTATTTTATTGAAAACCTTTAGAGAGAGCCCATGCCATGGGGGAAAAAATGTATTTATTCTGAGAATTCAATTTGATTTGTTGGTATGTGCTATTAATAGTTTCAGATTTGATGGTGAGGTACGTGCAAAAAACAAGACAATTACTGTAATCATAAATATAATTATAACTCTTTTATTAGACACATAACGTAACAGTAAATTGGGGGTTTCTCAAAGATACTCTTGTGTATGGAATGCCCCTGCTTACATTTACAAACAAAATACAATTAGCTTTGCTATTATATAATTAAAACATACTTATAGCATTTTCTTTTATAAAGTAAGCTACTCTTTTTTTTAAATATATTTTCCGATAAAGTGTCATGACAATGAGCTTGTAATTAGCAAATACACTGAACAAAAAATATAAACGCAACATGCAACATTTTCAAAATTTTTACTGAGTTACAGTTCATATGAGGAAATCAGTCAATTTAAATAAATTCATTAGGTCCCTAATCTATGGATTTCATATGACTGGGAATACAGATATGCATCTTGTTGGTCACAGATACCTTTAAAAAAATAGATAAAATGCAATTGTGTTCGTTGTCCATAGCTTATGCCTGCCCCATACCATAACCTGCCCCATACCATAACCTGCCCCATACCATAACCTGCCCCATACCATAACCCCACCACCACCATTGGGCACTCTGTTCACAACGTTCAGCAAAACGACGCCATAAATGTTATCTGTGGTTGTAAGGCTGGTTGGACGCACTGCCAAATTCTCTAAAACGACATTGGAGGCGGCATATGGTAGAGAAATTAACATTCAATTCTCTGGCAACAGCTCTGGTGGACATTCCTGCAGTCAGCATGACAATCGCACGCTCCCTCCCTCATCCGTGGCATTGTGTTGTGTGACAAAACTGCACATTTTAGAGTGACCTTTTGGTGGATGGACTATCTTGGCACAGGAAAAATGCTCACTAAACAGGGCTGTAAACAAATTTGTGCACTAAAATTGAGAGAAATAAGCTTTTTGTGCACCTTTAAAATTATGGGGATCTTTTATTTCAGCTTATGAAACATATTGTGTTTATATTTTTATTCAGTGTTTGTGCCCTTATAACCTAAATAGAGTATTTATAGATCTATTATATATATATTATTATTATAGTTATCAACACATCTTGCCAAATCTCAATAATCTATAAAGACAAAACACAAGTGTTGTTTTGGCTCAATGTCTAAGGCCGGGATTCAATCCGATCACCGATTTGGACAATGCGTCATTTTAAAGGTAATTTTCCGATTAAGGTGACATATGCCACGTTTATGGTGAATGTGATCTCCGTGAACGCACGTGCATAAGCGGACAAAGCGCGATTGGATTGAATCCTGAGCTAAAAGTGGGAGGTTTGTCAAACAGTGACTCCGTGGTGAACACAAACACATGTTGTCAGTAGGAGGGAGGGAAGACAGACGTCACAGGCCACGTGTTTCATCCTGTGAAATCTGTTACTTTGACTCCATCAGATGTGTTGTTGCCCTAATCTACACGTTGGACCTGGCAGTGTAGTGCATTGCCAACTATATATAACGTTCAGCAACATTGTAATGTCTGCACATAAACTTTAAAGATGGTCGCCAAAAAAGGCTGACCGCTGCACCATTTCAGTTGTATGTACAGTACCTGTCAAAAGTTTGGACACACCTACTCATTCAAGGGTTTTTCTTTTAAAAAATTACTATTTTCTACATTGTAGAATAATAGTGGAGACATCAAAAACTATGAAATAACACATATGGAGTCATGTAGTAACCAAAGAAAGTGTTAAACAAATCTAAATACATTTTATTTTTTGAGATTCTTCAAAAGTAGCCACCCTTTGCCTTGATGACAGCTTTGCACACTCTTGCTTGGGCCAAGAAACATGAGCAATGGACATTAGACCGGTGGAAATCTGTCCTTTCAGCTGATGAGTCCTTTTTTTGGGGGGGGTCTCTTCCCTGTGCCTTTGTGAGATGCAGAGTAGGTGAACGAATGATCTCCGTATGTGTAGTTCCCACCGTGAAGCATGGAAGAGGAGGTGTGATGTTGTGGGGGTGCTTTGCTGGTGACACTGTCTGTGATTTATTTTGAATTCAAGGCACACTTAACCATCTCATCTGTTTTGCACTTAGTGGGACTATCATTTGTTTTTCAACAGGACAATGACTCAAACACACCTTCGGTCTGTGTAAAGGCTATTTTACCAAGAAGGAGAATGATGGAGTGCTGCATTAGATGACCTGGCCTCCGCAATCACCAGACCTCAACCCAAATAAGATGATTTGGGATGAGTTGGACAGCAGAGTGAAGGAAAAGCAGCCAACAAGTGCTCAGCATATGTCGGAACTACTTCAAGACTGTTGGAACAGCATTCCAGGTGAAGCTGGTTAAGAGAATGCCAAGAATGTACGAATCTGTCATCAAGGCAAAGGGTGGCTTCTTTAAAGAATCTAAAATATATTTTGATTTGTTTAACACTTTTTTTGGTTACTACATGATTCCATATGTGTTATTTCATAGTGTTGAGGTCTTCACCGTTATTCTACAAATGGAGAAAATAGAAAACATAAAGAAAAACTTTTTAATGAGTAGGTGTGTCCAAACTTTTGACTGGTACTGCATATCTGTATAAAGAAGTTGACATATACTCATAAGTACTAAAGTACACGTTGGTATGAATCACATAATTGGCGAAGACGAAGAAGGATAAAGTGGCTGTGCAAAAGGTAAAGCATATCTATATAGAAATCCTTTAAAACACAGAGACCCTGTATCGTGGTCTGAGTGGAGCATGAAGAAAAGTACAAATTGACAGTTGAGTGAAAAGTTAGGTGGGTGGCATCCTAAATGGCACCCTATTCCCTATGCAGTGCACTCCTTTTGACCAGGGCACATAGGGACCTAGTGTACTGCATAGGGAATAGGGTGCCATTTCGGGGCAAAGCCTCAGTTATCAATTAAGACAGTGAGTGTTGGTTGTTTATGCGGTCTCTTTCTTCTCCTTCTGGGCAGAACGACGGATCTTCATCTCTGTCAGCTGGATGTAACGGAGAACGTTGGTGTCTGGAAAGACAAAAGACATTTTTTTTTAAAGGATGCTTTAGGAAAAATAAACATTACATCAACTGATTAAAACCCCTGGGTTGTTAGGGTGAACTTTCGCCAGTTGAGTTATAGGTTTTAAATCTATCAATCTGGTTGGGGGTTAGCCAAAATGGCAGTCTTCCATCCAATTGCTTTGCAGACATCCAGTTGGACTTGAAGTCACTGTCAAATGAATGCCATGCTCAATTCCATTTTAATGATTGATTGTCTCAACAGAATGTACCTGTCTCGACTGTACCTCCTGGAAAATAAAAACTTTTTTTTTCTTGTTTCCAAAGAAACAAATCCATTTTTTTTTTGAAAATGGTGTATCAAATGGAATAATATGTGAAATGAGCATAGGGTTAGCAGACTAGCCAGCCTAACCCTCACCTGCTGGCTGCTGTTTGTGGGACTCCTTGAGGTAGTGAAGGGCCTTGTGGAAGTCTCCTAGGTGATAGTAGGCCACTCCAGAGCGGTACAAAGCCTTGAAGTGGTCCCCTTCCTTACGCAGCACCTTCAGACAATACTCCTTCACACGCTCATAGTTGACCAGCTCCATCTGCAACAGGCACGCTGGGAGGAGAGAGAGGCACAGTGCCGTGTAATTCATGGATGCCAAAGGAAGTCAGCCCGCCCAAAAACATTTTTTTTTTGGACCAATCATGTTTTTTCTTTAAACATACAGAATTATGCAGTTTATCTGTCTGTGTTTCATAAATGTCCATTAATTCGCAAAAAGCTAAATGTATATCACTGGAGAAAGCATCTGGACAAAACTGGGTCCCTGCTTTATCAGTATGTGTAGTTCATCTATCTGATGCTGTCTGGTTAGAAAGAGTATGACACTGTTGTCGCCCATAGCACTGAATGCAAGGGAAGCCAGCGAGCTTATTGGCCTCTCTCGATCATTTAAAAAAAATAAAAAATAGCCAATCAGCGTTGAGCTAAACCGTGTGAGCTCAGCTGTGAATGGTCCTGAAACACCAAAAAAAATGGATCAAGGGAAGCCAGTTTGGATTTGGCTTCACACCAATGACATCAGATCAAAAGCAAAACACAATTTACAGAAGACATTTTAATTTCTCTCCGGTGGATAGCGAGCTAGCTAAAATTGGCCCTTTCCTAAATCAGTCATAGATGGCGATAGGGGACTTGTGGTTTTACTTAATTTTTTGTACTGGCCAATGATTATAACAGTGATTCTGATCCAACCATAAATGAATACGTTGTGTCCCTGGCCTGAGAGGATGGAAGTTCAACATGCTAACTAGCTAGCCTGGTGCATTGTTTCCCATGAAAGGAAATTACTCACTGGTAACCCCCAAAGCCAATTCTTCCTTTGGCTGCCTCTCCTTCCAGTTCTCTGCTGTCAATGACTGGAACGAACTGCAAAAATCTCTGAAGCTGGAGACTCTTACCTCCCCCACTAGCTTCAAGCACCAGCTGTCAGAGCAGCTCACAGATCACTGCACCTGTACATAGCTCATCTGTATACAGCCCATCCAATCTTCCACATCCCCATACTATATTTATTTATTTATTTATCTTGCTCCTTTGCACCCCAGTATCTCAACTTGCACAGTCATCTTCTGTACATCCTACCATTCCCGTGTTGAATTGCTGTATTGTAATTACTTTGCCACCATGCCCTATTTATTGCCTTACCTCTCCTATCCTACCTCATTTGCACATGCTGTATATAGATATTTCTACTGTATTATTGACTGTATGTTTTGTTTATTCCATGTGTAACTCTGTGTCGTTGTTTGTGTCGAACTGCTTTGCTTTATCGTGGCCAGGTCGCAGTTGCAAATGAGAACTTGTTCTCAACTAGCCTACCCGGTTAAATAAAGGTGTTCTCAACTAGCCTACCTGGTTAAATAAAGGTGTTCTCAACTAGCCTACCTGGTTAAATAAAGGTGTTCTCAACTAGCCTACCTGGTTAAATAAAGGTGTTCTCAACTAGTCTACCTGGTTAAATAAAGGTGTTCTCAACTAGCCTACCTGGTTAAATAAAGGTGTTCTCAACTAGCCTACCTGGTTAAATAAAGGTGTTCTCAACTGGCCTACCTGGTTAAATAAAGGTGTTCTCAACTAGCCTACCTGGTTAAATAAAGGTGTTCTCAACTAGCCTACCTGGTTAAATAAAGGTGTTCTCAACTGGCCTACCTGGTTAAATAAAGGTGTTCTCAACTAGCCTACCTGGTTAAATAAAGGTGTTCTCAACTAGCCTACCTGGTTAATTAAATAAAGGTGTTCTCAACTAGCCTACCTGGTTAAATAAAGGTGTTCTCAACTGGCCTACCTGGTTAAATAAAGGTGTTCTCAACTAGCCTACCGGGTTAAATAAAGGTGTTCTCAACTAGCCTACCTGGTTAAATAAAGGTGTTCTCAACTAGCCTACCTGGTTAAATAAAGGTGTTCTCAACTAGCCTACCTGGTTAAATAAAGGTGTTCTCAACTAGCCTACCTGGTTAAATAAAGGTGTTCTCAACTGGCCTACCTGGTTAAATAAAGGTGTTCTCAACTAGCCTACCTGGTTAAATAAAGGTGTTCTCAACTGGCCTACCTGGTTAAATAAAGGTGTTCTCAACTGGCCTACCTGGTTAAATAAAGGTGTTCTCAACTAGCCTATCTGGTTAAATAAAGGTGTTCTCAACTGGCCTACCTGGTTAAATAAAGGTGTTCTCAACTAGCCTACCTGGTTAAATAAAGGTGTTCTCAACTAGCCTACCTGGTTAAATAAAGGTGTTCTCAACTAGCCTACCTGGTTAAATAAAGGTGTTCTCAACTGGCCTACCTGGTTAAATAAAGGTGTTCTCAACTAGCCTATCTGGTTAAATAAAGGTGTTCTCAACTGGCCTACCTGGTTAAATAAAGGTGTTCTCAACTAGCCTACCTGGTTAAATAAAGGTGTTCTCAACTAGCCTACCTGGTTAAATAAAGGTGTTCTCAACTAGCCTACCTGGTTAAATAAAGGTGTTCTCAACTAGCCTACCGGGTTAAATAAAGGTGTTCTCAACTAGCCTACCTGGTTAAATAAAGGTGTTCTCAACTAGCCTACCTGGTTAAATAAAGGTGTTCTCAACTGGCCTACCTGGTTAAATAAAGGTGTTCTCAACTGGCCTACCTGGTTAAATAAAAGGTGTTCTCAACTGGCCTACCTGGTTAAATAAAGGTGTTCTCAACTGGCCTACCTGGTTAAATAAAAGGTGTTCTCAACTGGCCTACCTGGTTAAATAAAGGTGAAATAAATACATCACAACTAAAAGGGTGTACTGGTGACAGAGTCATAGACCGTTTAGGAAACATTTAAGAGGAGGCTGGCATTGGTGTTTCTCTACGAGTAGGGTGAGTCAACATGTGTTTTCTACTTGCATCAACACACACACACACACACACACACACACACACACACACACACACACACACACACACACACACACACACACACACACACACACACACACACACACACACACACACACACACACACACACACACACACACAGAAATGAGTAACATGGACAGCCACATCATATTTAGTTTATGTTGATTGGACTAAATAGTTTTTTTGGTATCTTTTAGTTGTCACTGTATTAGACGAAGCAGAGGTGATTTGATGATGTTGAAATGGTGCTGGAATAGTTGAGGCAGTTCCTGTTTTATTTTTGACTTCCTGTAACTTTCCATGGTTCTAAATCAATAGTTGTTTAGTGGTTCATGCTGTAGATGATGTAACGAACTGTCTGTTACTGCACGTGCAATATAATATGCTTTGTGGACTTCACTGTAACTCTCCATGGTTCTAAATCAATAGTTGGTTTCGTGATTTCCGAAAGCATTAAGGTCATGCAAGATGTTTGGTGGGCTTTATGGTAGAGGGGCCAGACGGAAGCCACTTCTCAGTAAAAAGGTACATGACAGCCTGCCTGGAGTTTTTCCAAAAGGCACCTGAAGACTCTCAGGCCATGAGAAACAAGATTCTCTGGTCTGATGATACCAAGATTGAACTCTTTGGCCTGAATGCCAAGCTTCACGTCTGGAGGAAACCTGTCACCATCCCTACGGTGAAGCATGGTGGTGGCAGCATCATGCTGTGAGGATGTTTTTCAGAGGAAGGGACAGGGAGACTAGTCAGGATCGAGGAAAATATTAACGGAGCAAAGTGCAGAGAGATCCTTGATAAAAACCTGCTTCAGAGTGCTCCGTTTTTATTTTATTTTTTTATAAATTAGCAAAAAAAATCTAAAAACCTGTTTTCGCAATATCATTATGGGGTTTTGTGTGTAGATTGATGATGGGAAAAACAATGTAATCAATTTTAGAATAAGGCTGTAAAGGTAACAAAATGTGGAAGAAGTCAAAGGGTCTGAACACTTTGTTTATCACAGTGACAAGGCATCAGAACTAACAGGTTATAGAGCAGACAACGCAATTATCACAACACACAGGTTGTAATATGGCATTGTTTTCCCGGGCTTGACTTCCCGGGTGATTTTCACCCACCCACCACTACAGAATTATTAAAACAATTCATTTGAATTTGGCGAAACAGAAATTAGATGTGAACGGCTACTGACAGTATAAAAGTAAATATCAATCTGTCAATCTTAATGCCTAAATTTGACAGCCGGTTTAGTACAATTCTAAGCACAGGCATTTGGAAATGCTGGCGAATATCAGGTGCATATTCAGAGATTATTTTCTCAGCCACGTTTAAACGTTAGAATAAGCCTACAATTAATCATGGCGGGATGGACAATGGACATAATGATGGTGGTTATCATGATGATGATGATGATGATGATGATGATGATGATGATGATGATGATGATGATGATGATGATGATGATGATGATGATGATGATCGTGATGTAGGGCAATAATAAACCATTAGATCTGAGGTCTGTAATGTGTGGGGCGATATCGAACCCCGTGTCCTTATATAAGACAATAGAACAATTACGTAACGATGATCACATACCTGCCAGACTGTTGTAACACTCCAGCTCGGCGTTCTCCATGGCACCTTTCTGCTCGTCCGTCAGGCTGTCTGATTTGGTCATAGTAGGCAGCACAGAGGAAGGAGACTTAGAGCTGGCTTCAGGGTCTCCCAGCACCCGGCACAACCCCTTCATCTCTAATAAAGCACGGTGGTACTTGCCAATCGCCTCCCGGTACTTCTTATCCTTGTAACACTGTGTGCCTTGCGTCTTGAAGTCAATGGCGCGCTTCACAACGTCCGCGGGTTCGGACCGTTCAGAATTAGGCGGTTTGACAGCGGAGCTGGCGTGCTGGTGCTGCCGACCGCCGTGTTGCTGGTATCGGGCATCCCTGGGTCGGTTACCGGGAGGCTGAGCACACTGTTGCAGCTTCGGGGTACCACTGATGTTGAGGCCGCCCGTTACCGTGACACCATCCACTCTAGAGATGCCATCATACCCAGTCTGGTTTACACTCATCTTCTCGATAATAAATTAGACTACTTATTCGACGCGCTTTACACTCAAATGATAGCCAAGTCGACACGACGTCTGTCTGGTTATTCTAGGGGAAATATCTAGATTCAGTCCTGCATCGTGCCCGGTTGTCTTCACTGTTTTCGTGCATTCCCCTGTTTTCTACTTGTGGCGCAAAGTGGTCTGGCGCTAGGCAACACTGGTGCCAGCCTGTGACACCTCGCTCGCACGTTACAGCCTGTATCTTCTGGTGACGGTGGAATCGGCCGTGCGTGCATCCGACTCTCCTTTTCCTTATATAATCATGATTCTAGAATGTCTGCCATGGATTTCTTTCGTCAAAAGCCTGATGCGTGGCGCATCTCGCTTCTTCTGTAGCCTGTAGCCTACCTCAAAAAGAAGAACCGCAGCAACTAGATAACGAATGCCGATAACAAGCTATGCCTAGCGTTTGTGTGTTCAGCAACCTGTTCCCTATAAAAATACATTTAAAAAAGTCAGATATATTGCGCTCATATGTGCGCAGAGGCAGTGTAGATTTGTGGTGCGCGCTCCGTGGTCCCATGGGTACCATGATGTCATCCCGAACAGTCACTTAGGGCAGCCCCCCCCCCTCCCTCCCCGGATTTAGAAGGCAGTTGTTAACAGTGTTACTATCATTGCAGGCTGATGGTCAATCTAATATAATAATAATATATGCCATTTAGCAGACGCTTTTATCCAAAGCGACGTACAGTCATGTGTGCATACATTCTACGTATGGGTGGTCCCGGGAATCGAACCCACTACCCTGGCGTTACAAGCGCCATGCTCTACCAGCTGAGCTACAGAAGGACCAATCTACTGCGATAGAGGCAGATATCTATCCAGGACATGGTCATACGGGTTTCTTTTGTATTATTATTTAGTCTAGGCTACTATTCAGATTCAGCACCACACCCATGTGGACATTGCAGTGCAAAAATAAATATCCCTACATAGACACTGACCACTGAAGTGCAGCTGTTAGGGTGCGTCTGGAAGTTCTGCCACTTGGGCGGAATGAATCCCAGATGAGATGTAAATGTCAGTCAGTCACTGACCCCTTGAGGTCCGCATTCTGCCTTGTAATTAAAGGCTATAGGCCATATGGTGTTCAGACATACCCTTTCATTCCAGGGCTTTTCAACAATATCCCATTAACTGCACGACTCGGATAAGCCTATAACAGTGACGGTCGGTGCCGTTTCAGATGGGGACGATACATATACATATATATATATATATATATATTTATGAGCATGGCTTTATTTCTACTTCATTATATTGGATGACTGTCATTCATATTCCATTCACCAGGTTCAATGTGACATCGACAGGTTTAGGCTACTACATTATAGTCAAATTGTCTCTATACCCATCATTAGGTTGCTTCAACCTAGCCTATGAATGAAAGTTTACAACGTAGGTGCACACAGATCGAGAGAAATTTGAGTAATCAAGATGACAGACATTGACACACATTCAATACCAACCTTGCACAACCTTGCCTGCATCTAGCTGATCTAGGATGTAATCATTAGTCCCACAAAAAGAGTCTCTATTGGACAAATTCAGGTATGTTTATCCTTATTTTGTTCTGTTTGCTTCCGTTTAAGAAACATTTTTCAACAGAATCGGTTGAATGAATACACCCATGATCACGCGTTAACACAGTTCACTTTCATAGCAGCCACGTTGTATTCCTTCTGGCATCTATGCACTCTCCTCTTCTCACCTTTTCTCTTCGCTTGTGGACTTCTGTGCACAACACATCAGCTGCCTGTGGCCAGGCAAAAAAAACCTTTCCAAGCCAAACCTTCAGATCATAACACGTAACCACAAACTATATCGTTGTCACCATATTAGCTAATGTCATAGTCAACATAGCTACTATGTGGCAATACATATATAAAACCAAAAGCTTACCTTGACTTGGAAGAGTTCCCGTGTTGGATAGCCATAGTTAGCTAGGTAACATAGCATCCATCTCTGTTTGAGCCAGGTGTTTGATTACAAATATAGCTCTCTCTCTCTCTCTCTCTCTCTCTCTCTCTCTCTCTCTCTCTCTCTCTCTCTCTCTTCCCCTTAATTTTTGAAGAAATGTATTTGTTCAAAACTGTTCAACTATTCTCTTTCTCTCTCTTTGAGTCAACTTCTCACCACATTTTATGCACTGCAGTGCTAGCTAGCTGTAGCTTAAGCTTTCAATACTAAATTAATTCTCTGATCCTTTGATACTATCACACTACTTTACAGTAAATAATGCAAGCAAACTTCAATGATTAACTTCTCTGAACAAGGGAGAAAAACATCACCAGATTCACAGAGAATATCTTACATAGTATGAAGAAGCAATACTCCAAACCACAGAGAATACCTTTATTTCACCTATTTAAACAGGGAATCACATTGAGATTAACCATCTATTTTACAAGAGAGCCCTTTTTTATATTTATTTAACTAAGCAAGTCAGTTAAGAACAAATTCTTATTTTCAATGACAGCCTAGGAACAGTGGGTTAACTGCCTGTTCAGGGGCAGAACGACAGATTTGTACCTCGTCAGCTCGGGGGTTTGAACTTGCAACCTTCCGGTTACTAGTCCAACTTCTCTAACCACGAGGCTACCCTGCCGCCTCTACACTCTAACCACTAGGCTACCCTGCCGCCCCTGTACACATTACAATAAAAACAGGATATTAAAACATACACGTGTGTATAAAACAATATAATTCCGCACAATAAACAAAAATAAACATTTAATAAAACCAATCACATTCAACTACATAGAGCTCCTCAGTCAATAATGTAAACTGCCTGAGTGGCACCAGCACATCTAACTGCAGTGAACTCTGCATATTGTTAAACAAATTAGGGGCAAAAAAAACTAAATGCTGATTTTCCCAAATCTGTGGAGACTGAAGGGATCTCTAATGTTATCCATTTCTGTGAACGGGTTTGGTAGCTTAGGATTCTTATCATTATTAATTATGTTATATATGAAGGGAGTTTCTGTCAGATTGCTTTGTAAATAAATCAAAGAGAATGCAGCTATCTTCTTACAGACAGAGAGGTCAATCCCACATTTCATACAGACTACAATGAGTCCTAAAATTGTCCCCTGTGATAAAACGTATTGCTGAATGGTAGACTGCAGCCAAGGGTTTTGAAACAGAGGTTGGCCGCGTGTATGGCAACAATATCACTGTAACGGTCTGGGTGTCATGGGTGTGAAGTCAGGCGCAGGAAACAGAGAGTTAAATATAGTGTGCTCTTTTAATGCACACACGGTGAACACCGGCCACCCCACAAAACACTGGGTGCTCAAAACAAATGCCCCAAACGCGGGGACGAAAACAGTCCACGAACATAAACAAACACGTTCGTCTCCAACACACATAAATGTTACAATAATTAATCCCGCACAAAGAAACAGGCCTTAGTATTAAAAGCCCAACTAATTACTAATGACTAATAAAGCCCAACTAATTACTAATGACTAATAAAGCCCAACTAATTACCACAAACTCATAACATGTGTAACCAATAAACACACAAGGAGGGGGAGGAAAGAATCAGTGGCAGCTAGCGACAACTACCGCCGAGCTCCACCCGAACGGGAAGGGAGCCACCTTCGGTCGAGGGTCGTGACAATCACCAAAATCCAATACAGGGTTGTTTGAACAATCATTCTCCCGTTTTTAATACTAAGGCATGATTTATTTTTATATAAAAAAAACTATCTTGGATCTTAACTTCTTAGTCAGATTTTCTTTTTAACGCGTTAGCGTTACGAAGGACAACTTGTCATCAATCCAGACACCCAGGTACTTATGTGCTCAGTCCCTTCCTGTCCTCCCTGTTCACCCCGACTGCATGGCCAGGCACGACTCAACAGTGGAGCTCCACAGGGGTGCGTGCTCAGTCCCCTACTGTACTCGCTGATCACCCACTACTGCATGGCCAGGCACGACTCCAACACCATCCTTAAGTTTGCTGATGACACCACAGTGGTAGGCCTGATCACCGACAACGACGAGACAGCCTATAGGGAGGAGGTCAGAGACCTGGCCGGGTGGTGCCAGAATAACAACCTATCCCTCATCATAACCAAGACTAAGGAGATGATTGTGGACTACAGGAAAAGGAGGACCGAGCACGTCCCCATTCTCATCTGCGGGGCTGTAGTGGAGCAGGTTGAGAGCTTCAAATTCCTTGGTGTCCACACCAACAACAAACTAGATTGGTCCAAACACACCAAGACAGTCGTGAAGAGGGCACGACAAAACCTATTCCCCCTGAGGAAACTAAAAAGATTTGGCATGGGTCCTGAGATCCTCAAAAGGTTCTACAGCTGCAACATCGAGAAGATCCTGACCGGTTGCATCACTGCCTGGTACGGCAATTGCTCGGCCTCTGACCGCAAGGCACTTCAGAGGGTAGTGCGTACGGCCCAGTACATCACTGGGGCAAAGCTACCTGCCATCCAGGACCTCTACACCAGGCGGTGTCAGAGGAAGGCCCTAAAAATTGTCAAAGACCCCAGCCACCCCAGTCATAGACTGTTCTCTCTACTATCGCATGCCAAGCGGTACCGGAGTGCCAAGTCTAGGACAAAAAGGCTTCTCAACTGTTTTTACCCACAAGCCATAAGACTCCTGATGTCACGCCCTGACCTTAGAGAGCCGTTTTATTTCTCTATTTGGTTAGGTCAGGGTGTGATGTTGGGTGGGCATTCTGTTTGGTTTTCTATGTTTCTTTATTTCTATGTTTTGGCCGGGTATGGTTCTCAATCAGGGACAGCTGTCTATCGTTGTCTCTGATTGGGAATCATACTTAGGCAGCCCTTTTTCCCTCCTTTCAGTGTGGGTAGTTATCTTTGTTAGTGGCTCTATAGCCCTGTAAGCGGCATGGTTGTTTTTAGTTTGGTTGGTGACATTTACTAAAATAAAAGGAAAATGTACGTTGACCACGCTGCACCTTGGTCTCCTTTCGACAACGACCGTGACACCTGAACAGGTAACCAAATGGTTACCCAGACTATTTGCATTGTGTGCCCCCCCAACCACTCTTTTACGCTGCTGCTACTCTGTTTATCTTATATGCATAGACACTTTAACTATACATTTATGTACATACTACCTAAATTGGCCCGACCAACCAGTGCTCCCACACATTGGCTAACCGGGCTATCTGCATTGTGTCCCACCACCCGCCAATCCCTCTTTTTACGCTTCTGCTACTCTCTGTTCATCATATATGCATAGTCACTTTAACAATACCTACATGTACATACTACCTCAATAAGCCTGACTAACAGGTGTCTATATATAGCCTTGCTACTCTTTTTTCAAATGTCTTTTTTACTGTTTTATTTCTTTACTTACCTACAAACACACATACTTTTTTTCTCCGCACCATTAGTTAGAGCCTGTAAGAGCATTTCACTGTAAGGTCTACACCTGTTGTATTCAGCGCACGTGACAAATAAACTTTGATTTAATTTGATTATATTGAGTCACAAGTTCAATTTGGGCTCCAGATCCTCAGGGTCAACATTTCATGACCTAGAGAACAGCATGAGCTTGGTTTTACTTGTATTTAACAATCATTTAAGATCTGTAAGTGATTTCTGAATTTAATCAAAGTCATGCTGAAGTACACGAATGGCCTGTTGCACTGAGGTGGCACAGGAACACAACACTGTGTCATCTACATAGAGATGAATGTTACAAGTATGAACAGTGTTTCCTATGTCATTAATATACAAGGTGAAACAATAATGGACCTAAAGTAGAACCCTGAGGAACACCTTTTTGTATCTCAAGGTATTCAGATTTAACCCCATCTATTAAGATGGCCTGAGTTCTGTCGCTAAGATAATTCTGAAACCATAAACAGGCTGTATATATATATATTGTCATGTTTCCGAACCCATGCTTCGTCCATGAAACAACCCTCAGCCCCAGAGTCTATCAAGGCACTACATGTAGCACCCGAACCGGTCCAGCGTAGATGGACCGACAAAGTAGTACAGGATCTTGATGGAGAGACTTGAGTAGTTGCGCTCACCTGTAGCCCTCCGCTTACAGATGAGCTCTGGCTTTTACTGGACATGAATTAACAAAATGTCCAGCAACTCCGCAATAGAGGCACAGGCGGTTGGTGATCCTCCGTTCCCTCTCCTTAGTCGAGATGCGAATCCCCTGCATGGGCTCAGACTCTGAGCCAGAGGAGGGAGATGGTTGCGATGCGGAGCAGGGAAACACCGTTGATGCGAGCTCTCTTCCACGAGCCCGGTGACGAAGATCTACCCGTCGTTCTATGCGGATGGCGAGAGCAATCAAAGAGTCCACATCTGAAGGAACTCCCGGGAGAGAATCTCATCCTTAACCACTGCGTGGAGTCCCTCCAGAAAACGAGCGAGCAGCGCCGGCTCGTTCCACTCACTAGAGGCAGCAAGAGTGCGAAACTCAATAGAATAATCCGTTATGGACCGTTCACCTTGGCATAAGGAAGCCAGGGCCCTAGAAGCCTCCCTACCAAAAACTGAACGGTCAAAAACCCGAATCATCTCCTCTTTAAAGTTCTGGAACTTGTTAGAGCAATCAGCCCTTGCCTCCCAGATAGCTGTGCCCCATTCTCGAGCCCGGCCAGTAAGGAGTGAAATGACGTAAGCAACCCGAGCTCTCTCTAGAGTATGTGTTGGGTTGGAGAGAACACAATCTCACACTGCGTGAGAAAGGAGCGGCACTCAGTGGGCTGCCCGGAGTAGCAAGGTGGGTTATTAACCCTAGGTTCTGGAGGCTCGGCAGGCCAGGAAGTAACAGGTGGCACGAGACGTAGACTCTGGAACTGTCCAGAGAGGTCGGAAACCTGAGCGGCCAGGTTCTCCACGGCATGGCGAGCAGCAGACAATTCCTGCTCGTGTCTGCCGAGCATGGCTCCTTGGATCTCGACGGCAGTGTAACGAGCGTCTGAAGTCGCTGGGTCCATTCCTTGGTCGGTTCCTTCTGTCATGCAGGTGAAAGAGGACCCAAAAGCGACTTGGCGAAAACAGAGTCTTTAATCCAGTAAAGTGAATACAAACAAAAAACACAACTTTCACTCGAAATGACGAGGACAAACTGGAGACTCGATCTTGAACAGCAGGTGAACAGCAGGTTGCCTCGGGAAGGCACTTGAACCAGACAGACTCAGACACCTGCTCACCACGCAGCATCTGAGGAAAACACGACACGACAGGGCGATACACAAACACAGCACGGTGAATTCTAGACAAGGAACCGACAGGACAGGAACGGAACACAAAGGAAGAAATAGGGACTCTAATCAGGGAAAGGATCGGGAACAGGTGTGGGAAGACTAAATGATTGATTAGGGGAATAGGAACAGCTGGGAGCAGGAACGAACGATAGAGAGAAGAGAGAGCGAGAGAGTGAGACTAGCTAGCTGCAATCCGAGTGTCTACTCCTGGCTAACGTCTCTGTCCCGAAGCAAGCACCAACTAGCCTGGAGCTAGCCCATGCTAGGCCCATCTCCCGGCTAGCTGAAGAGTTCCATCAGCCACTCCTGGGCTACAATAACTATTTTGCCAATTGGCCTGGACCCATTTTACAAACCTGTGCGGAGTCCCGACGGTCCTTCACAACTGGACTACTACCAACGTAATCTGCCCGAGGGGGTTATTCAACTGACCCCCTCCGTCGCAACGTCCCCTGAATGCCCATCTGCTAGCCTGCTAGCCGCGGCCCGCTAGCTGTCTAGAGCATATTGGCTGTTAGCTGAATAGGTCCATCGGGCAATTTCTTGGGCCACTATACCTATTTTTGCCAATTGGACTGGTCCCCTTTACCACACGGAACCCTACTAATCCATCATGACTGGTCTAGCGACGTAAATGCATGAGGAGGCTATAAACAGACTTCCTCCATCGCGGCGTTGTGACGGAGGCCCTTCTGCTAGCTTGCTAGCCCCGGCCCGCTAGGTGTCTGAATCGCCGTGTCTCCAACCAGCCTCACTACTCACTGGACTCCTTTGATCACTCGGCTACGCATGCCTCTCCCTAATGTCAATATGCCTTGTCCATTGCTGTTCTGGTTAGTGTTTATTGGCTTATTACACTGT
This sequence comes from Oncorhynchus gorbuscha, assembly GCF_021184085.1. Lineage (NCBI taxonomy): Eukaryota > Metazoa > Chordata > Actinopteri > Salmoniformes > Salmonidae > Oncorhynchus > Oncorhynchus gorbuscha. The sequence goes on along the minus strand of NC_060182.1, from coordinate 94,860,461 downwards.
AGAGCCTCTAGCCCTGCTCAATATACCTTATCGAACCCTTTAGTGCCACCTCTCACACATGCGAAGACATCACCTGATTTAAATGATGTTTCAAGAGACAATATCTCTCTCATCGTCACTCAATGCCTAGTATACCTCCACTGTATCCACATCCTACCATACCTTTGTCTGTACATTATGCTTTGAATCTACTCTACCGCAACCAGAAACGTGCTCCTTTTACTCTCTGGTCCGAACGTACTAGACGACCAGTTCTTATAGCCTTTAGCCAAACCCCCTGCTAGCTGTCTGAATCGCCGTGTCTCTAGCCAGCCTAACTACTCACTGGACTCGTATGATCACTCGGCTACGTACCCTTATCCTACTCCTCCTCTGTTCCTCTGGTGATGTAGAGGTTAATCCAGGCCCTGCAGTGCCTAGCTCCACTCCTATTCCCCAGGTGCTCTCATTTGTTGACTTCACATTCATCTTCTGCACATCTACCATTCCAGTGTTTAATTGCTATATTGTAATTACTTCGCCACCATGGCCTATTTATTGCCCTTACCTCCCTTATCTTACCTAATATATAATATAATAATATAATATAATAATAATAATATATGCCATTTAGCAGACGCTTTTATCCAAAGCGACTTACAGTCATGTGTGCATACATTCTACGTATGGGTGGTCCCGGGGATCAAACCCACTACCCTGGCGTTACAAGCGCCATGCTCTACCAACTGAGCTACAGAAGGACCTCATTGACACTCAATGTATAAATACTTTTTTTCTACTGTATTATTGACTATGTTTTGTTTATTCGATGATTCCATGTGTAACTCTGTGTTGTTGTTTGTGTCGAACTGCTTTGCTTTATCCTGGCCAGGTCACAGTTGTAAATGAGAACTTGTTCTCAACCAGCCTACATGGTTAAATAAATGTGAAATATATATATATATATCTTTTTTTATATCCCAGGCCTACTCTTGATAAGTTCTTCAGCAAAACAGAATGATCAACAGTGTTGAACGCCTTTGACAGATCAATGAACAAGGCAGCACAGATCTCTTCAGCATCCAAGGCAATGACAAGATCATGAACAACTAGCGTGGTTGCTGTGGTAGTACTATGCCCAGGCCTAAACCCTGATTGGTTTATATTAAGAATAGAATTATCAGATAAAAAGGAACAAAGTTGTACATTAACCAAAGATTCTAAAATCTTAGCTAAACAAGAGAGTCTTTAAACGGGGGCGATAGTTGACAAGATCATCTGTATTCCCACCCTTGGGGAGTGGCAGCACATATAGGGATTTCCATGCCTTTGGAGTACTTCCTGATAACAATGTTAAATAAAAAATGTGGGCCACTGAGCCAGCAATAAGGGGTGCTGCACGCTTAAGCAGACCAGGATCCAAATGATCAGCCCCTGTCTGATGTTAACAAAGTCTCCAGGACTTCTTTATCAGTGAATTTCGGAAAACTCCTGACCAGCATTTTCAGTATCATTCAATATATTTTCACCGGCGAACGACGATCCAAACGACTCTTTTCAAGAGCTGGCTTTGAAATACCTTCAAATATAAAGCCTGCAGAGATAAAATGGTGATTAAATACATTAATGATATCCATTTAGTCAGTAATAGGGCCAGAATCTGCATTAGTCTATTGGGGAGAGAAGAGGAGCCACAACCCTTCAGTGATTTAACAGCTTTCCAGAATTTAGCTGGTTTCCCTGTACATTCAGATAGTGTATTAACATAATAATCTGATTCATCTTTTTTAGCTAGTTTTACATGGAGAATGCTCAATTGCCTAAAAGACTGCCAGTCTGTGCCCGAGTCTGAATCTAGCTTTGGCCCAGGCAGCATCTCTGTTGTGTATGATTTCAGATTGCTCTGGACTGAACCAACTGCAAGACCTATTTTTAATTATCAGGTTTTTTTTATTTTTAAAGGAGCATGTTTATCTACAATACAATTTAAAACGTGGTTTGAGACGTGGTACAGAGCCAACTCTGGATCTGGTATAGATGCAATGCAATCAAATTCACCAATATAAAGGTCACCAAAAAAAAGGCCTGTTCAATGAAATGCTTACAATTACTCTTGTTGATAAAAGGAGGTTTGGACCTAGGCATCTGTATATCCCTGACACATACAATGGGACAGTGGTCACTAATATCTAAAGCAAATACCCCAGTATTTGTAAATATGAGGTCAATCAAAGTCGATTTCGTAGAGTCCTTTTTAAGTTTGGACGAGGCAGGCTTTGTAATCAGCTGGGTCAAATTTAGATGAGTACAAAAATAATTTAAACAGACATGCATCCTGCGTTCCCCATGCAAAATTAAAATCTCCAGCGATCAACACCTCTGGGGGAATAAAAATGGCAATTAAATCAACGAGTTCGTTCGGTACACAATTCTTGGCGGAGGGTGGACGATATATTTATATAACTGTTATTTTGGAGTTCGAACCCAAATTAAGACTTAAAGGAAACAATTCAAATAGTTTAAGACTGGAGGTGGCCTTTCACAGAGACACATAAAGAAGATTCCTTGTGTAAATAGCAACACCACCACCTTTGCCTTTCCTACCAGCCCTAAAAACACATTGTAAACATCCATAGAAACACCACCACCGTTACCTTTCCTACCAGTCCCAAAAACACATTGTAACCATCCATAGAAACACCACCACCGTTACCTTTCCTACCAGCCCTAAACACATTGTAACCATCCATAGAAACACCACCACCGTTACCTTTCCTACCAGCCCTAAACACATTGTGACCATCCATAGAAACACCACCACCGTTACCTTTCCTACCAGCCCTAAACACATTGTAACCATTCATAGAAACACCACCACCGTTACCTTTCCTACCAGCCCTAAACACATTGTGACCATCCATAGAAACACCACCACCGTTACCTTTCCTACCAGCCCTAAACACATTGTGACCATCCATAGAAACACCACCACCGTTACCTTTCCTACCAGCCCTAAACACACTGTAACCATCCATAGAACACCACCACCGTTACCTTTCCTAACAGCCCTAAACACATTGTAACCATCCATAGAAACGTCAGAGTCCAGGGTTTTATCAGTTAACCGGGTCTCAGATAAAATAAACATATTAGGGTCTACCTGAGAGAACCATATATTGACATTATTCATTTTAGATAATAAACTACGAATGTTAAGATGAAAAAAAGAAAAAAAGTCAAACCTTTTCTGCAATTTAAAATACTTTGAGATTTCAGAACGACAGGAGACTCAAAGATTAGATTATACCAATTAGGAAAAGTAAACAAAGTAGGAATATCAATGACATTTCTCCGGTTAGCACCATTTGACATGTCACCACTTTCAGATACAACATGTGGAACTCACATAGTGACCAAAGAGGACATGGTAAAAACGGACTTACATGTAACGCTAAAAGCTAATATTGTTCTCGCAACAATTTAAGAAGAAGAACCAAGAACCTTTCCAATGTTTGATGACGACAGCCGGGAGCCATTTTCACCCAGGTGAATTCCGTCTTCCACAAAGTGGCCAGGTCTATTCTAGAAGGAGTCAAATGATTCCAATTGTGTTATTTCGTAGTTCTGATATCTTCACTATTATTCTACAATGTAGAACATAGTACAAATATAAAAAAACCTGGAATGAGTAGGTGTGTCCAAACTTTTGACTGGTACTGTATGGTACTTTAATCTGCAAAATTGTAATTATTCGCCTACCTCCTCATGCCTTTTGCATGTGTAATTGACTTTTTTCTACTGTGTAATTGACTTGTTAATTGTTTACTCCATGTGTAACTCTGTGTTGTCTGTTCACACTGCTATGCTTTATCTTGGCCAGGTCGCAGTTGCAAATGAGAACTTGTTCTCAACTGGCCTACCTGGTTAAATAAAGGTGTTCTCAACTAGCCTACCTGGTTAAATAAAGGTGTTCTCAACTAGCCTACCTGGTTAAATAAAGGTGTTCTCAACTAGCCTACCTGGTTAAATAAAGGTGTTCTCAACTAGCCTACCTGGTTAAATAAAGGTGTTCTCAACTAGCCTACCTGGTTAAATAAAGGTGTTCTCAACTAGCCTACCTGGTTAAATAAAGGTGTTCTCAACTAGCCTACCTGGTTAAATAAAGGTGTTCTCAACTAGCCTACCTGGTTAAATAAAGGTGTTCTCAACTAGCCTACCTGGTTAAATAAAGGTGTTCTCAACTAGCCTACCTGGTTAAATAAAGGTGTTCTCAACTAGCCTACCTGGTTAAATAAAGGTGTTCTCAACTAGCCTACCTGGTTAAATAAAGGTGTTCTCAACTAGCCTACCTGGTTAAATAAAGGTGTTCTCAACTAGCCTACCTGGTTAAATAAAGGTGTTCTCAACTAGCCTACCTGGTTAAATAAAGGTGTTCTCAACTAGCCTACCTGGTTAAATAAAGGTGTTCTCAACTAGCCTACCTGGTTAAATAAAGGTGTTCTCAACTAGCCTACCTGGTTAAATAAAGGTGAAATTTTAAAAAAGGAAAAAATTAGGTTGTATTTTGGGTTTGCCTCATCTTAACCAACTAGTTTGAGTAGCAGGAGTCTTATAATGTCCTGTTCTTTATCTCTCTTTTCATCTACCCCTGCCCCCCCTGCCCCCTCCCCCAATCCCCCAATCCCCCTCAATCCCCCCCCCAATCCCCCTCTCTCCTCCCCAGGTTTGGTGCGTTGATGATAACAGTGGCAGGTCTGAAACGTCTTCGTTCCTCCTACAGTAAGCCTCACATATCAGTACATCACAGTACTCTCTTCACCGTCCTCTTCTTCACCTTTGACTACCGCAGCCTCTTGGAGACCATGCTGCTGGACCTCTTCCTCAAGTCCATCGTCTTCAGCGAGGTGACCAAGAATCTTACCCTGACATCTGAGACCTATTCATTAGGGCACACAGCACACAAAAAGTCCTCACAGGAATAGTAAGTCGTGTGTGTGTGTGTGTGTGTGTGTGTGTGTGTGTGTGTGTGTGTGTGTGTGTGTGTGTGTGTGTGTGTGTGTGTGTGTGTGTGTGTGTGTGTGTGTGTGTGTGTGTGTGTGTGTGTGTGTGTGTGTGTGTGTGTGTGTGTAAAATATAGCTCAGATGTGCACGTGCCTTTTGAATTTTATGTTTCCGTCCCTTACAATCAAAGTATGCCTGTAACACAATGCACTGCTTTATAAATTAAAACATATTTCTTTTGGGAACAAATTTGAGCATATTCAAAACTTATGATTAATCACGATTAACTACAGAAAAGCATGCGATTAATGGTGATTAATTATGTTAATCTTTTGACAATCGTAGTAACAACTTGCGTAATGATGTGCATTTTTATAGGGTGATTATAGGGTAGGCGATTAGAAAAGAATGCCTCAATATTTGCAGCCCTAGGTGATATCTCTCTAGAAGTTGATAGTCTTCGGTTAAGGTAAGATTATAATGAAGGATCAGAGAAAGCTGAAGAGCGCTGCATTTCTTTCGATCCTGTCAGTTACCTTTAGCGTCTATTGATGAAGGTATCATCTTCACGGGTGACTTTTGTTACGAGCCCCAACGCTCGGTTGCGGTATGTTTTTTATTTTTTTATGCTTGAGTCATGTCCTTTCATATCAGCGAGAAATTACTACACACCTTATTAGGGTTTGGGTTACTGTTCCCTCATATATCTCCATGTTAAAGCGCGTGTATGGGAGATAGACGGAAGACCGAGGCTTCTACCTGTCCTAATTAGCTATCTAGCATGCTCCGAAAACCTGTGCTAATTAGCTATCTAGCATGCTCCGAACACTTGTGCTAATTAGCTATCTAGCTTTCTCCGAACACCTGTGATAATTAGCAATCTAGCATGCTCTGAACACCTGTTCTAATTAGCTATCTAGCATGCTCCGAACACTTGTGCTAATTAGCTATCTAGCATGCTCCGAACACCTGTGCTAATTAGCTATCTAGCATGCTCCAAACACCTATTCTAATTAGCTATCTAGCATGCTCTGAACACCTGTTCTAATTAGCTATCTAGCATGCTCCGAACACTTGTGCTAATTAGCTATCTAGCATGCTCTGAACATCTGTTCTAATTAGCTATCTAGCATGCTCTGAACACCTGTTCTAATTAGCGATCTAGCATGCTCCGAACACTTGTGCTAATTAGCTATCTAGCATGCTCTGAACATCTGTTCTAATTAGCTATCTAGCATGCTCCGAACACCTGTTCTAATTAGCAATCTAGCATGCTCCGAACACTTGTGCTAATTAGCTATCTAGCATGCTCTGAAAACCTGTTCTAATTAGCTATCTAGCATGCTCTGAACACCTGTTCTAATTAGCTATCTAGCATGCTCTGAACACCTGTTCTAATTAGCTATCTAGCATGCTCCTTACACTTGTGCTAATTAGCTATCTAGCATGCTCTGAACACCTGTTCTAATTAACTATCTAGCATTCTCCGAACACTTGTGCTAATTAGCTATCTAGCATGCTCCGAACACCTGTGCTAATTAGCTATCTAGCATGCTCCGAACACCTGTTCTAATTAGCTATCTAGCATGCTCTGAACACCTGTTCTAATTAGCTATCTAGCATGCTCCGAACACTTGTGCTAATTAGCTATCTAGCATGCTCTGAACATCTGTTCTAATTAGCTATCTAGCATGCTCTGAACACCTGTTCTAATTAGCGATCTAGCATGCTCCGAACACTTGTGCTAATTAGCTATCTAGCATGCTCTGAACATCTGTTCTAATTAGCTATCTAGCATGCTCCGAACACCTGTTCTAATTAGCAATCTAGCATGCTCCGAACACTTGTGCTAATTAGCTATCTAGCATGCTCTGAACACCTGTTCTAATTAGCTATCTAGCATGCTCTGAACACCTGTTCTAATTAGCTATCTAGCATGCTCTGAACACCTGTTCTAATTAGCTATCTAGCATGCTCCTTACACTTGTGCTAATTAGCTATCTAGCATGCTCTGAACACCTGTTCTAATTAGCTATCTAGCATGCTCTGAACACCTGTTCTAATTAACTATCTAGCATTCTCCGAACACTTGTGCTAATTAGCTATCTAGCATGCTCCGAACACCTGTGCTAATTAGCTATCTAGCATGCTCCGAACACCTGTTCTAATTAGCTATCTAGCATGCTCCGAACACCTGTTCTAATTAACTATCTAGCATTCTCCGAACACTTGTGCTAATTAGCTATCTAGCATGCTCCGAACACCTGTGCTAATTAGCTATCTAGCATGCTCCGAACACCTGTTCTAATTAGCTATCTAGCATGCTCCGAACACCTGTGATAATTAGCAATCTAGCATGCTCCGAACACCTGTACTAATTAGCTATCTAGCATGCTCTGAACATCTGTTCTAATTAGCTATCTAGCATGCTCCGAACACCTGTTCTAATTAGCAATCTAGCATGCTCCGAACACTTGTGCTAATTAGCTATCTAGCATGCTCTGAAAACCTGTTCTAATTAGCTATCTAGCATGCTCTGAACACCTGTTCTAATTAGCTATCTAGCATGCTCTGAACACCTGTTCTAATTAGCTATCTAGCATGCTCCTTACACTTGTGCTAATTAGCTATCTAGCATGCTCTGAACACCTGTTCTAATTAACTATCTAGCATTCTCCGAACACTTGTGCTAATTAGCTATCTAGCATGCTCCGAACACCTGTGCTAATTAGCTATCTAGCATGCTCCGAACACCTGTTCTAATTAGCTATCTAGCATGCTCTGAACACCTGTTCTAATTAGCTATCTAGCATGCTCCGAACACTTGTGCTAATTAGCTATCTAGCATGCTCTGAACATCTGTTCTAATTAGCTATCTAGCATGCTCTGAACACCTGTTCTAATTAGCGATCTAGCATGCTCCGAACACTTGTGCTAATTAGCTATCTAGCATGCTCTGAACATCTGTTCTAATTAGCTATCTAGCATGCTCCGAACACCTGTTCTAATTAGCAATCTAGCATGCTCCGAACACTTGTGCTAATTAGCTATCTAGCATGCTCTGAACACCTGTTCTAATTAGCTATCTAGCATGCTCTGAACACCTGTTCTAATTAGCTATCTAGCATGCTCTGAACACCTGTTCTAATTAGCTATCTAGCATGCTCCTTACACTTGTGCTAATTAGCTATCTAGCATGCTCTGAACACCTGTTCTAATTAGCTATCTAGCATGCTCTGAACACCTGTTCTAATTAGCTATCTAGCATGCTCTGAACACCTGTTCTAATTAACTATCTAGCATTCTCCGAACACTTGTGCTAATTAGCTATGTAGCATGCTCCGAACACCTGTGCTAATTAGCTATCTAGGATGCTCCGAACACCTGTTCTAATTAGCTATCTAGCATGCTCCGAACACCTGTTCTAATTAACTATCTAGCATTCTCCGAACACTTGTGCTAATTAGCTATCTAGCATGCTCCGAACACCTGTGCTAATTAGCTATCTAGCATGCTCCGAACACCTGTTCTAATTAGCTATCTAGCATGCTCCGAACACCTGTGATAATTAGCAATCTAGCATGCTCCGAACACCTGTGCTAATTAGCTATCTAGCATGCTCCGAACACCTGTTCTAATTAGCTATCTAGCATGCTCCGAACACCTGTGATAATTAGCAATCTAGCATGCTCCGAACACCTGTGCTAATTAGCTATCTAGCATGCTCCGAACACCTGTGATAATTAGCAATCTAGCATGCTCCGAACACCTGTTCTAATTAGCTATCTAGCATGCTCTGAACACCTGTGCTAATTAGCTAGCTAGCATGCTCTGAACACCTGTGCTAATTAGCTATCTAGCATGCTCCGAACACCTGTGATAATTAGCTATCTAGCATGCTCTGAACACCTGTGCTAATTAGCTATCTAGCATGCTCCGAACACCTGTGCTAATTAGCTAGCTAGCATGCTCTGAACACCTGTGTGTAGTAACCGAATGCCGTCAGAAATGAGTTGTCTAAAAACACCTGTTCTAACTTGAAAGCTGGTTAAAACAATAAATGTATATTTTGTATTTGTGAAATGATTTTGATGTGATAAAAAGTACAAAAAATAATATTCTAGAACCATGCTTGAGAACCTGTTCACATTAAGATGGAGCATTTCTGAACAGTCTGTTCCATGGCTGCCAGAGCTATCTAGCATGCTCCAGAACCAGTCTCCATGGCTGCCAGAGCATGCTCTGAACAGCCTGTTCTGAAAATAACATAAAGTCTAGCATGGTCTGCCACCTGTTCTAATTATACTTGAAACATCTTCGCTATCTAGCATGCTCTGAACACCTGTTGAAACATTAGCTATCTAGCATGCTCTGAACACCTGTTCTAACTCCAGCTATCTAGCATGCCCAACACTTGTGCTAATTAGCTATCTAGCATGCTCTGAACACCTGTTCTCCATTAGCTATCTAGCATGCTCCAACACCTGTTCTCCATTAGCTATCTAGCAGCCCAACTCCAGTTCTAATTAACTATCTAGCATTCCCAACACCAGTGCTCCAGCTATCTAGCATGCCCAACACCTGTCCTCCATTAGCTATCTAACAGCCCAACACTAGTTCTCCAGTAGCTATCTAGCAGCCCAACACCTGTCCTAATTAACTATCTAGCCCAACTCCAGTCCTCCAGTACACCCCAACAGCCCTATCTAGTCCTCCAGTACACCAACAGCCCAACTCCAGTCCTATCAACAGCAGCTCCAACACCAGTCCTCCAGTAGCTATCCAGCAGCATTTCCGAACACCTGTGATAATTAGCAATCTAGCATGCTCCGAACACCTGTGCTAATTAGCTATCTAGCATGTACCCCCAACACCTGTTCTCCAGCTATCTAGCAACTCCAGAACACCTGTGATAATTAGCCCAATCTAGCAGTCCTCCAACACCTGCCCAACTCCAGCTATCTAGCATCCAGTCCTCCAACACCTGTGATAATTAGTCCTCCAGTACCCCCAACACCTGTTCTAATCCAGCTATCTAGCATGCTCTGAACACCTGTACCCCTAACAGCCAGCTAGCATGCTCCAACACCTCCTCCAGTACCCCCTATCAGCATGCTCCAGAACACCTGTGATAACAGCTATCTAGCATGCTCAACACCCCCAACAGCAATTCCAGCTATCCAGCATGCCCCAACACCTGTGCTAATTAGCTCTAGCATGCTCTGAACACCTGTCCAGTCCTAGTAACCCCCAACAGCCCAGAAATGAGTTGTCATAAAAATACAGTCCTGCAACTGTGAACAGCTGGTTAAAACAATAAATGTATATTTTGTAGTACCCCTAAGTCCTTGTGAAATGATTTTGATCCAGTCCTGATACCCCCAACAGCCCAAAAAACTCCATTCTCCAGAACCGTATCAGCCCAACTCCAGTCGATTCCATTAAGATGGAGTATTTGGCTGCCAGAACCAGTCTCCATGGCTGCCAGAGCCAGTCTCCATGGCTGCCAGAACCAGTCTCCATGGCTGCCAGAGCCAGTCTCCATGGCTGCCAGAGCCAGTCTGAAAATAACATAAAGTCCTCCAGTACCCCTTCAGTACATTATTGGGCTATCCAGTCCTCCATGCCTCAAAGCCCAACTCAGTCCTCCAGTACCCCCAAACATCTTCAGCCATTACAGCCCAACTCCAGTCCTCCATGCCCAACTCCAGTCCTCCAAAACCCCAACAGCCCAACTCCAGTCCTCCAGTACCCCAACAGCCCATCTCCAGTCCTCCAGTACCCCCAACAGCCCAACTCCAGTCCTCCAGTACCCCCAAAAGCCCAACTCCAGTCCTCCAGTACCCCCAACAGCCCAACTCCAGTCCTCCAGTACCCCCAACAGCCCAACTCTAGTCCTCCAGTATCCCCAACAGCCCAACTCCAGTCCTCCAGTACCCCCAAAAGCCCAACTCCAGTCCTCCAGTACCCCCAACAGCCCAACTCCAGTCCTCCAGTACCCCCAACAGCCCAACTCTAGTCCTCCAGTACCCCCAAAAGCCCAACTCCAGTCCTCCAGTACCCCCAATAGCCCAACTCCAGTCCTCCAGTACCCCCAACAGCCCAACTCCAGTCCTCCAGTACTCCCAACAGCCCAACTCCAGTCCTCCAGTACCCCCAACAGCCCAACTCTAGTCCTCCAGTACCCCCAATAGCCCAACTCCAGTCCTCCAGTACCCCCAACAGTCCATTTCCAGTCCTCCAGTACCCTCAACAGCCCAACTCCAGTCCTCCAGTACCCCCAAAAGCGCAACTCCAGTCCTCCAGTACCCTCAACAGCCCAACTCCAGTCCTCCAGTACCCCCAACAGCCCAACTCCAGTCCTCCAGTACCCCCAACAGCCCAACTCCAGTCCTCCAGTACCCCCAAAAGCCCAACTCCAGTCCTCCAGGACCCCCAACAGCCCAACTCCAGTCCTCCAGTACCCCCAACAGCCCAACTCCAGTCCTCCAGTACCCCCAACAGCCCAACTCCAGTCCTCCAGTACCCCCAACAGCCCAACTCCAGTCCTCCAGTACCCCCAACAGCCCAACTCCAGTCCTCCAGTACCCCCAACAGCGCAACTCCAGTCCTCCAGTACCCCCAACAGCCCAACTCCAGTCCTCCAGTACCCCCAACAGCCCAACTCCAGTCCTCCAGTACCCCCAACAGCCCAACTCCAGTCCTCCAGTACCCCCAACAGCGCAACTCCAGTCCTCCAGTACCCCCAACAGCCCAACTCCAGTCCTCCAGTACCCCCAACAGCCCAACTCTAGTCCTCCAGTACCCCCAACAGCCCAAATCCAGTCCTCCAGTACCCCCAACAGCCCAACTCCAGTCCTCCAGTACCCCCAACAGCCCAACTCCAGTCCTCCAGTACCCCCAACAGCCCAACTCCAGTCCTCCAGTACCCCCAACAGCCCATCTCCAGTCCTCCAGTACCATCAACAGCCCAACTCCAGTCCTCCAGTACCCCTAACAGCCCAACTCCAGTCCTCCAGTACCCCCAACAGCCCAACTCCAGTCCTCCAGTACCCCCAACAGCCCAACTCCAGTCCTCCAGTACCCCCAACAGCCCAACTCCAGTCCTCCAGTACCCCCAACAGCCCAACTCCAGTCCTCCAGTACCCCCAACAGCCCAACTCCAGTCCTCCAGTACCCCCAACAGCCCAACTCCAGTCCTCCAGTACCCCCAAAAGCCCAACTCCAGTCCTCCAGGACCCCCAACAGCCCAACTCCAGTCCTCCAGTACCCCCAACAGCCCAACTCCAGTCCTCCAGTACCCCCAACAGCCCAACTCCAGTCCTCCAGTACCCCCAACAGCCCAACTCCAGTCCTCCAGTACCCCCAACAGCCCAACTCCAGTCCTCCAGTACCCCCAACAGCGCAACCCCAGTCCTCCAGTACCATCAACAGCCCAACTCCAGTCCTCCAGTACCCCTAACAGCCCAACTCCAGTCCTCCAGTACCCCCAACAGCCCAACTCCAGTCCTCCAGTACCCCCAACAGCCCAACTCCAGTCCTCCAGTACCCCCAACAGCCCAACTCCAGTCCTCCAGTACCCCCAACAGCCCAACTCCAGTCCTCCAGTACCCCCAACAGCCCAACTCCAGTCCTCCAGTACCCCCAACAGCCCAACTCCAGTCCTCCAGTACCCCCAACAGCCCAACTCCAGTCCTCCAGTACCCCCAACAGCCCAACTCCAGTCCTCCAGTACCCCCAACAGCCCATCTCCAGTCCTCCAGTACCCCCAAAAGCCCAACTCCAGTCCTCCAGTACCCTCAACAGCCCAACTCCAGTCCTCCAGTACCCCCAACAGCCCAACTCCAGTCCTCCAGTACCCCCAACAGCCCAACTCCAGTCCTCCTCCAGTACCCAGCCCAACAGTCCCCAACCAACAGTCCTCCAGTCCTCCAGTACCCCCAACAGCCCAACTCCAGTCCTCCAGTACCCCCAACAGCCCAACTCCAGTCCTCCAGTACCCCCAACAGCCCAACTCCAGTCCTCCAGTACCCCCAACAGCCCAACTCCAGTCCTCCAGTACCCCCAACAGCCCAACTCCAGTCCTCCAGTACCCCCAACAGCCCAACTCCAGTCCTCCAGTACCCCCAACAGCCCAACTCCAGTCCTCCAGTACCCCCAACAGCCCAACTCCAGTCCTCCAGTACCCCCAACAGCCCAACTCCAGTCCTCCAGTACCCCCAACAGCCCAACTCCAGTCCTCCAGTACCCCCAACAGCCCAACTCCAGTCCTCCAGTACCCCCAACAGCCCAACTCCAGTCCTCCAGTACCCCCAACAGCCCAACTCCAGTCCTCCAGTACCCCCAACAGCCCAACTCCAGTCCTCCAGTACCCTCCAGTACCCCCAACAGCCCAACTCCAGTCCTCCAGTACCCCCAGTACCCCCAACAGCCCAACTCCAGTCCTCCAGTACCCCCAACAGCCCAACTCCAGTCCTCCAGTACCCCCAACAGCCCAACTCCAGTCCTCCAGTACCCCCAACAGCCCAACTCCAGTCCTCCAGTACCCCCAACAGCCCAACTCCAGTCCTCCAGTACCCCCAACAGCCCAACTCCAGTCCTCCAGTACCCCCAACAGCCCAACTCCAGTCCTCCAGTACCCCCAACAGCACAACTCCAGTCCTCCAGTACCCCCAACAGCCCAATCTCCAGTCCTCCAGTACCCCCAACAGCCCAACTCCAGTCCTCCAGTACCCCCAACAGCCCAACTCCAGTCCTCCAGTACCCCCAACAGCCCAACTCCAGTCCTCCAGTACCCCCAACAGCCCAACTCCAGTCCTCCAGTACCCCCAACAGCCCAACTCCAGTCCTCCAGTACCAGTAAATAACGGTAAATAACGAACACTATGATGTTCTTTATGAATTGACAGTGATACACTGCCATCTGTGGTCATATCACATTATTGTATTTGTTAAGACTCTTAGTGGCTATGGTTACCGATGCCTTGGGAATTAAAATAAAAATAATAATCATTCTGTTTATTCAGATATTTTTTTTTTTTGCATTTGATAATTTGATAAATTTAAAAAGTGTTTACAGTACATTATGTCAATATACAAAATATCAATTTTTGTTTATAATATTTATTACTGTGAACATGGTATTTCTCATCCATTTATGAGACAAAGGTTATATAAATAAGAATGTGTTTGATTTACAGCTGGTTTAAATGTTATGATGAGTCTCAAAAGCCAGCGGTTTATTGTAAAATCTGATGTGGATTTCCATACCGAATGTGCTGTATGATCAGGGTCATGATCAGAGTAATGATTAGGGTTGGGGTCAATTTCATTTCCATTCCAGTCAATTCAGAAAAAAAAAAAATTCCAATATTTTTTTTTTTTTTTTAATGATTGAAGAGAATTGGACTTGAAGTGTTCTTCCTGAATAGACTGGAATTTAAATGGAATTGAGCCCAACCCTGATACTGAACCAGTACCGAGCCTTCAGAAAGTAAGAAAGTATTCTCTCCTCTTGACATTTTCCCCCCCCCCACATTTTGTGTCACTGGCCCACACACAATACCCCATAATGTCAAATTGGAACTATGTTTTTAGAAATGTTTACAAAAAAATAAATTTAAAGCTGAAATATCTTGAGTCAATACATTTTTAACCCCTTTTGTTATGGTGAGCCTAGATAAGTTCAGGAGTAAAAATGTGCTTAAGTTGCTTGGACTCAGTGTGCAAAAAGTGATTTTTTAATGACTACTTCATCTCTGTACCCCACACATACAATTATCTGTAAGGTTCCTCACTCAAAGCCCAGGGAGGTTTTCCAATGCCTCGCAAAGAAGGGCACCTATTGGTAGATGGGTAAAAAAAAATAAAAGCAGAGATTGAATATCCCTTTGAGCATGGTGAAGTGATTAATTACACTTTGGATGGTGTATCAATACACCCAGTCACTACAAAGATACAGGCATCCCTTCCTAACTTAGTCGCTGAAGAGGAAGGAAACCGCTCAGGGATTTTGCCATGAGGTCAATGGGGACTTTAAAACAGTTACAGAGTTTAATGAATGTGATATGAGAAGACTGAGGATGGATCAACAACATTGTAGTCAAGATTCAGTTGCCGGAGAGGAAAGAAACCGCTCAGGGATTTCACCATGAGGCCAATGGTGACTTTAAAACAGTTTAATGGCTGTGATAGAAGAATTGAATGCCTGTGACAGTAGAACACTGAGGATGGATCAACAACATTGTAGTTACTCCACAATACTAACCTAAAATGACAGAGTTTAATGGCTGTGATAGGAGAACACTGAGGATGGATCAACAACGTTGTAGTCACTCCACCATACTAACCTAAAATGACAGAGTGAAAAGTCTGTACAGCATAAAAAATATTCCAAAACATGCTTCCTGATTGAAAAAAACGATGCAAAGAAATGAACTTTATATTCTGAATGCAAAGAGTTGTTATTTTTGTATCTATTTTTTTACAAAACAACACAAAGACAATACAAACAGTGGGTGCTCTGGTCAGTGGGTGCTCTGGTGAATGGGTGCTCTGGTCAGTGGGTGCTCTGGTCAGTGGGTGCTCTGGTGAATGGGTGCTCTGGTCAGTGGGTGCTCTGGTCAGAGGGTGCTCTGGTCAGTGGGTGCTCTGGTCAGTGGGTGCTCTGGTCAGTGGGTGCTCTGGTCAGAGGGTGCTCTGGTCAGTGGGTGCTCTGGTCAGTGGGTGCTCTGGTCAGAGGGTGCTCTGGTGAATGGGTGCTCTGGTCAGTGGGTGCTCTGGTCAGTGGGTGCTCTGGTCAGTGGGTGCTCTGGTCAGTGGGTGCTCTGGTCAGTGGGTGCTCTGGTCAGTGGGTGCTCTGGTCAGTGGGTGCTCTGGTCAGAGGGTGCTCTGGTCAGTGGGTGCTCTGGTCAGTGGGTGCTCTGGTCAGAGGGTGCTCTGGTCAGTGGGTGCTCTGGAGTGGGTGCTCTGGTGAATGGGTGCTCTGGTCAGTGGGTGCTCTGGTCAGAGGGTGCTCTGGTCAGTGGGTGCTCTGGTCAGTGGGTGCTCTGGTCAGAGGGTGCTCTGGTGAATGGGTGCTCTGGTCAGTGGGTGCTCTGGTCAGAGGGTGCTCTGGTCAGTGGGTGCTCTGGTCAGTGGGTGCTCTGGTCAGAGGGTGCTCTGGGTGCTCTGGTCAGTGGGTGCTCTGGTCAGAGGGTGCTCTGGTCAGTGGGTGCTCTGGTCAGTGGGTGCTCTGGTCAGAGGGTGCTCTGGTCAGTGGGTGCTCTGGTCAGTGGGTGCTCTGGTCAGTGGGTGCTCTGGTCAGTGGGTGCTCTGGTCAGTGGGTGCTCTGGGTGCTCAGTGGGTGCTCTGGTCAGTGGGTGCTCTGGTGGGTGGCTCTGGTCAGTGGGTGCTCTGGTCAGTGGGTGCTCTGGTCTCAGAGTGGGTGCTCTGGTCAGTGGGTGCTCTGGTCAGTGGGTGCTCTGGTCAGAGGGTGCTCTGGTCAGTGGGTGCTCTGGTCAGTGGGTGCTCTGGTCAGTGGGTGCTCTGGTCAGTGGGTGCTCTGGTCAGTGGGTGTGGGTGCTCTGGTCAGTGGGTGCTCTGGTCAGTGGGTGCTCTGGTCAGAGGGTGCTCTGGTCAGTGGGTGGTCAGTGGGTGCTCTGGTCAGTGGGTGCTCTGGTCAGAGTGGGTGCTCTGGTCAGAATGGGTGCTCTGGTGAATGGGTGCTCTGGTCAGTGGGTGCTCTGGTCAGAGGGTGTTCTGGTCAGAGGGTGCTCTGGTCAGAGGGTGCTCTGGTCAGTGGGTGCTCTGGTCAGTGGGTGCTCTGGTCAGATGGGTGCTCTGGTCAGTGGGTGCTCTGGTCAGAGTGGGTGCTCTGGTCAGTGGGTGCTCTGGTGAATGGGTGCTCTGGTCAGAGGGTGCTCTGGTCAGTGGGTGCTCTGGTCAGTGGGTGCTCTGGTCAGAGGGTGCTCTGGTCAGTGGGTGCTCTGGTCAGTGGGTGCTCTGGTCAGAGGGTGCTCTGGTCAGTGGGTGCTCTGGTCAGTGGGTGCTCTGGTCAGAGGGTGCTCTGGTCAGTGGGTGCTCTGGTCAGAGGGTGCTCTGGTCAGTGGGTGCTCTGGTCAGAGGGTGCTCTGGTCAGTGGGTGCTCTGGTCAGTGGGTGCTCTGGTCAGAGGGTGCTCTGGTCAGTGGGTGCTCTGGTCAGTGGGTGCTCTGGTCAGAGGGTGCTCTGGTCAGTGGGTGCTCTGGTGAATGGGTGCTCTGGTCAAAGGAAGGGTGTTTTCAAGGGTGCTCTGGCAGTGGGTGCTCTGGTCAAGGGTGCTCCAGTGGGTGTCTGGTCAGAGGGTGCTCTGGTCAGAGGGTGCTCTGGTCAGTGGGTGCTCTGGTGAATGGGTGCTCTGTCAGTGGGTGCTCTGGTCAGAGGGTGCTCTGGTCAGTGGGTGCTCTGGTCAGGGTGCCCAGTGGGTGCCCAGTGGGTGCTGGTGAATGGGTGCTCTCAGTGGGTGCTCTGGTCAAACAGGGTGCCTGGGTGCTCTGGTCAGTGGGTGCTCTGGTCAGTGGGTGCTCTCAGTGGGTGCCCAAAAACCACCACAGTCCGATGCCCGAGCTGGCATGGAAGTGAGCGTACCCATAACCACCCGGCCCAGCACTCTCAGTGTGAAACAACCTGGCCCAGCACTCTCAGTGTGAAACCACCACTCTCAGTGTGAAACCACCACGCTCAGTGTGAAACCACCACTCTCAGTGTGAAACCACCACGCTCAGTGTGAAACCACCACTCTCAGTGTGAAACCACCACGCTCAGTGTGAAACCACCACTCTCAGTGTGAAACCACCAGGCCCACCACTCTCAGTGTGAAACCACCAGGCCCACCACTCTCAGTGTGAAACCACCAGGCCCACCACTCTCAGTGTGAAACCACCAGGCCCACCACTCTCAGTGTGAAACCACCAGGCCCACCACTCTCAGTGTGAAACCACCAGGCCCACCACTCTCAGTGTGAAACCACCACTCTCAGTGTGAAACCACCAAGACCACCACTCTCAGTGTGAAACCACCAGGCCCACCACTCTCAGTGTGAAACCACCAGCCCCAACACTCTCACCTCTCATAGTCTGAAACCAAAACACACATAACTAAACACAAAACATACATCACATCCCCACCCTCACCCCTGACTGGAGGACCTCTAACCTTTATACTGGGAATGTGTATACGCCTTGTGTTTGGGGCAAATCCAACACACCACTGAGTACCACTTCATATTTGCAAACGTGGTGGTGGCTGCATCATGCTATGGGTATGCTTGTCATCGACAAGGGAGTTGTTTTCAGGATAAAAAGAAACAGACTAGAAGCTAAGCACAGGCAAAATCCTAGAGGAAAACCTGGTTCAGACTGCTTTTTTCCACCAGACACTGGGAGAAGAATGCATCAGCAAAGACAATAACCTAAAACACAATGTCAAATCTACACTGGAGTTATTGAATGAATGTTTTGACTGTATTTGAGACGCCTAGTTACAGTTTTGACTTAAATCAGCTTGAAAATCTATGGCAAGACTTTAAAATGGTAGTCTAGCAATGATCAACAACCATCTTGACAGAGCTTGAAGAATTATGAAAATAATGAATGGTCAAATGTTGCACAGTCCAGGTGTGGAAAGCTCTTAGAGACTAACCTAGAAAGATTCACAGCTGTAGGTGATTCTAACATGTATTGACAGGTATGAATTCTTCTGTAAATTAGATATGTATGTATTTTCAGTTTCAATAAATTAGCACAACACAACAAACTGTGGAATAAGTCAAGGGGTCTGAATACTTTCTGAAGGCTCTGCAAGTCTGCTAGACGAGGGCCGTTAGCCACACGTGATAAAGCCCACAAATACATTTCGGGAACATTTCACTTCCCGTCCCACAATGCAGTGCAGGTGTTAAACTGAGTGTTAGATGCTCAAATAAAACCAGGGCCCTTTGTAACACTTGATTTGAAAGTCTTCAATACTTAAAGCTTTGTATTGTCCTACAGCCCCAGACTATACTCTCTGACAGGTGTATGGCTACTAGAACATACTCTCTGACAGGTGTATGGCTACTAGAACATACTCTGACAGGTGTATAGCTACTAGAACATACTCTCTGAAAGATGTATGGCTACTAGAACATACTCTGACAGGTGTATGGCTACTAGAACATACTCTCTGAAAGATGTATGGCTACTAGAATATACTCTCTGAAAGATGTATGGCTACTAGAACATACTCTGACAGGTGTATGGCTACTAGAACAGACTCTCTGACAGGTGTATGGCTACTAGAACAGACTCTCTGACAGATGTATGGCTACTAGAACATACTCTGACAGGTGTATGGCTACTAGACTATGGCTATTTGCAGTATCACGAGAGCAAGCACAGGAACATTTCACCTCAGTAAAGGTTTATACTTCGTCTGTTGAGACGTCTGAAGACCATTTAGAATGTGACAAGTGTCTAAAAACAGGAGGTGACTGTTAGGAATATTATGAATAAATGACTAAACAATATCCTCATTTTAAATAGAACTGTAACTAAGAAAACTTATACTCTGTTTTATTATATTTGATTGACAATATGAGTTCATAAGAAGGGATTATGTGGCATGAACAAGGAGTAATTAAATATAACGAACACCATTCCAAACTAGTCTGGAGAGGAATGGGTTGTGGGTTAAGTAAGCAGAGAGGGTCATTAACCTATGGTTGAACCGACGAAACTTAGCTCTGGGGTGTTTTAGATAAGGCAGTGAGTGCATTCCTAGGTTTTCTGTTAATTAGAACTGTCAGCTAAGTGGTGATCGATAATGGTGAGGGGTCAAGAGTTAATTCAGTTATGTTGTGTGACGTGTGTGTGTGTTAGTGAGTTGGAATGAACTTTTAAACTCACTTAATTCTAGGTCGGGCGGAGGGGATTTATTCTAGAAGCAACGAAATGACGTCATGTTTTGTATATAAACTGTTGCTCGTGGTTAGGTGGCAGCGCGCTCCACGAAAAAATACTATTATCTATTATTGATAAGACTATTTTATGCAAACAAGATCCTTACAAATTCTCATAAAATAGATTAAGTGAATTCAATTAATGAAAACATATTGGAATAATTAAATTACAGTAACAGTAACTTGACCAACTGTAAACCAGCCTTAACAGGGCAGGTGCTAAGTGGGTTGACCGCTCAAATAATCACACCCTATTTTGTTTCACCTGCGTCCTCGTTATTATCCCCCCCCAGGTGTTGCTTGTTTTCCCCAGTGTATTTATCCCTGTGTTTCCTGTCTCACTGTGCCAGTGTATTTATCCCTGTGTTTCCTGTCTCACTGTGCCAGTGTATTTATCCCTGTGTTTCCTGTCTCTCTGTGCCAGTTTGTCTTGTATTTCCAAGCCTACCAGTGGTTTTCTGCTTTGCCTTTTTGCCTTTTTGTCTCCTTTTGCTAGTCCTCCCGGTTCTGACCCTTGCTTGTTTTCTGGACTCCTGCCTGACCATTCTGCCTGTCCTGACCTCGAGCCTGCCCTGACCAGTCTGCCTGCCTGACCATTCTGCCTGTCCTGACCTCGAGCCTGCCTGCCCTTCGATATCTCCTGAACTCTGAACTGGTTTTGATCTTTTTCCTGTCCACAACCATTCTCTTGCCGACTCCCTTTTTGGATTTACTAAACATTTAAGACTCCAACCATTTGACTCCTGTGTCTGCATCTGGGTCTCGCCTCGTGCCATGATACAAATAATGCTTTAATTGATCTTTTATGTCACAAGATCTGTGGTTCATTATGTTTCGAACATGTCACAAGGAAGACCTGTGGTTTATGGTGCGCCTCACTGTACCATTTCTGCTGAACATTCAGAAATGGGTCACAAGACCGTGTCAATAAAGGAAGTTAATGAGAGACTGAGAGAATTACACCTGGAATCATATTTCTATATATTGTGACCTTCAGTGTTATTTGGGTGACTTATAAAACACTAGTGACTAAATGAAACTCCCTTTGCAGTTATCCAAACCTGTAAACAGTACTGTTTTTCTTTAATGCGTCCATATTGCACAATGCATAAGTCTTCCTCGTGAAATGAATAGCAAGCTTTATCAAAATTGTGACTGTAGAATAAACTAATTCAGAAAATCTACATTTAACACAATAGATGAGTCACTATATGTAGGGAAAAAGGCAGTGGTGGAAAGTATTTAAGTCGTACATATTATTACTGAAGTTGTTTTTGGGGGAGTTACCTGTACTTTACTATTTATATTTTTTGACAACTTTTACTTTTATCTCACCACATTTCTAATGAAAATAATGTACTTTTTACTCCATACATTTTCGCTGACACCCAAAGTACTCATTACATTTTGAATGCTTAGCAGGACAGGAAAATGGTACAATTCACGCACTTATTATTCAGAGAACATCCTGATCTGGTTGACTCACTAAACAAATGCCTTGTTTGTAAATGGTCCTGGCTATCTGTAAATAACAAAAACAAAACGTCTGGTTTGCTTAATATAAGCAATTTAAAATTATTTTTACTTTTACTTTTGATAATTAAGTACCAAATACGTTTTAGACTTTCTATGTTGTATTTTACTGGGTGACTTCCTAGTCATTTCCTATTAAGAAATCTATACTTTTAGTCAAGTATAGACAATTGGGTACTTTTTCCACCACTGAAAAAAAGACCGTATCATCAAAAACAGGAATAAGTCATATTTTTATCAGAGAATACGAGACAGCGCATGACTTTGTATCACGTGTTTATAACGTAGACTCATTTATCAAATCATGCCCCGCCTTCCCCGCTTTGGGGCCATCTGATTGGCTGTCCAGCAAATCCTGACTGTTTTTTTTTCTTCTTCCCAACACTGTGATTTGCATAAAAATCCTCTCCCTGATTCAACGGCAACAAACGGTACCGGAGGTTTCCTGACAACAACAACAACTAATAACTAACAAAACAAAAACAAAAACAAAAAAGGTAAAGGTAAAGGTAAAGGTAATCAAACTATGTTTTACTTTTCGATCATACCTCAAATGTAGCTGACTGTGTTGTTATGTTCAGTGTTGTAATGGGTTACTGTAGATTTGCTTCAGTTTAATGTTTTGTAAATGGATGGTGTAACTAACAACGGCACGTCTGTATTGGCTTTGCTGCTTGGCTCCACTGTAAACAGCCGCAGCTTTTGGACAAAACGTTTTAATACAAAAGTGTTTCATATAATCTTTAACATTTAGCTAGTAGCTTGCTATGCAGTGATGATGATGCCTTCCCCCAGGACAAGAGGATCATGTTGACATCGACCCTAGCCCTTCTGGGCCTCAGTCTGGGACTTGTGGCGAATGCTTTCCCCACACAACAGTCTGAAACCGGGAAGAACTGGGTGGTGATTGTCGCTGGCTCCAATGGCTGGTACAACTACCGACACCAGGTAAGAGTGAAGTTAACCGGGTACATTTTGAAAGTCTGTTAATGTACACTTGACTTTATCAGTTGAGTGAGTCATTTGGTTGCAATCTTTTACCATGATTACATCCAAAACGGCTCCCTATTCGCTGTATAGTGCACTACTTTTGACGAGGGCATATGTATTACACTATGAAGTGGGGGAAATGTGGCTATTTGGGACATATCAGTACTTTTACCAATTTATCTGCCTAGACTTAAAGGTCACATTCCATTTGATAAGAGAGACTAGACGTGTATAGCTGTAATTGGCCACTATATTACTAGTGTAGCTAGTGCTTTTTAACATTTTATGTAGCAGTGATTCACTCCCACATGCATTTACAAATTACCTCGTCTAACGCATTGCCTTGTACCGGTACCCCCTGTATATAGCCTCGCTATTTTTAAAAATTTTATACTTAGTTTTTTTTGTTAAATATTCTTAACGAACTCTTTCTTGAGCTGCACTGTTGGTTAAGGGCTTGTATAAACAAGCATTTCACAGTAAGGTCTAAACCTGTTGTATTTGGGAGCATGTGATAAAGTTGAATAATAATCAGTAAACCTACTCATGTGCCTCTCAATCAATAACCCCTCATTCTCAATCACATCCAGATCATCAAATGGATAGATGCTGTGATGCATTATTTTGAGTTTTACCTGATTTTTGTTGACTGACTGACTGTGTTCCCAGCTAATGCTCTGTATTTAGCAGTAGACTGACTGGTTGTTTTCCCAGCTAATGCTCTGTATTTAGCAGTAGACTGACTGGTTGTTTCCCAGCTAATGCTCTGTATTTAGCAGTAGACTGACTGGTTGTGTTCCCAGCTAATGCTCTGTATTTAGCAGTAGACTGACTGGTTGTGTTCCCAGCTAATGCTCTGTATTTAGCAGTAGACTGACTGGTTGTTTTCCCAGCTAATGCTCTGTATTTAGCAGTAGACTGACTGGTTGTTTTCCCAGCTAATGCTCTGTATTTAGCAGTAGACTGACTGGTTGTTTTCCCAGCTAATGCTCTGTATTTAGCAGTAGACTGACTGGTTGTGTTCCCAGCTAATGCTCTGTATTTAGCAGTAGACTGACTGGTTGTGTTCCCAGCTAATGCTCTGTATTTAGCAGTAGACTGACTGGTTGTTTTCCCAGCTAATGCTCTGTATTTAGCAGTAGACTGACTGGTTGTTTTCCCAGCTAATGCTCTGTATTTAGCAGTAGACTGACTGGTTGTTTTCCCAGCTAATGCTCTGTATTTAGCAGTAGACTGACTGGTTGTGTTCCCAGCTAATGCTCTGTATTTAGCAGTAGACTGACTGGTTGTGTTCCCAGCTAATGCTCTGTATTTAGCAGTAGACTGACTGTGTTCCCAGCTAATGCTCTGTATTTAGCAGTAGACTGACTGTGTTCCCAGCTAATGCTCTGTATTTAGCAGTAGACTGACTGTTCCCAGCTAATGCTCTGTATTTAGCAGTAGACTGACTGTTCCCAGCTAATGCTCTGTATTTAGCAGTAGACTGACTGTTCCCAGCTAATGCTCTGTATTTAGCAGTAGACTGACTGTTCCCAGCTAATGCTCTGTATTTAGCAGTAGACTGACTGGTTGTCCCAGCTAATGTTCCAGCAGACAGTTCCCAGCTAATGCTCTGTATTTAGCAGTAGACTGACTGGTTGTTTTCCCAGCTAATGCTCTGTATTTAGCAGCAGACTGACTGGTTGTTTTCCCAGCTAATGCTCTGTATTTAGCAGTAGACTGACTGGTTGTTTTCCCAGCTAATGCTCTGTATTTAGCAGTAGACTGACTGGTTGTGTTCCCAGCTAATGCTCTGTATTTAGCAGTAGACTGACTGTGTTCCCAGCTAATGCTCTGTATTTAGCAGTAGACTGACTGTGTTCCCAGCTAATGCTCTGTATTTAGCAGTAGACTGACTGTGTTCCCAGCTAATGCTCTGTATTTAGCAGTAGACTGACTGTGTTCCCAGCTAATGCTCTGTATTTAGCAGTAGACTGACTGTGTTCCCAGCTAATGCTCTGTATTTAGCAGTAGACTGACTGGTTGTGTTCCCAGCTAATGCTCTGTATTTAGCAGTAGACTGACTGGTTGTTTTCCCAGCTAATGCTCTGTATTTAGCAGTAGACTGACTGGTTGTGTTCCCAGCTAATGCTCTGTATTTAGCAGTAGACTGACTGGTTGTTTTCCCAGCTAATGCTCTGTATTTAGCAGCAGACTGACTGGTTGTTTTCCCAGCTAATGCTCTGTATTTAGCAGTAGACTGACTGGTTGTTTTCCCAGCTAATGCTCTGTATTTAGCAGTAGACTGACTGGTTGTTTTCCCAGCTAATGCTCTGTAAAGTGACCTAATACATTCTGACTCCTCCCCCTCAATTAATCTGACTGATTAGTGGGGGTGACTTGTTGCCTTACATTACACGATTAGTTTACTTCGTGTCCTCCCCTTTCCCCTCCCTAGGCCGACGCCTGCCATGCGTACCAGATCGTCCACAAGAATGGCATTCCTGACGAGCAAATTGTCGTGATGATGTATGATGATCTGGCGACCAATGAGCAGTGAGTATTCAATTTCTGTTGTCCACCTTGTCTGCTTAGCTCTTCTCCTTTTTTAACAAGGGTTGCTGTAATCCATTATATATTGTCATGACGGACTGCACATGGTCTGTTCCAGGATTATAAATGACGACGATCCGATCTACTTTCATCTTCAGCTTCAGTCTGTTTTTATTATGGGTTGGCTCTGCAATATTTGCATTCCTGAGATGAGAGCAGAGTATATGTTATCCTTGTGTTGGGTGCACGATGGGCCTAAAACATCTCCTCATTGTGCTGTGGCAAACAGGCGGCAACCAGGCTCCACTCGGGCTCTCGCAGCGGTCTAAGGCACTGCATCTCTGTGCAAGAAGTGTCGCTAAAAACCCTGGTTCGAGTCCAGGCTGAATCACATGTGGTTAGAGCGTTGGACTAGTAACCGAAAGGTTGCAAGTTCAAACCCCCGCGCTGACAAGGTATAAAATCTGTCGTTCTGCCCCTGAACAGGCAGTTAACCCACTGTTCCTAGGCCGTCATTGAAAATAAGAATTTGTTCTTAACTGACTTGCCTAGTTAAATAAAGGTAAACTAAAAAATAAAAACATCCGGCTGTGATTGTGCGCCGCCTTACGGGACTCAATTGGTCCAGCGTCGTCCGGGTTTGGCCGGGGTAGACGTCATTCTAAATAATAATTAATTTTCTTAACTGACTTGCCTAGTTAAATAAAGGTAAAAATTGTATTTTTTTTATAAACAATTCTAAACTCTGTCAGACACCATCCAGTAAACTGTTTTGTGTTTCTCAATCGGTGCCCTATTCCCTATACAAGTGCACTAGTTTTAACCAGAGTCCTATGGACTCTGGTCAAAGGTTATTCACAATAAAATGGAGTAGTGTAGCATTTGGAAGGTGGGCTGTTTTTAGAGGCTCACTGAGACACCATTGACTCTTCGGTCACAAGGATCTAATTTAGCTGGGAATTATGGTGCCCGGGATAGGCCGTGAGGTTCAGGGTTTAAGATGGAAGACGATTCTCTAATGAGAAGAATGTTCTCTCTTGTCCAGTAGCTAGTAGCAACATCAGCCATTGGTTAATACATACGCAGGTACTGGAACCACTCATGTCAATGACAGACACACATTTTGAAATTGTACTTGTCTTACTGTAATCACTAGATGGTCATATTGATCTACTTTGACTCAGACTGTGTCTTAATCTAGGTAAAAATCTAATGTTCTCATATATATATATATATATATATTTTTTTTTTACTGTACAACAATGCCATTTTTGTTTCATTGGTCCTGTAATATTTTCCTGCATAGAGTTGCTGCTGGGATGTACTCTTCCAAGTTACACTTAAAGTCTGAATCGGGAAAAAACAAACAGAATCATGTGACACTTAGGTTTTTGTGTGATGCTGTTTTTTTTTCAGTATCTGAATGTGTTTGAATTTGACTAGTGTAGGAATAGATGATGATGATGATGTGATTCCTGTCATTGGAGGGTAGAGGAAGTGATACTAGAGTTTTGATAAAGAACCCTTTTTGTCATTGCCTTGTGATGGTTCCAAACTGTCAACCACTGACGCGGCAGCGTAGCCTAGTGGTTAGAGCGTTGGACTAGTAACCGGAAGGACGAGCTGACAAGGTACAAATCTGTCGTTGCGCCCCTGAACAGGCAGTTAACCCACTGTTCCCAGGCCGTCATTGAAAATAAGAATATGTTCTTAACTGACTTGCCTGGTTAAATAAAGATAAAATAGATATTACAGTGCTAATGTGTATTGTGATAGAATGCATGTCTTGCCAAGACTGTAGACCGCAACATTTTGTATTTGTCAAACTGTTTTATCAGAAATGTCTTCGGCTCAGTTCTCAAACGCACAGGGTAGGCACATTACTAGCTGTTGGGTGGTGTAAAATGCCTTGGTGGGGGGGGGGTGTCCTCTGTAGTTTTTTTTTGGTTATATAATAAATTGTATGGCCTGTTTCCTCCAGGCATGTATCTGATTATCTATCCTCTTTGTTTTTCAGAAACCCCACCCCAGGGGTGGTGATCAACCGACCCAATGGGACAGACGTCTACAAGGGAGTCCCCAAAGACTACACTGGAGACGTGAGTGGAAGGAAAATGGAACATTTCAAATGCTTAAAAAAAAAAATTTTTTTTTTTTAATACTTTAAAAAAAAATTCAGTGCTAATATCATCACACAACAATCATTGCTTTATACAGTACTGTTTCAAGTTGTGAACATGGATCTCAAGTCAGGAAACTGTCCTCAGTGCCTGTTCTCTGACTGTACCTTACAGGCTGTTACCGCTGACAACTTCGTGGCTGTGCTGAAGGGTGACTCAGCCAATGCTAAGGGGGGGTTCTGGGAAAGTGCTGAAGAGGCAAGTGATTGAGGGGGGGGGGGGGCAGGTTGTAATATCATATGATTACCACAGTAGGGTGAAAGTTATTCCAGAACTTTTTACGGTAGACTTCTAAAATGAAATTAAATAAATTATTGTTACAACAACGTATTGTTATAAAGTGTCTTGACAGACTGTTCCATTGAGAACCTTCCCTGGAAAAACACTCACAGCTTGAAAATGGGGATTGTGTCATATCTTTCAGTTCAAATGAAAAACACCTGGCTTATCAACATAATCTTTTTTTTTTAACTTCCTGTTGGCAGCGGTCCCAACGATCATGTGTTTGTGTACTTCACTGATCATGGAGCTCCTGGGCTGCTGGCCTTCCCCAATGACGACGTAAGCATTTTCACACATCCTGCTCATCTACCAGGGGTTATTTATTTTCGGAACACCTTGCTGTGTTCCCAGCTACTGCTCTGCTTGTTTTTTTATGGACACCTTGCTTGTTCTGGCCAAAAGTAGTGCTCCTGTAAAAGGGATTTCAGACAGTGCCTTTTCTGTCCATGGATGGCAGGATGAATGACCCAGGTCTGCTCTCTGTGAAATAGAAAGCTGCCATGTGTTTCAACTAACATTCAGAACAGTTTGAGTTAGGGTTATGATGATAAAAACAAATTATCATATTTTAAGCCTGTTTGACTAAACCTTATGTTCTGTCAGTCAGCAAAAAAGTTGTGGCAGAGACTGAGTCACTGAACAAGACAAGGAGTACTCCTCCCACAATGCCTTGGGCAACCTAGAATCTTGTGACTGACTCTTGTGGCTCTACCTCATGGGGTCTAGTGCTTCTTTTGTTTTAAAGTTAATGCACTGGAAGAAAAACAGAAATGAAACTATATTTATGAAATGTTTGTTTTTTCTACAGCTTCATGTTGCCGACCTCATGGATGCCATCAACAACATGCATGAGAACAAGAAATACGGGAAGGTATGGAAGTTAAACCTGTTAATGTTTGTGGATGTGGAGCGCCAATCACATGTTGATTTAATAATTTTAAAAAACATTTTTAAAGACAAGTTATTTAGAGTTGAGAGTCCAGATAGTTTCCCCTGACTGGACTTGTTGTTTTTTTTTCATTGATCTTCTCTGCTCTCGCAGTTAGTGTTCTATATCGAGGCCTGTGAGTCGGGATCAATGATGACCAAGCTGCCTGCTGACATCGATGGTGAGCTACGCTGCGCTTCAACCTCCCTGTGACTCGAATCACAGGGAACTATCCAGAAACGCTGATAGTAAAGAACGGGTTAATCATTAACTGTATCGGGGGGTGTGTTCAAGATACTCTTGACCGCTCTTTGACCAGCCAGATCACCAGTGGTACATGTCGGGAGATTATGTGAAAACCGGACACTAGGGGCAGCATTGAGCGCTGTTATCTTCAAGTAGGTTTCGGTGAGAATCTGGCGCCAAAGGTTGCATGTTTCCCTCCAATGATGGAAAGTTGTTTTTCTTCTCTTTTTTTTTTACCCTTAACGATTTGAAAGTAAATACCTAACCTTAAAACATTGCGTTAATGCCTAAACTCAATCTTAAACACTTTGAACTTTTGATGTTTGAGAAAGGTGGAAAATCTCTAATTCTGATGTGACACTGGAAATGATGCTAACAAATTGATGGAAGCACCAATGTAATTATCTTCAAAAATGTAAAGCTGATCCAGTAAGTCTGACAACTCCCATACAGGTCAATGTCTTCCTGAACAGGGCTGTTTTTGGCCTCTCACTAAATCATGCTCTGAACTTTCCCCTAGGTACATATCTAGGATCAGCTCTCCCAATCTTAACTTTAACCATTAGTTGGGGAAATGAAAAACGGACCCAAGATCAGCGTCTAGGGGCAATCGGGGGCGGCAGGGTAGCCTAGTGGTTAGAGCGTTGGGCTAGTAACCGGAAGGTTGCAAGTTCAAATCCCCGAGCTGACAAGGTTACTAGCCCAACGCTCTAACCACTAGGCTACCCTGCTGTCGTTCTGCCCCTGAGCAGGCAGTTAACCCACTGTTCCCAGGCAGTCATTGAAAATAAGAATTTGTTCTTAACTGACTTGCCTGGTTAAGTAAAGGTAAAAGGTCAAATAAAAAAATAACATTTCAACCTACTTCCCAAAATCAGCCCTTGGTAATGGTCTGTTCAGACGGCCAATTAAGTAGAACTGGGTCACGTGTACATAAGTCTTCACACAAGCAGATGGCAGCTACATTGTGTTGGAGTTGTTTGTCACTGTGTGAAAGGACCTTAAGGAGACATGGTCTGTGTCAGACCCTTGGTTATTGTCATGCTCTGCTCCATGGGCCATGTAGATACTTGTCTCCCTAGTCTACTGTCTGGACTAGATCCTAGTTTACTGTCTGGACTAGGGTCTACTGTCTGGACCAGAGCCTAGTCTGCTGTCTGGACCAGAGCCCAAATCTCATACTTAAGTAAAGGTAAATATGCCTTTAATAGAAAATGACTCAAGTAAAAGTCACCCAGTAAAATCCTACTTGAGTAAAAGTATTTGGTTTTAAATGCACTTAAGTATCAAATGTAAATGCTAAAATATGTTTAAGTAAAATTCCTTTATATTAAGCAAACCAGACGGCATTGTTCTTTAAATGTATTGTATTTTTTACAGATAGCCAGGGGCATGCTGCAACCCTCAGACATCACTTATAAATGAAGCATGTGTTTAGTGATTCTGCCAGATCAGAGGCAGTATGACCAGCGACGTTCTCTTGATTACTTGTTTCATACTAGACCATTTTCCTCTCCTGCTAAGCATTCAAACTGTAACAAGTACATGGTGTCAGGGGAAGACCCCCCCCCCCCCCCCCCAAAACAAAAAAACAACTTAAGTAGTATTTTGACTTAAGTACTTTACATCACTGGCCTTGGGGACTTTACGACGCTGGCCTTGAGTGACCGACATCCCATAGTGTTGTATTGTTACCCACAGGCCGAATTCTTCATAGTCTACCGTACGTCATTAAACCATGATGAGGGTGTTTCTTTACTATTTAAAAAAATATATGTATATTTTGTTGTGTATAATCAATCAAGCTATAGATTTCCAATTGTGATGGTGTATAAGCAGTGTCCTGGATCCATAGACCTCGTTTTAAACGTTCTCACGGTCTAAATCTCTCTCTCATTCAGTGTATGCCACCACAGCAGCCAACTCTCATGAGTCGTCCTATGCCTGTTACTATGACGATAAGAGGGAGACTTACCTGGGGGACTGGTACAGCGTCAACTGGCTGGAGGACTCTGATGTGGTGAGTCTGGTACAGTGTAAACTGGACACACAACGTAAACAATGTCCTCGACTAACCACAAGTCTTTACCAGATTTTGTGTTTTTGAAAAGGAACTGTTGGATACAGCCGTTACTCCAATGTTTTTGTCTCAAAATAAAAGGAGCAGAACGTCCTTTAGCCACACACTCACTTTCTCTTTGTAAAATGTCTTTCCCTGACTGTTGTCCCAGGAGGACCTGAGCAAAGAGACCCTGATTAAACAGTTCAAGATCGTCAGGAGCCACACCAACACCAGCCACGTGATGCAGTTTGGAAACAAGGTGAGGGATTCAGAGGGAAGACCCAGCGAATTCCTGTTGCAACGTTCAGTCGGAGTCACATGACGTTATAGTGAAATGGGTTTATCTGCTAAGATTTAGATGTAAAAGAGGATTAACAAACCTCTACTTCCTCACTTCTGTTCAGATGGCTAATGTTTATGTTCCAGTAGACTATTTAATGAACGAGACGGTAACTGTAGTTCTCTAGACTCTGACCTGTATGAGGGAGGTTAGCTAACTGTAGTTCTCTAGACTCTGACCTGTATGAGGGAGGTTAGCTAACTGTAGTTCTCTAGACTCTGACCCGTATGAGGGAGGTTAGCTAACTGTAGTTCTCTAGACTCTGACCTGTATGAGGGAGGTTAGCTAACTGTAGTTCTCTAGACTCTGACCTGTATGAGGGAGGTTAGCTAACTGTAGTTCTCTAGACTCTGACCTGTATGAGGGAGGTTAGCTAACTGTAGTTCTCTAGACTCTGACCTGTATGAAGGAGGTTAGCTAACTGTAGTTATGTTCTCTAGACTCTGACCTGTATGACGGAGGTTAGCTAACTGTAGTTCTCTAGACTCTGACCCGTATGAAGGAGGTTAGCTAACTGTAGTTATGTTCTCTAGACTCTGACCTGTATGAAGGAGGTTAGCTAACTGTAGTTCTCTAGACTCTGACCTGTATGAAGGAGGTTAGCTAACTGTAGTTCTCTGTTCTCCAGACTCTGACCTGTATGAAGGAGGTTAGCTAACTGTAGTTATGTTCTCTAGACTCTGACCTGTATGAAGGTTAGCTAACTGTAGTTCTCTGTTCTCCAGACTCTGACCTGTATGAAGGAGGTTAGCTAACTGTAGTTCTCTAGACTCTGACCTGTATGACGGAGGTTAGCTAACTGTAGTTCTCTAGACTCTGACCCGTATGAAGGAGGTTAGCTAACTGTAGTTATGTTCTCTAGACTCTGACCTGTATGAAGGAGGTTAGCTAACTGTAGTTATGTTCTCTAGACTCTGACCTGTATGACGGAGGTTAGCTAACTGTAGTTCTCTAGACTCTGACCCGTATGAAGGAGGTTAGCTAACTGTAGTTCTCTAGACTCTGACCTGTATGAAGGAGGTTAGGTAACTGTAGTTCTCTGTTCTCCAGACTCTGACCTGTATGAAGGAGGTTAGCTAACTGTAGTTCTCTGTTCTCCAGACTCTGGCCCATATGAAGGTGGTAGCCTTCCAAGGTAATGTCAATGCCAAGCCTGCCGCCCCCATGACCCTGCAACCCGTAGAGGACCCAGACCTAACCCCCAGCCCTGATGTACCCCTGGCCATCCTAAAGAGGAAACTGATGAGGACCAATGACCACTCTGCAACCAAGAAATACTTCAGCCAGATTACGTCACACCTCAAGGTAACGGACAGGAAATGCGTATACCTTTTTTAATAAAAAATAATAATATATGCATTTTTTTTGTTTCGAATGAACCTGGGATGCATTCAATTGGGAACACTGTAACAAACTGAAAACAAGTGTTCCTCAATGAAGTTCAGACAGTTTCGCTCTGGTCGTGTCTAATGAACATGACCCAGACTTTATCATCAGATGCTTCTGGTAGTTCATAAGAACTTGGAGAACTGTGGTGATTTAAAAAAAAATATATATATATATATTTTTTTTTTAAATGTATTTTTCCCCACTAGGTGCGTGAGCTGCTGGCAGAGACAATGCGCAGGGTGGTAGAGACGGTGACAGGAGAGGAGATCACGACCCAGAGGGTTCTGAGTACCAAGCTGGATCTGACCCAGCATCAATGCTACCAGGCTGCTGTTAACCACTACAAGATACGATGCTTCAACTGGCATATCACTGAGGTACAGTCCTGTCTGCCAAATGTATTTAAAAGACTAGTTTAATGATTTTTTTTTTTTTTATTATAATTTTTTCTACATCAACAGTTGTCACTTCACAGGAACTCAACCTAGGTACCATCTATGACACGGCCCCAGCACAGAACTCTCTTTAAAAAAAAATTAAAAATCATTTATTTGAGAAGGGACAGATACAATGACGATATTGACCCCATTTGCATACACAAGTCCGACACACCATCATTTAAGCCTTCATTTATTTCAGGGTTTGTCCCCCCCAGTTGGTTTGTGGTACTGTCGGTTCTGTCTCTGTGTCAATCTACTTCTCTTTCCCAGACTTACCCATGTACTACAGAGACTGAATAACATAAATACGTCGCTGAGTAAGAAACTCACAACCGTCAAAATAATATATTTTTAGACATGTTTACTGTTAAACTCAGACCCCTCCTCCCCCCTGCCCCCCTCACATGACCATGGGCTTTAAACAAAACTTTACACAGAATAACAGACATGACAGACATAACAATGACTTCTGTACAGGACATGTGGAGGAAGTAGAAACATTATGACTTGAATGTACTTTCCATTTTGAAACGGTGTACTGTAAGTCCCCCCCAGTATGGCTCAGAGAACGGTGTACTGTAAGTCCCCCCAGAGAACAGTGTACTGTAAGTCCCCCCCCAGTATGGCTCAGAGAACAGTGTACTGTAAGTCCCCCCCCCTCCAGTATGGCTCAGAGAACAGTGTACTGTAAGTCCCCCTCCAGTATGGCTCAGAGAACGGTGTACTGTAAGTCCCCCCCCAGTATGGATCAGTAGAACGGTGTACTGTAAGTCCCCCAGAGAACAGTGTACTGTAAGTCCCCCCCCAGTATGGCTCAGAGAACGGTGTACTGTAAGTCCCCCCAGTATGGCTCAGAGAACAGTGTACTGTAAGTCCCCCCCCCCCAGTATGGATCAGAGAACAGTGTACTGTAAGTCCCCCCAGTATGGCTCAGAGAACAGTGTACTGTAAGTCCCCCCCTCCCCCCAGTATGGCTCAGAGAACAGTGTACTGTAAGTCCCCCCAGTATGGATCAGAGAACAGTGTACTGTAAGTCCCCCCCCCAGTATGGATCAGAGAACAGTGTACTGTAAGTCCCCCCCCAGTATGGCTCAGAGAACAGTGTACTGTAAGTCCCCCCAGTATGGATCAGAGAACGGTGTGTATATAAAAGGTGTGATGTTTGTTCTTGTGTTGCAGTATGAATATGCTCTGCGACACCTGTATGCCCTGGTCAACCTGTGTGAGGGAGGATACCCAACAGACAGGTACTGTACCAGTCCCAATGCTGAGTCTGAAATGTCTCCCTCTACAGGGAAGGGGTTCTCAAACTGTTTTCTGTGGACCTGGGGAACCCTTTTGTGATTGCAAATTTATCAGGGACCCAATGATCAGAATATAAATGTGTTTTTAAAAATATTTTTTTATAAATGTGTATACAAGGAGTTCAAGGCAGTCTATGACTTTGGTTGTGTGTTGCCAGACGAACCAGGCCTCTGGCCCAGGGAATGAACATTTTTACAGGCCCATCTCTTAGCATCTGAGAAAATGCTGCAATTTATCCTCATTTTTCCATGAGGAAGAAGGAACACTGCATTTATGTTTTTAAAGGAAATATATAATTGAAGTGTGGATACTTGTATGGTGAATAATGAGGACTTATACTTTAACACGATCAAAAGGGGCACTAATGCACGGTTGGCAAACGCAGTAATATTTGGTATATTCTGTTATTATACACTGCTCCAAAAAATAAGGGGAACACTAAAATAACATCCTAGATCTGAATGAAATATTCTTATTAAATACTTTTTTCTTTACATAGTTGAATGTGCTGATAAATAAAATCACACACATTATCAATGGAAATCAAATTTAGCAACTCTTGCAGGTCTGGTTTTGGAGTCACACTCAAAATTAAAGTGGAAAACTACACTACAGGCTGATCCAACTTTGATGTCATGTCCTTAAAACAAGTCAAAATGAGGCTCGGTAGTGTGGCCTCCACGTGCCTGTATGACCTCCCTACGCCTGGGCATGCTCCTGATGAGGTGGCGGATAGTCTCCTGAGGGATCTCCTCCCAGCCCTGAACTAAAGCATCCGTCAACTCCTGGACAGTCTGTGGTGCAACGTGGCGTTGGTGGATGGAGCGAGACATGATGTCCCAGATGTGCTCAATTGGATTCAGGTCTGGGGAATGGGCAGGCCAGTCCATAGTATCAATGCCTTCTTGCAGGAACTGCTGACACTCCAGCCACATGAGGTGATTGTCTTGCATTAGGAGGAACCCAGAGCCAACCGCACCAGCATATGGTCTCACAAGGGGTCTGAGGATCTCATCTCTGTACCTAATGGCAGTCAGGCTACCTCTGGCGAGCACATGGAGGGCTGTGCGGCCCCCAAAGAAATGCCACCCCACACCATGACTGACCCACCGCCAAACCGGTCATGTTGGAGGAAGTTGCAGGCAGCAGAACGTTCTCCATGGCGTCTCCAGACTCTGACTCTGTCACATGTGCTCAGTGTGAACCTGCTTTCATCTGTGAAGAGCACAGGGCGCCAGTGGCGAATTTGCCAGACATGGTGTTCTCTGGCAAATGCCAAACGTCCTGCACTGTGTTGGGCTGTAAGCACAACCCCCACCTGTGGACGTCGGGCCCTCATACCACCCTCATGGAGTCTGCTCAAACTGTCAGAAACAGACACATGCACATTTGTGGCCTGCTGAAGGTAATTTTGCAGGGCTCTGGCAGTGCTCCTCCTGCTCCTCCTTGCACAAAGGCGGAGGTAGTGGTCGTTGCCCTCCTACGGCCTCCTCCACATCTCCTGATGTACTGGCCTGTCTCCTGATAGCGCCTCCATGCTCTGGACACTACGCTGACAGACACAGCAAACCTTCTTGCCACAGTTCGCATTGATGTGCCATCCTGGATGAGCTGCACTACCTGAGCCACTTGTATGTGTTGTAGACTCAGTCTCATGCTCCCACTAGAGTGAAAGCACCGCCAGCATTCAAAAGTGACCAACATCAGCCAGGAAGCATAGGAACTGAGAAGTGGTCTGTGGTCACCACCTGTAGAACCACTCCTTTATTGGGGGTGTCTTGCTAATTGCCTATAATTTCCACCTGTTGTCTATTCCATTTGTACAACAGCATGTGAAATGTTGTCACTCAGTGCTTCCTAAGTGGACAGTTTGATTTCACAGAAGTGTGATTGACTTGGAGATACATTCTGTTTAAGTGTTCCCTTTATTTTTTTTTGAGCAGTGTCTTAATATATTTCGTTTTTTAATTTCCAAGGGAGCTACTTCCATAGACTAATCATGTCAATTTTTGTCCCCCTGCTCAGTATCCTGATGGCAATGGAGAGCGTGTGTCACTTCAACTAGC
Source organism: Oncorhynchus gorbuscha (assembly GCF_021184085.1). Classification (NCBI taxonomy): domain Eukaryota; kingdom Metazoa; phylum Chordata; class Actinopteri; order Salmoniformes; family Salmonidae; genus Oncorhynchus; species Oncorhynchus gorbuscha. The sequence goes on along the minus strand of NC_060182.1, from coordinate 94,824,233 downwards.
CGGATCTTTCTGAACACCTCTTTCGGATCAGGTTGCTGTCCCTCCACACAGGAGGGTCTGAGACGACGAGTCTTCTCTTTGCACTGACAAGGAATCAAGTTTGACAAAATATATTTTTTTCACACTGCTATACCACTTTTTCAAATGTTTGATTTTTAAACTTTTATTCCCTGGATTTATTGAGACATTTTAAACATGTGTTTTTTTTTTAAATGATGAATTGTATGATCACTGAGCATTTTGTTTTTACTACTCTTTTTTTAAATGTATTTTTAATTAAGATTTTGATTTTTGGATTCAGTTTGGATTCTTTTCTCCCTCTGGTGCAGTGGTGTCTGAATTTAGTGGGTATACTGTAATTTTGCAAAACTGCCCTCCTAGTGAAGGAAAGGCACCCTGTGTAATTCTATGAGAAACGATGACCTACACTCTGAATGACCTAAATTGAAACCCATATTGGTCTTTCAGTCAGGCTTTACTGTGGAAGTAAGCTAATAGTAGACCCACTATTTCATATACCCCCCTCCCTTCCTGCACCTTTTTTAATATAACAATTTCTTTAGTTTTTCCAAGTCCATAACAATGCTTAAACCACATGACTACTTTTGGGGTCTGGGGGATCTAAGAAATGTAGATTTTGAGTAGCTAACCTCTTAATGAAAGTGCTTAGGCACCTAGCACTGTTTGGTTAGTGATGTTTCTGTAGCCACTGGCTTGATCTCCGTCTGCCAGGGAGGCATAGCTAGCTTAACGTTTTTAAATTGAGACGTTTTTTTGTGAACCATGTCTTTCCATCTACCAGGAGACTGTTGGGGGGGGGGGTGTTGTCATCAGCATCGATATTTTCCCCTCTTCATTAATTGTTTGATACCTGGACATTTTACTTCATATTATGAGGCGTGTCTTACCTTGACTCAAACTAGCCACAATCCCATAGAAACATGGAAATAATTGTGTTTTATTGGTTTTGTTTGTCCAGTAGACAAGTTTATATTAGCAACCATGATACATTTCATAATAATTTGAACGGATATTTCTGTCCCTGAGAACGTGTGCAATCAGCATTTTTAGATTGGTGATTTTCCGCAAATTGTTTTTTTTATTTTTAACCTTCGCATGTCGCCGTTGTTTATGTTGACGCACCGACAATGTGACGAAATAATAAAATGAAGCGAAACATTCAATCAGCCTTATTAATTGATACGGCGCATACCTACAATACTTTGATAAGCATCGTGGCGATTTAAGAAGTGAGTAACGCCAGGGTAGGGTTCGATCCCCGGGACCACCCATACGTAGAATGTATGCACACATGACTGTAAGTCGCTTTGGATAAAAGCGTCTGCTAAATGGCATATCTAGTATAGGCAATGCCCATAAAAATGGGTTTATGGTTTGGACCTGCGTGTACCCTCCACTACTGCTTGGGTGCTGGCTCTGCTATACGCCAACATGAGCCCGTTGTCAGGACTGTGAATGACGGAGTATTGTGATGTTGCCCCTAGATGCTCATCATGGGTCAGTTTTGCACCCCCCCCCACACACTAATGTTTAGGATTGGGAAAAGGGGAGCTGATCCTAGGGGAAGAGTTCACCCCACTGGCCTGTAACAGGGTTGGTGCTTGGAGGTTGAATCCTACAGCATCATAATACTCTCACGTTAACCTCCAAGCAGACTCCTGTAAAGGCTCAGGATACAGTGTTGTCACAGGGATGTTAAACTAAAACCTTGATAGTCAGAACAAATTATGAAGGAATTGTGTTCACTAAAATGAGCCACAAGGTGAAGCTGAGGGGTGTAGCCCACCACAGCCATGATTTAAAAAATATATATAATGCATGGACTCCAGATTTATTGCTTTTATACAACTGATTACCAGCCTTAAAGCAAGATTCTTTCCCAAACCATTTTAATTTAACAACCCGTGATGCTAGATTCACTAACACTCGTTGTCAAGTGCAATTTTTAGGTGTTTGGTTGTTAGTTCTATTCTCATTGACTGGAATTTTAAGCAACCTGCAAAGTTCTAGAACTATGGCAAACAATGGTTGCTATGGATGCTCAATCACTACAGACTGAAAGCTGAAAATACTTCAAACTAACTGCATGTGTATGTTGTCTATCATGGGCAGGCTAGACTCTCTTCACAATAGGGATTTCTAAACCAACGGTTGTATAATATGAATTACCATAGTGGCTCTTTCCATCTAGTCTACACCTCCTGTGTCATAACTTCAGATTTAATCAAGATATTGACCGAATCAAATAATGGTTCCTCTTCTGTTGGGAGTAATTTGTCATATTAGGATTATATATATTTTTTAAAGAGTTAAATGGTGTACCTGGTTTTGCTGAGGAAAGGTAGAGGCCATAGACTGGATTCTATTTACGTTTTCTAGCCACAGTCTATTCTCAAAAGCAATGGTGATTCTTTCATTTTTAATTTGCTGAAGTTTCTGCATGACTGTCTGTAATAAGATGCCAAATGGGGCAGAACACAGTTTTTAGGAGTGTAGAAGGGCGAGATGGCCATGCAGTGGAGGACTAAGGGTTTGACGAGTGGACTGCAGGAGTAACAGCAAACTAGAATGTATGTATGAAATGTTCACTCTTTGGAAATTGAAAAATAAAACTGACAGTGTTCATGTCTTTATGTCTGACTCTTAGGTTGTCCTCAAATTACTGACTTTACAAACACTATAGTGTGTGTGTGTAACATTAACACCTACTCTTTCCATGACAGACTGACCAGGTGAAAGCTCGGATCCCTTATTGACGAAGGGGAGGAGACCAGTTACACAAGGATTTTTAAAGAAATATATAATTATAAGCCTTCAGACATGGCTTGTGTAGTAAGTGTGCCGTTCAGAGGCTAAATGGGCAAGATAACAGATTTAAGTGCCTTTGAAGGTGGTGTGGTAGTAGATGCCAGAAACCGGTTTGTGTCAAGAACTGCAATACAGCTCTTTTTTAAACTTTTTACGCTCAACAGTTTCCTGTGTGTCTCCAAGAATGATCCACACCCGAAGGACATCCAGCTAATTTGACACAACTGTGGGAAGCTACTAGGGTAGCCTAGTGGTTAGTGTAGGGGCGGCAGCGTAGCCAAGTGGTTGCGACACAACAGTGGTAGGCTTGATTACCAATAACGACGAGACTGCCTACAGGGAGGAGGCGAGGGCCCTAGGAGAGTGGTGTCAGGAAAATAACCTCACACTCAACGTCAACAAAACTAAGGAGATGATTGTGGACTTCAGGAAACAGCAGAGGGAACACCCCCCTATCCACATCGATGGAACAGTAGTGGAGAGGGTAGCTAGTTTTAAGTTCCTCGGCATACACATCACAGACAAACTGAATTGGTCCACTCACACTGACAGCGTCGTGAAGAAGGTGCAGCAGCGCCTATTCAACCTCAGGAGGCTGAAGAAATTCGGCTTGTCACCAAAAGCACTCACAAACTTCTACAGATGCACAATCGAGAGCATCCTGGCGGGCTGTATCACCGCCTGGTACGGCAACTGCTCCGCCCTCAACCGTAAGGCTCTCCAGAGGGTAGTGAGGACTGCACAACGCATCACCGGGGGCAAACTACCTGCCCTCCAAGACACCTACACCACCCGTTGTTACAGGAAGGCCATAAAGATCAAGGACATCAACCACCCGAACCACTGCCTGTTCACCCCGCTATCATCCAGAAGGCGAGGTCAGTACAGGTGCATCAAAGCTGGGACCGAGAGACTGAAAAACAGCTTCTATCTCAAGGCCATCAGACTGTTAAACAGCCACCACTAACACTGAGTGGCTGCTGCCAACACACTGTCATTGACACTGACCCAACTCCAGCCATTTTAATAATGGGAATTGATGGGAAATGATGTAAATATATCACTAGCCACTTTAAACAATGCTACCTTATATAATGTTACTTACCCTACATTATTCATCTCATATGCATATGTATATACTGTACTCTACATCACCGACTGCATCCGTATGTAACACATGTATCACTAGCCACTTTAACTATGCCACTTTGTTTACTTTGTCTACACACTCATCTCATATGTATATACTGTACTCGATACCATCTACTGTATGCTGCTCTGTACCATCACTCATTCATATATCCTTATGTACATGTTCCTTATCCCCTTACACTGTGTATAAGACAGTAGTTTTGGAATTGTTAGTTAGATTACTTGTTGGTTATCACTGCATTGTCGGAACTAGAAGCACAAGCATTTCGCTACACTCGCATTAACATCTGCTAACCATGTGTATGTGACAAATAAAATTTGATTTGATTTAGAGCGTTGGACTAGTAACCGGAAGGTTGCAAGTTCAAACCCCCGAGCTGACAAGGTGCTTTCGTTCTGCCCCTGAACAAGGCAGTTATCCCACTGTTCCTAGGCCGTCATTGAAAATAAGAATTTGTTCTTAACTGACTTGCCTGGTTAAATAAAGGCAAAGAAATGTGCTTAACTCACAATCTGCATGGACTCACTGTGTGCAATAATAGTGTTTAACATGATTTTTGAATGAGTACCTCAATCTGTAAGGTCTGTCAGTCAAGCAGTGAATTTCAACCACGAAGACCAGCGAGGTTTTCCAATGCCTCGCTGAGGGAGGGCACCTATTGGTAGATGGGTAAATATATGTATATTTTTTTAAAGGCGGCAGCGTAGCCTAGTGGTTAGAGCGTTGGACTAGTAACCAGAAGGTTGTGAGTTCAAACCCCCGAGCTAACAAGGTACAAATCTGCCGTTCTGCCCCTGAACAGGCAGTTAACCCACTGTTCCCAGGCCGTCATTGAAAATAAGAATTTGTTCGTAACTGACTTGCCTGGTTAAATAAAGGTAAAAAATAAATAAATTTAAAAGCAGGCATTGAATATCCCTTTGAGCACTGTGATGTTATTAATTCCACTTTGGATGGTGTATCAATACACCCAGTCACTACAAAGATACAGGCGTCCTTCCTAACTCAGTTACCGGAGAGGAAGGAAACCACTCATATTAAAATGTTCCAAAAAACGCATCCTGTTTGCAATCGTAGAGGAAAACCTGGTTTGGTCTGTTTTCCAACAGACACAGGGAGATGAATTCACCTTTCAGCAAGACCATTACCTAAAATGTCAAATCTACACTGGAGTTGCTCAGCAAGAAGACATGCAATGTTCCTGAGTGGCAGAGTTAATATGTATGAATGTTTTTATTTGATTTTTTTTTTACAAATTTGATCATGTTTCTTCCACTTTGACAGAGTATTTTGTGTAGATCGTTGACCCCCCAAAAAATACAATTAAATCCATTTCAATCCCACTTTGTCACACAACAGAATGTAGAACAAGTCAAGGGGTGTGAATACTTTCTGAAGGCCCAGTATATATACACAGACCCAGATGTGTGTTCTGAAGGCCCAGTATATATACACAGACCCAAATGTGTGTTCTGAAGGACCAGTATATATACACAGACCCAGATGTGTGTTCTGAAGGACCAGTATATATATACAGACCCAGATGTGTGTTCTGAAGGCCCAGTATATATATACACAGACCCAGATGTGTGTTCTGAAGGACCAGTATATATACACAGACCCAGATGTGTGTTCTGAAGGCCCAGTATATATACACAGACCCAGATGTGTGTTCTGAAGGACCAGTATATATACACAGACCCAGATGTGTGTTCTGAAGGACCAGTATATATATACAGACCCAGATGTGTGTTCTGAAGGCCCAGTATATATATACACAGACCCAGATGTGTGTTCTGAAGGACCAGTATATATACACAGACCCAGATGTGTGTTCTGAAGGCCCAGTATATATACACAGACCCAGATGTGTGTTCTGAAGGACCAGTATATATACACAGACCCAGATGTGTGTTCTGAAGGACCAGTATATATATACAGACCCAGATGTGTGTTCTGAAGGCCCAGTATATATATACACAGACCCAGATGTGTGTTCTGAAGGCCCAGTATATATACACAGACCCAGATGTGTGTTCTGAAGGCCCAGTATATATACACAGACCCAGATGTTGGGAGGCTTCTCTAAAATGATGTTGGAGGTGGCTTATGGTAGAGAAATTAATATTAAATTCTCTGGCAACAGCTCTGGTGTACATTCCTGCAGTCAGCAAGCCAATTGCTCACTCCCTCAAAACTTGAGACATCTGTGTTGTGTGACAAAACTGCACATTTTAGAGTGGCCTTTTATTGTCCCCAGCACAAGGTGCATCTGTGTAATGATTGTGCTGTTTAATCAGCTTCACCATCACCTGTCAGGTGGATGGATCATCTTGGCAAAGGATAAATTCTCACTAACTGGGATGTAAACAAATTTGAGAGAAGAAAGCTTCTTGTGACTGGGAAAATTCTGGGATATTTTATTTTAGCTCATGAAACATGGGACATGTTGCGTTTATATTTTTGTTAAGTGGAGTGCCATCCTCTTTTGTATGGTAATTATACTGCCATCGTGTGGCAGTAAGCAGTGTTGCATTCTGAGTTTAGGCGTTTCCATTGCGTTATCTTGCTGGAAGAGAGGAACAACTCGGCGGAAAACCTCTCTCTCTCCAGCAGGTGGCGTTATATTTCGTTGTTTCAACCATCAAAGCAAGGAGTGTTTGTATGAAGGTCAATGAGTGTCGAATTTAATAAACCAGAAAACATTATGGCTTATTTGCTACGTGAGGTTTATTTGATCAACTAGAAGTTTTGTAATGCATACATTGTTACAAGTGTACTGATATAAGTAGGACACGCGACATCCCGGCAACTTTGAGACGAAAAACACTTTTATATTGGAGTTGTCTTGCTGAAAGCATAACATCTCTCTCCATTGAATACAGTTGTTTGACTTCAAGAACCCAAAGATATACACCGGGGGAGCTAGCCCGCCGTGCCGCTTTGTGGACAACGACTCCCATTGTCAGGGCGGAGAGACATGTAAATCTTGTCAGTGTATCTATAACATTTGCTGCCCCTCTGACAGCGGGAAGACAGAAATCCGGTCACAGGACCCTTCACGCCACGTCGCCGGTGCTGTACGTCACTATGAGCGTGGGTTTCAAAGTGCACGGAATACCGATATCACTATGGATTTATATTTTTATAGTTTACAATTGCACTTTCATATCAATACATAATGTTGCTTTATTTGAACTAAAGGCTGCTAGCTACCAAGTGGCTGGGCCAGTTTAAACCCAAAAGTGAACGATGTGTGAGGCGTCAAGTTTCGCTTGCTAACCAACCAACAACGTCAAAGCCAATCTACTAATTAGTCATTTTACCTGAAATATGAAATGGATCATGACTCGATTTAATCTACTTTCACTGCGATTGGTTAATCAACATGCAACATATCTTGTATACTGTCAATCACTTAGATAAATTATTTGTGTTTAGATGAACAAAATCATATTAACTGAGCCTTGCCTGCCCTTTCCCTCTCCATTTTCAGTGACTGTGGTGTGAACTACAAAATAAATGCAAACCAATACTTCCGGGTCAGAATGATCATCATCAAATCAAATCAAATGTATTTATATAGCCCTTCGTACATCAGCTGATATCTCAAAGTGCTGTACAGAAACCCAGCCTAAAACCTCAAACAGCAAGCAATGCAGGTGTAGAAGCACGGTGGCTAGGAAAAACTCCCTAGAAAGGTCAAAACCTAGGAAGAAACCTAGAGAGGAACCAGGCTATGTGGAGTGGCCAGTCCTCTTCTGGCTGTGCCGGGTGGAGAATATAACAGAACATGGCCAAGATGTTCAAATGTTCATAAATGACCAGCATGGTCCAATAATAATAAGGCAGAACAGTTGAAACTGGAGCAGCAGCACGGTCAGGTGGACTGGGGACAGCAAGGAGTCATCATGTCAGGTAGTCCTGGGGCATGGTCCTAGGGCTTAGGTCAGTTGAAACTGGAGCAGCAGCATGGCCAGGTGGACTGGGGACAGCAAGGTGTCATCATGTCAGGTAGTCCTGGGGCATGGTCCTAGGGCTTAGGTCAGTTGAAACTGGAGCAGCAGCATGGCCAGGTGGACTGGGGACAGCAAGGTGTCATCATGTCAGGTAGTCCTGGGGCATGGTCCTAGGGCTCAGGTCCTCCGAGAGAGAGAAAGAAAGAGAGAAGGAGATGATTAGAGAACGCACACTTAGATTCACACAGGACACCGAATAGGACAGGAGAAGTACTCCAGATATAACAAACTGACCCTAGCCCCCTGACACATAAACTACTGCAGCATAAATACCGGAGGCTGAGACAGGAGGGGTCAGGAGACACTGTGGCCCCATCCGAGGACACCCCCGGACAGGGCCAAACAGGAAGGATATAACCCCACCCACTTTGCCAAAGCACAGCTCCCACACCATAGAGGGATATCTTCAACCACCAACTTACCATCCAGAGACAAGGCTGAGTATAGCCCACAAAGATCTCCGCCATGGCACAACCCAAGGGGGGGCGCCAACCCTGACAGGATGACCACATCAGTGAATCAACCCACTCAGGTGACGCACCCCTTCCAGGGACAGCATGAGAGAGCCCCAGTAAGCCAGTGACTCAACCCCTGATCATCAATGATCATGCCTAAATACTTTGATATGCATGCTATGTGTGAGAGTTGTACAGTAGTAGACCTCTGCGAGCTGTATGTGTGAGAGTTGTACAGTAGTAGACCTCTGCAAGCTGTGTGTGAGAGTTGTACAGTAGTAGACCTCTGCAAGCTGTGTGTGAGAGTTGTACAGTAGTAGACCTCTGCAAGCTGTGTGTGAGAGTTGTACAGTAGTAGACCTCTGCAAACTGTATGTGTGAGAGTTGTACAGTAGTAGACCTCTGCAAACTGTATGTGTGAGAGTTGTACAGTAGTAGACCTCTGCAAACTGTATGTGTGAGAGTTGTACAGTAGTAGACCTCTGCGAGCTGTATGTGTGAGAGCATTTCTGTCTCTCCCAATACTTCACAATATGTAGACTTCTTCAACTACCGCAAACGTACCCATCTGAAGCCAATATGTGTATGACATTGTGTGAGTTTTACAGTATACCTTGCTACCATAAACTGTAAGTGTGTGATCCGCTCTCTCTCTCTCCCAATGTGATTCATAAGAAAATCTTTTTTTTAAATTACTTTGGTATCAGAGTTGCTGACTTCATTAAAAACTGTTGAGTTGATGGATTTTGGTTTGAATCAAATGAACGAAATGAGTCGGAAGATTAACTTTTTTAACTGAACGAAGTCGACTGTCCGACTGAACGAGTCGACTGGACGACTGAACGAGCCGACTGGACGACTGAACGAGTCGACTGGCCGACTGAACGAGTCGAATGGACGACTGAACGAGCCGACTGGACGACTGAACGAGTCGACTGGCCGACTGAACGAGTCGAATGGACGACTGAACGAGCCGACTGGACGACTGAACGAGTCGACTGGACGACTGAACGAGTCGACTGGCCGACTGAACGAGCCGACTGAATGACTGAACGAGTCGACTGAACGAGCCGACTGAACGAGTCGACTGGACGACTGAACGAGCCGACTGGACGACTGAACGAGCCGACTGAATGACTGAACGAGCCGACTGAACGAGCCGACTGAACGACTGAACGAGCCAAACTTCCTATCACTAATACTCTGCTTGTTCTCAACGCAGTTTTTAAATATTTATTTAAATAATATAAGAAAATATAAAAAACATGATATTTATTTAGAAAACAGTACAAATATAGACCTGAACATATTTGGTTTATTCTGTATTCTATTGAAATGCAACAAGACACACAGGAGAACACTTAGAAGGTGGTTTGACATAAATTGTCATTGTTCTCAAGTCTGTCGTTTCACTGTGTGGGCCAACGTCATCTCTCTGCTGGGTGAGAGCTGAGATATACCCCCTACCGTGTCATGTACCACCGCCCACCGGTGAGCTGGACCGCCCCCCCACCGTGTCATGTACCACCGCCCACCGGTGAGCTGGACCGCCCCCCACCGTGTCATGTACCACCGCCCACCGGTGAGCTGGACCGCCCCCCACCGTGTCATGTACCACCGCCCACCGGCCCACCGGTGAGCTATACCACCGCCCACCGGTGAGCTATACCACCGCCCACCGGTGAGCTGGACCGCCCCCCACCGTGTCATGTACCACCGCCCACCGGTGAGCTATACCACCGCCCACCGGGAGAAACGCTGTTTACAGAGTGTCCCGACTAGTGGTTTTCAGTGTTGAAAACACAACACCAAGTGGACGTCTATCCGGTCAGCTGTTTTGAGAGTCAAACTCGGAATCATTTAAAACAAAAACAAAAAAGATCACAAGGATATCATCATCAACAACAACAGTAGGATTCAACGTAAACCATAGATAGACACGTTACACATATTGCTACCTTCTTGTACCCAGCAAGCTCATTACAATGGGATCCAGAGCGTCAACGTTACTGAGAGAGGAGGAGATTGAAGAAATCAAAAAAGAGACCGGCTGTAAGTTAAATTGTCCACTTTTACCAATGCCTGTTAATTAGCTGGTCAACGTAGTGCTAACTAACTTGCTAGAGAGCATTATTGTCTCTACTGTAGTCAACTTGCAGTTAGATGACAAACTCGCACTCTATAGAGTAACCTGGTTTACTATATATTTTTTAGCTAGTTGGATTAGTGTTTGTACATTACACCAGTACGTACTAGTTAGTGTGTTGTGGTGAGATGTTATGTGTTTCTCTTGTCCCTTGAAATGAGCTGATCTGTGGACTGAACAGAGACAGTTATATATATATATATATATATATATTATAGTGTGACTTCACACTGTTCTCTATCTGGTTCCTGGGCTGTACTAAACCCCATACATATGCGTTGTTCCAGGAGATCACAGCAAAGAAACAAACTAACGTTAGCTGCTTTAAATTATGAACACATTTGGTTAATTTAAAAGAGACAAACTATAAATTCCCTTCTCAGTTACATTATTTTTGTTGTTGTTGTACTTTAGCAGGCGCTTTTATCCAGTGTGACTTAGCTGGTGCACCCATCTAGGTGAGACAACCACACGTAGTAAGGACGTTTTTTCCGCCCTCAAAAGTAGCGCTTAGTAAAGTCAGTGCTACAGTATGCTACATTACTGTACTCCTTTGTGTTTAAAAGGTTGTAGTATGTTGGAGACGTGAGGCATTTAGAAACATAGTCCCAACAATCTTGTCACTTTGTGTTTCTTTGTAGTTTCCCACAGCCAGATCACCCGGCTCTACAGTCGCTTTACCAGCTTGGACAAAGGAGAGAACGGCACGCTCAGGTACAGCAGCACTGACATATACATACGTGTGTGTGAGAAACACTCAGTAACTACTGAAATAACCAGAAGGTGGATATGAGATGTCTGCAAGACATTGGTTCATGATTACCCTTCCTCTCAGTATTTACTTCCCCTGTAACATCATCAGAGCCAACTGGGTAATATGCAGGGAAACTGTCTGCCAACCAGTGAATATCGCTGAGAGGCAAGTGACCATTTTCCCTACTTGAAAGTGGCAATGCGAGTATATTCTGAGCCCGTGTGGTTTTGAAAATTGCGTGCACATTTTTTAAGTTTGTAGACTCCGTTCTGTGCGCACACAATTCCGTTGGACAAAAGGCTTTCCTCTTGGCTCATATCCTGACGACACCGCCCGTATCACGTGCGCGAGCGTTCCAAAATCAATGTATGCGCAGCTGGTTTGGGTTCCGTGTCGGGCATAACCTACAGTGGTGTATTTTACCACTGGGTAAGAAGGTCTAGAACCATATTTTTTTTGTTTTTGTCCTGGGTGTCGGTCTAGTCTGACAACACTGTTTGTATTATCAACAGCAGCAGTTGCTTGAGTCTGTGTGACTGGCCCTCACTACATAGACATCTCCTCCCGTCAGATCTAGTGCACGCGTGACAGCAAACGTTAGACTAGATAGACCTTATTGACTGTTCTCAATGTTCCCTCCCTCTCGGACCTTCAGAGGAAAAATGGTCACCTTTTAGTCACAGCACTTCTATCTCTCCCAGCCACACATTTTACAGTGTCTTTGAAATGTTACTGACTATTAAGCTGGGGGTGTGGGTCAGTTTCAGGTCACTACATGACTGTAAACACTTGAATGTAGGCATACTACTGCGTGTTTACACATAGCCAGTTCTGTGTCCTCTCTCACCGAAGCATCCAGTCTGCGTTATGGTATACAGTGGGCCTGGCTAAAGCCAGTGTGGTGAATCCAAGGTGACTTGGGTCCTAATCATTCATCAGTTGACACAACACTACAGCCACGTCCACTCCCCTGAGTTGAATATCTCACCCGCACACACCACCTTGGCCACGTCCGCTCCCCTGAGCTGAATACCTCACCCACACACACACACACACACACACACACACAGCTGAATACCTCACACACACACACACACACCACCTTGGCCACGTCCGCTCCCCTGAGCTGAATACCTCACCCGCAGACACACACACACACACACACACACACCACACACACACACACACACACACACACACACCACCTTGGCCCGCTCCCCTGAGCTGAATACCTCACCCACACACACACACACCCAAGCAGACTCTCAATGTCATTTGACTGTTCAGCAGACTCTCAATGTCGATTTGACTGTTCAAGACGCAGCGAGTCAATATTTGGAATCAAAGCATACGGCCAAATGAACATTTGAATCATTGTCATATCATCACACTGTTCAGTGTCCTGTCAGTGATATCTGTCCATTTGTCAGGTAGTGTAATGTGGGGACTAATTCTTCGCCTCCGAGACCTTTATAGATCAACATTCCATTTTGTTGTCACGGTGTTCATCTTAACTGTCCTCACACTGTCTGTCTGGTTTGTGTAGTCGGGAGGATTTCCAACGGATACCAGAGTTGGCCATCAATCCTCTGGGAGACAGAATCATCAATGCCTTCTTTCCTGAGGGGTGAGTCGTCTCTGTGCCCTTCACTGTTTTCCTCAAGGTCGCACATTGCCGGGAGTCACTCTTACTACAATAACAACAACAACCATTTTTAGTTACACATTAAACATATGTTTAAACATTTATTTTGTTGGAACAGGGTTACAAATGAATGGTTTGTGTGTATTTGACAACTATTTAAAAGTTTAAGAGAAAACGGCACATTTTAAAGCTAGTTTCTGTACACATGGTGATTTTGGATCTTTGAAATGGACATGAAAGTTCCGTGTTTTTATTGACAACATGACTTAGATCGGCTTCTATCATTACATTCCCAACACAACCAGTGTGTAGGTGACTTAAATCTAGCTGTGGCTTACAGTGGTTACTGATCCTCTGGAGTCTAGAGCGCGTCTGGTTCACAGCAGATTGCTGCATTATAGCCTGGTCCTAGATCTATTTTGTGCTGTCTTGACCACTTGTATGGTTATTTTCACCATAGAATTTAGTAAGAAGGCACAAACGGATCTTGAACCAGGCTAGAGCATGACTGGAGAACAGCTGTCCAATCGGGACAGGGGACTGTTGTCTGCAGTGTGGACGTTTACCATTCCACTGTAATTGACTTCGCTGTCAGTGGCATCACACCGACCATGGTTTTGTGTGCCTGTTCAAGGCACTTCTCAACGAATGACCCACGTCTGTCTGGTTAGACTGAATAAACTGGCCTGGTAGAAGAGGGTCGCATTGGTCTGAGGTGTAGTGACCTCGAGTCTTAACTTAGTGAAGGACTGTTTTACTGTATGGCTAGGAAGCAAATGATACAGTTTAAGCTTTCACTACCGTACCCTAGAAATGATGCTCAGTCTTCTTATATGTAGGCCTCTGTAGTAGCCTACCGATTTGAGTGGTGCTTGACTGGAGTAATTGTTATTTGACTGTGATGAAGGATTATTTATGAAATGGGCGTCAGTAACTGTTACTTTCACCCCACTTGGTCGGACAGGGAGGACCAGGTCAACTTCAGGGGCTTCATGAGGACGCTGGCTCACTTCCGTCCCATAGAAGACAACGAGAAGAACAAGGACCCCATTGCCTCCGAGCCGCTCAACAGCAGGAGCAATAAACTGCTCTGTGAGTCAGAGGCTAGGCCCTAGCCTGGTCACCGGTGTGTTTGTACTGTCTTGTCAACAAGATGGCACAAACAGTCTGGGCACATCTAGCTTGGATCCCAGAACACTTGAGTATTTCTCTATCACCTTCTTCCACTATTCTTTATTTAAAAAGAGCTTGACATTATTTTGATGATGGACGTTAAAAATGCTTTTTGAAATGATGCCTTAACATTTAAATTCTTCCATCTCTTCTCCAGTTGCTTTCAGGCTGTACGACCTGGACAGAGATGATAAGATCTCCCGTGACGAGCTGCTACAGGTCAGGATGGGGTCAAGGTTCAAATCACACACTCTTGGGGGCTGCCCAACATTTTGTATTCATATTTTTTAAAGTCTGATGTTTTTAGGCGGTAAGTCTCAAGACCTCAAAAGCGTATTGCCATCGGAGAATCGGGGCGTTACTGTTGTGGAGTATGTATCAGGAGAATAAATACCTAGATCTACACTAGAGCTGAATAACAAGCTCCAAGGGAGAGATTCTGCCTTTGCTGAAAACAGAGAGACCTTTGTCTTGGATTTGTTACGCAAGTCATGTTGTAATCTGAGCCGACTGGAGTAAATATAGACACTGGAAGAAAGGGCTCCTTTAGTGATCACAATATTTTATTATTAAACTTCTAGAACATTTAAATTCAAAGGAAGAGGAAGTTGCCATGTACTGAGACAATTGTGTAACTTTCCAACCCCAACTAAATGTTTTGGGCTACTTTTTGTGCAGCCCTCCTCTTCTGCAATCTCTCCTTGTATTGGTTGGGCAGTTCCCAATGATGTACGACCTGTGTGTCTAGGTGGGCAGTTCCCAATGATGTACGACCTGTGTGTCTAGGTGGGCAGTTCCCAATGATGTATGACCTGTGTGTCTAGGTGGGCAGTTCCCAATGATGTATGACCTGTGTGTCTAGGTGGGCAGTTCCCAATGATGTATGACCTGTGTGTCTAGGTGGGCAGTTCCCAATGATGTATGACCTGTGTGTCTAGGTGGGCAGTGCCCAATGATGTATGACCTGTGTGTCTAGGTGGGCAGTTCCCAATGATGTATGACCTGTGTTTGTCTACCCCCCACCCCTGGTGGGCAGTTCCACTTATATTCATGATGTATGACCTGTGTTAAGTCTAGGTGGGCATTTTGCCCAAGGAACTTTGATGTATGACCTGTTCCAGGTTCTTAGAATGTGGGCTGTGAACATGTTTATTCCAGGTTCAATGATGTTATGACATGTTTATTCCAGGTTCTTAGAATGATGGGCTGTGAACATGTTTATTCCAGGTTCTTAGAATGATGTTTGCTTGGAACATGTTTATTCCAGGTTCCCCACCCCTAGAATGATGGTTTGGGAACATGTTTTTGTTCTTGAATATTGTTCTGTTTATTCCAGGTTCTTAGAATATTCAGTCCAGGTTCTTAGAATGTTTATATTTGACTACATGTTTTTCCAGGTTCATTTTGCTGGGAACATGTTTATTCCAGGTTCATGGTTCTGGAACATGTTTAAGTTCTTAGAATGATGGTTGCTGGGAACATGTTTATTCCAGGTTTTAGAATGATGGTTGCTGGGAACATGTTTATTCCAAGGAAATGGTTGCTCAACATGTTTATTCCAGGTTCTTAGAATGATGGTTGCTGGGAACATGTTTATTCCAGGTTCTTAGAATGATGGTTGCTGGGAACATGTTTATTCCAGGTTCTTAGAATGATGGTTGCTGGGAACATGTTTATTCCAGGTTCTTAGAATGATGGTTGCTGGGAACATGTTTATTCCAGGTTCTTAGAATGATGGTTGCTGGGAACATGTTTATTCCAGGTTCTTAGGATGATGGTTGGTGGGAACATGTTTATTCCAGGTTCTTAGAATGATGGTTGGTGTGAACGTGGTTTATTCCAGGTTCTTAGGATGATGGTTGGTTTATTGTAGGATGATGGTTGCTGTGAACATGTTTATTCCAGGTTCTTAGGATGATGGTTGCTGTGAACATGTTTATTCCAGGTTCTTAGGATGATGGTTGGTGTGAACATGTTTATTCCAGGTTCTTAGAATGATGGTTGGTGTGAACATCTCTGACGAGCAGCTGGGCAGCATCGCTGATAGGACCATCCAGGAGGCCGACCAGAACGGAGACAACTCCATTTCTTTTAATGAGTTCATCAAGGTTGGAAACTTTTATATTTGGAAACATGAACTATTACCTAACCTAGAATCAGTGTGAATCATACTGTAGTGTTCAGGGCCGTTATCAGCACAGGACCTCCTGTGTAACAAATAGTGAAGATACAATTAGCAAAATAATAATTATATATGCGTGTATAATTTATTTGACATGAACACACCTAGTCAGGATGTTTTCATCTTTTTTTTTTTGTCAAACAAATCAAATGTTTTTATTTATTTTTTAAAGTAGGCTGCCTGCACACGTTTGTCCACCTCAAAAGACTTCCAGCCACCGAACGAACACGTCACTTGATGAATGGAAAGGGACATCTGTTACAAAACAAGCGAGTGTTTTAGAATTACACTAAACAAAATAATACACAGTGTTGGTGCCATGTTTCATGAGCTGGGGGGGGGCTGACTTTTTCCAGACGCATAAAAAAGCTTATATCTCAAATGTTGTTCACCAGTGTGTTTACATCCTTGTTAGTGAGTATTTATCCTTTGCCAAGAAAATCCATCCACCCTGACAGGTGTGGCATATCAAGAAGCTGATTAAACAGCATGATCATTACACAGGTGCACCTTGTGCTGGGGACTAAAAGACCTCTTTTGCGCAAATTTGTCATAACACAAATGCCACCGACGTCTCACGTTTTGAGGGAGTGTGCAATTTGCATGCTGACTGCAGGAATGTTCACCAAGAGCTGTTGCCAGACAATGTAATGTTCATTTCTCTACCAAAAGCTGCCAGGGAAACCTGAAAATGGGCTTCGATATGAGACTCTCCAGGGATGACTAGTGTAGCCACACATATTATTATTTATCCATGATCGAGGGCTGGGGATGTTTGTTTAATTAGGAATATGTTTTTATATTTACCACTAGCAGTACAAATTGCGTTTTAATCAAAGTTTGACTTTGTTGCATATAGTGGGACCCATGTCTCATTCAGGGGAGACCCCGGGCCCCCTCTAATTTGCAGTTTGCCTGAAATGTACATTATGTTGTCAGTTCTACAGTACTGACTGTGTTGCGTTGAGTCCCCTGTTGGTATTTAGAGAAGGTGTGTTTGTGAGTTAAACTGAGGTAACGTAGTATAATGTTAATCACTGCAGGTGTTGATGGTCTTGTTAGACCGAGGTAATGTCTCATGTTGTGCTTAATGGCCCGTGTTGTTGTCGTCCTCAGGTACTGGAGAAGGTGGACGTGGAACAGAAGATGAGCATCCGCTTCCTGCACTGAGACACTAATGGGCTTCCTGACAGGACTGTCTCTGATTGGCTGGACCCTCCACCTTCACAATGCCCGTTGGACCAAGACCCAAGCTATGTCCCAAATGGCACCCTATTCTCTATGTATTGCACTCATTTTGACCAGTGCCCATAGGGGTCTGTTATGTAGTGCACTCATTTTGTTTAGGTCCCAAGTCAAAAGTAGTGCACTACATAGCAAATAGGATGCCGTTTTGGACGCAGCCTCACACCCATCTCAACACTATGCACTCTCTCTCTGACCCCTCCAGTACTATGCTCTCTCTCCCCTCAACTACTGACCCCTCCTCCAGTACTATGCTCTCTCTCTGACCCCTCCTCCAGTACCTCCTCCAGTACTATGCTCTCTCTCTGACCCCTCCTCCAGTACTATGCTCTCTCTCTGACCCCTCCTCCAGTACTATGCTCTCTCTCTCCAGTACTATGCTCTCTCTCTGACCCCTCCTCCAGTACTATGCTCTCTCTCTGACCCCTCCTCCAGTACTATGCTCTCTCTCTGACCCCTCCTCCAGTACTATGCTCTCTCTCTGACCCCTCCTCCAGTACTATGCTCTCTCTCTGACCCCTCCTCCAGTACTATGCTCTCTCTGACCCCTCCTCCAGTACTATGCTCTCTCTGACCCCCTCCTCTCTGACCCCTCCCAGTACTATGCTCTCTCTCTGACCCCTCCTCCAGTACTATGCTCTCTCTCTGACCCCTCCTCCAGTACTATGCTCTCTCTGACCCCTCCTGACTATGCTCTCTCTCTGACCCCTCCTCCAGTACTATGCTCTCTCTCTGACCCCTCCTCCAGTACTATGCTCTCTCTCTGACCCCTCCTCCAGTACTATGCTCTCTCTCTGACCCCTCTGATGCTCTCTCCCTGACCCCTCCCAGTACTATGCTCTCTCTCTGACCCCTCCTCCAGTACTCTGACCCCTCCTCCAGTACTATGCTCTCTCTCTGACCCCTCCTCCAGTACTATGCTCTCTCTCTCTCTCTCTCTCTCTCTCGCTCTCTCTGCCTCTCTGTGTATGTGTCCCCTCCTCCAGTACTATTGTCTCTCTGACCAAGGATTTGGTAGAACAGATAACGTTGTAGTTTTTTAATGATTTCTGCTCTGTAAACTAAAGGGACTACATGCGTGCCTTGGGATGTTTTATGTTGACTCTATCACGTCTCTCAGAGATGGAGCCTTATTTATTGTTTAGACCGGTCAAGGTTGAACTAGATCTCAATGTTTATTACCAAGGCTCTCTGTGTTACAACACCTTCATGACATAAGACATATAAAACATGTGGTGTCGTTCCATGTAAGGTATAGCTTTATTGTGATGTTAGCCAGGGCAGAAAAGGCCAAATCTATCCTCTTTATTTAAGATGATGTTTTGTATATAAAAGTGTTTCTGCTTGCTTTGTTAGTATGAACATGCAGATGTAAAAGATATGTCCATTTCTCTTTAAGGTGCGATGTGTTCTTGCTAACGAGGAATGATGTGCCTTCGTTTCTCCCTGAGCAACGACTTGTTTCCCAACCTCAGTCCCCCCCCCCCCCCGTCCTCCCCTCTTGGGTGCATGTTTTGGGTTTCTGCCCTAGCTGCACTACGCAGCTGATTTCAAATATCCAACTCCTTATCAGGCTTTGATTACCTGAATCAGCGGTGTAGTGCAGCTAGGAGGACAAACAAAATGTGCATCTGGGGGGGGGCAGGATCTGACTCCAAATGCCACCCTATTCCCTTCATAGTGCACTACTATCGACCAGAGCCCTATTCCCTTCATAGTGCCCTCCTTTTGACCAGAGCCCTATCCCCTTCATAGTGCCCTACTATAGACCAGAGCCCTATCCCCTTCATAGTGCACTACTATAGACCAGAGCCCTATTCCCTTCATAGTGCCCTATTCCCCATAGTTTTGACCAGAGCCCTATTCCCTTCATAGTGCCCTCCTTTTGACCAGAGCCCTATTCCCTTCATAGTGCCCTCCTTTTGACCAGAGCCCTATTCCCTTCATAGTGCCCTCCTTTTGACCAGAGCCCTATTCCCTTCATAGTGCCCTCCTTTTGACCAGAGCCCTATTCCCTTCATAGTGCCCTCCTTTTGACCAGAGCCCTATTCCCTTCATAGTGCCCTCCTTTTGACCAGAGCCCTATTCCCTTCATAGTGCCCTCCTTTTGACCAGAGCCCTATTCCCTTCATAGTGCCCTCCTTTTGACCAGAGCCCTATTCCCTTCATAGTGCCCTCCTTTTGACCAGAGCCCTATTCCCTTCATAGTGCCCTCCTTTTGACCAGAGCCCTATTCCCTTCATAGTGCCATTTGGGACCAGCCCTATTCCCTTCATAGTGCTTCCTTTTGACCAGAGCCCTATTCCCTTTAGTGCCCTCCTTTTGACCAGAGCCCTATTCCCTTCATAGTGCCCTCCTTTTGACCAGAGCCCTATTCCCTTCATAGTGCCCTCCTTTGCCCTATTCCCTTCATAGTGCCCTCCTTTTGACCAGAGCCCTATTCCCTTCATAGTGCCCTCCTTTTTAAAGCCCTATTCCCTTCATAGTGCCCTCCTTTTGACCAGAGCCCTATTCCCTTCATAGTGCCCTCAAATTTGACCAGAGCCCTATTTATCCCTATTTTGTTTCCCTTCTTAGTGCCCTCCTGAGCCCTAGCACCACAGCCTATTCAACCGTTCATAGTGCCCTCCTTTTGACCAGAGCCCTATTGAGTGAATCTTGGCCATTTGGGACTCAGTATAAGCTTCCTCAGTGTTTGTTAAAGAGGCCACGCTAGTATTGTCGGAAACTATTTTGCAACAACCCTTTTTGTTTTTGAGAATTCATCTTTTTTAAATATTTTTTTTACCCACTTTAGTGCCATGGTGTTGGTCTCCCATCCTTCAATATCATCAGGGTCAAATGGGAACTAAGTTATCATGTTATTTTGTTTTTCTTACGGGTCCACCTGCCTAGCAACAGCCAGTCAACCGTTAATGCCCATTTCTCGTATGAGTCCCAACTGACGCACTGTGTCCTATATAGTGCACTACTTTGAACCAGAGCTCTATGGCCCTTGATTAAAAGTAGTGCTCTGTGTAGGCCATTTATAATGAAAAAAAAAGCCTTCTGTATTTGCCCTGGTCAAAAGTATTGCGCTACAGAGAATCGAGTGCCATTTGAGAGGCAGCCCTTGTGACAGTCCTGACCCTAGCTGGTCTAATGACCTGCCTCAGACAGTCCTGACCCTAGCTGGGTCTCAGGACCTGCCTCAGACAGTCCTGATCCTAGCTGGGTGTCTGGACCTGCCTCAGACAGTCCTGACCCTAGCTGGTCTAATGACTTGCCTCAGACAGTCCTGACCCTAGCTGGTCTCAGGACCTGCCTCAGACAGTCCTGACCCTAGCTGGTCTAATGACCTGCCTCAGACAGTCCTGATCCTAGCTGGGTGTCTGGACCTGCCTCAGACAGTCCTGACCCTAGCTGGTCTGGACCTGCCTCAGACAGTCCTGACCCTAGCTGGTCTAATGACTCTAGTCTAGTGTAACACAAACCTCCATGATCAAAAGAAGATTTCAGTCATTGTGAATCAACCAAGAGAGACATTGTAACCTAATATATTTAAGATCCATACCACTGTTCCATGTTTTTATTGTTGATTTATCATCAGGTTAGACAGGTACTTTTTGATGGAGAAGTGAAAAAGCATTTGAATTTATGTATTTGAACCAGAAATGCCAAATGTATGACAGAACCAGCGTTCATTTAGCTATATGTGATTGTGTACACAGGATGTTTGGTCAAATTTGAGCATGTTTATAATATACCTGACGTAATAGTGGAATGACAATGTTGAGCCGCGGCTTTTGTGGAGCGATGGGTAACGATGCTTCGAGGGTGACTGTTGTCGATGTGTGCAGAGGGTCCCTGGTTCGCGCCCGGGTATGGGCGAGGGGACGGACGTAAAGTTATTCTGTTACATTTTGGTACACCAGCTTCAAACAGCTGTAAAAAAAAAACTATATTGTTTTGTTATTGAAGGGATATTTCACAGCGATTTCTAGACGGTATAATGATTCCCTACGCTATTCAGTGCTTGTTTTAGCACAAAACTAAAGTTGAGCGAACAGTATAGAATATTAGCAACGAGGAAAAGAGAAGGCTTTCTATTAGATGACAGCCGGAGACGGAACAGAACAACGGATGCCGCACCGGCGGGAGAAATCAATAGGCCAATATCCACCATTGTTGTGATTGGCTGTGATAAGTAACACAGGTGAAACGCTCCTATTAGCGCCAGCTATATTATGGACATTTTCTGAAAATACTACATTCCTGTGTAGCACTTTTTTAGGTTCACCAGATCCTTGATGCTGGACGTAGAGATTATTTATCATCAATTAGTTATATTAATCAATGTGACCAATCAAGCATAACTCAAATGTACGATATATTTATAAAATAATTTATCCTGTGAAAAGTTAGAATTGTAAAAAATGATTTGATTGAAATAAAACAGGTGCCATGCTTGCTCAAAGTTACCTTTTTTTGTCTTGTTACAAATCCCATTGTATTTTAATGGTCACATACACGGCCTAATAATATTCATCCATGTACGCTGTTCGTCTTTTTAGTTTTCGTTGCTCCGAGCAAGGTCTGGGATGTCCAAGACGAGCTATATAGATTGCCAGCTTGTAGTCCTAAAACCCAGAATTAAGTTACCTCAGGTTTGTTCAGCCATCCCTATGGGGAAAGTGAACGGGGAAAATAATAGTTTTTTGGAATTAATGACCGGAAATAAGGTCAGAGGTTAACACGGGTTTAGGCGATCTTGTACGTTTTGTTCTGAGATGGCAGCAGTCAGTTAACATGACATTTATGAATTATGAAGCCTTTATATGTGCTTTGTTTGATTACGTTCTTCAAAATTCACAAAGTGACGTTAGCTGATAAAGATTCTCATAGGCTTAAGACATTTGATGCGTTCTGATCTGTGTTTACCACACATATTATTGTCGGTGTTTATACAACAACAAAAAACACGCCATTAATTTTCCTCATAGGCTTTGTCCAGCAAACCATGGCGGAGTTAACGTCTACAAAAAGACGGCAGTAACGTTACAAAAAAATCCCATGTTTCATGAACTAAAAAAATTAAAGATCGCAGAAGTGTTCGTTACGCACAAAAATAGCTTTAAAAAAAAAAAAACTTTCTGTGTACGAATCTGTTGACATCCCTGTTTGGATTATCTTGGCAAAGGACAAATACTTCCACCTGACAGGTGTTGCAGAGCAAAAAGCTGATTCAATAGCATGATCCTTGCACAGGTGCATGTAATTAGCTTGCTAACTGCAGGAAATGGTAGAGAATGTTTATTTCTCTACCATTTTAGAGAATTTGGCGTGTAACCACGCCAGCCCAGGACCTCCACATCCGGGCTTCTTCACTTGCGGGCTCGTCTGAGACCAGCAACCCAGACAGGTGGTGGAACTGTGGGTCTGTATAAACTCAGAGAAGCTCATCTGTGTGCTTGTCGTCCTCACCTCACCGCAGTTCAGTGTCGTAACTGACGACAGTGGGCAAATGCTCACCTTCAATGGCCACTGGCACGCTGAAGAAGTGTGTTCTTCACGGATGAATCCCGGTTTCAACTGTACCGGGCAGATGGCTGACAGCGTGTGTGGGCGAGCGGTTTGCTGATGATGTTGTGAACAGAGTGCCCCATGGTGGTGGTGGGATTACGGTATGGGGCAGGAATAAGTCACGGACAACAAACACAACTGCATCTTATCGATGTCAATTTGAATGCATAGAGATACAGTGACGAGATCCTGAGGCCCATTGTCGTGCCATTCATCCACCACCATCACCTCATGTTTCAGCATGATAATGCAAGGCCCCATGTCGCAAGGATCTGTACACAATTCCTGGAAGCTGAAAATGTCCCAGTTCTTCCCTAGCCTGCATACTCACCAGACACGTCACCCACTGAGCATGTTTGGGATGCTCTGGATTCACGTGTATGACTGAGTGTCCCAGTTCCTGGCAATATCCAGCAACTTCCCACAGCCATTGAAGAGGAGTGGGACAACATTCCACAGGCCACAATCAACAGCCTGATCAACTCTATATGAGATGTTGCGCTGTATGAGGAAAATGGTCACTTCTGATCCACGCCTCTACCTTTTTGTTTTAAGGTATCTGTGACCAATAGATGAATATCTAATGCAAATCCACAGATTTGGGCCTAATTAATTCATTTCAAATGGACTCATTTCCTTATATGAACTGTAACTTAGTAACATCTTAAATGGTTGCATTTAGATTTTTATTCCGTGTATTTCTCCTTTATACAGTATTTGTAATGGGAGGAAAACTGAGGGACGGGGTTTAGGATGAGTGTCAGTTTTTCCCGGCATCTTCGTAGAAAGCTATGCCAGAGATATTAGAGCAAGGAGGAGATTGTTAACGATCTATTTCACTTGCGTTGTGCAATGTAGACATGTTTTCCACGCCAATAAAAGCCTTTGAATTGAATTTATAGGAAGTCCATTAGGCAATGAATGATTGAAAAATAACAGGCTACCCAGCAGACTGTCAACCAATCGCGTTCACGTTATCCCGCTGACCCGCGGTTGTTAAACTACTCGTCACGCAAATCCCTTCCCAAAGTCAAGGTATTCGTCGAAACACGTGCCTATTTTCCTCGGAAGTGCGTAATGTCACCATTCCAGAGCTATACAACATTACAAACAGCAAGACTAATTATCTCACATCTTGGAAAATATTTTGTAATTGTATACATCTTGTTGACGAAATTTCTGTTAATGTTATGTTTTTGAGCTTTGAAGAAGACTCCTTGAAGGAGCCAGCTCCTCTGTCCCAGAATGCACCGCGCAGCTCAAGTGGCGTTTCCCTTCTCCTCAAAATGATCTCTGACGATGGGAGAGTTAAAAAAAAAATGGCGTCGAACGGTGGGGACCGTGGTGCTTGCAAAAAAAAAAATCCACGGGACCCGTACAACGACTGACGGACAACACCCGGGACATTAGCGTTTACTGATTATTTGTGGCGGCTTGGATGTCTTTCAGTGAGTACTGTTAATGAGTATTGTAGTATTTTAAACGTAGCTATAGGTGGTTGGATGATCGGTGTTTGCGAGATGGGCACTCAGAGCCCTTTGTTTAACTGTGAACTGTATAGACGCGGCATACTCTATTCAATTGAAGTGTAGGAAGTTTCTGATTAACTTCACCAGACGGCTTTGTGCAATTCAGCTCCGACTCCATCGATTCGTCCAAGGTCAATACTTTATTTATTTTTAAATGTAAATTACCGTATGCACTTGTACCTGTTTGTCCTCTGTAGTTGCGTGCCTTACTTTGTTGGCTGAAATCCACCCCCCCCCACAATAAACGGTAATGAAATACCATATCACGACCACCGACCGACCTACGTGCATAAAGATGGCACAATTCATATGACCTCATTGTTTTAGGGCTCTCCACTGACTCGAAACTATGGCGCGTTACATTTTTCAAAGTGCAAATAAATCAGCACCATTTACACTTACATTTACATTACATTTACATTTAAGTCATTTAGCAGACGCTCTTATCCAGAGCGACTTACAGATTGGTGCATTCACCTTATGACATCCAGTAGAACAGTCACTTTACAATAGTGCATCTAAATCTTAAAGGGGGGGGGTGAGAAGGATTACTTACCAAACAATCCAAACACAACAATTTAAAATATTTTTTACTAAGTTTCAGTTCATATATTTGGAAAGCAGTCAATTGAAATGGATTAATTAGGCCCTAATCTATGGATTTCAAATGACTGGGAATACAGATATGCATCTTGTTGGTCACAGATACCTTTAGAAAAAGGTCAGTATCTGGTGTGACCACCATTTGTCTCATGCAGCGCGATACATCTCCTTCACACAGAGTTGATCAGGCTGTTGATTGTGGCCTATAGAATGTTGTCCCAGTCCTCTTTAATGGCTGTGTGAAGTTTCTGGATATTGGTGGAAACTGGAACACGCTGTTGTACACACCGTTCCACAGCATCCCAAACATGCTCAACGGGTGACGTGTCTGGTGAGTATGCAGGCCATGGAAGAACTGGGACATTTTCAGCTTCTAGGAATTGTGTACAGATCCTTGTGACCTTGTGGCCTTTTTTTGTCCCCCCAGCACAAGGTGCACCTGTGTAATTGCATTATCATGCTGAAACATGAAGTGATGGTGGCAGATGAATGGCACGACAGTGGGCCTCAGGATCCCGTCACGGTATCTCTGTGCATTCAAATTGACATTGATAAAATGCAATTGTGTTTGTTGTCCGTGACTTAGGCCTGCCCATACCATAACCCCACCTCCACCATGGGGCACTCTGTTCACAACATTGACATCAGCAAACTGCTGGCCCACATGACTCTATACACGCTGTCTGCCATCTGTCTGGTACAGTTGAAACCAGGATTCATCTGTGAAGAACACACTTCTCCAGTGTACCAGTGGCCATCGAAGGTGAGCATTTACCCATTGAAGTCGGTTACGATGCCGAACTGCAGTCAGGTCAAGACCCTGGTGAGGACGACGAACACACAGATTGTTTCTGTAGACATTCTTTGGTTGTGCAAACCCACAGTTTCATCTGCTGTCTGGGTGGCTGGTCTCAGACGAACCCAGTTTCATCTGCTGTCTGGGTGGCTGGTCTCAGACGAACCCAGTTTCATCTGCTGTCTGGGTGGCTGGTCTCAGACGAACCCAGTTTCATCTGCTGTCTGGGTGGCTGGTCTCAGACGAACCCAGTTTCATTAGCTGTCTGGGTGGCTGGTCTCAGACGAACCCACAGTTTCATTAGCTGTCTGGGTGGCTGGTCTCAGACGAACCCACAGTTTCATCTGCTGTCTGGGTGGCTGGTATCAGACGAACCCACAGTTTCATTAGCTGTCTGGGTGGCTGGTCTCAGACGAACCCACAGTTTCATTAGCTGTCTGGGTGGCTGGTCTCAGACGATCCCGCAAGTGAAGAAAGTCGGATGTTGAGGTCCTGGGCTGGCGTGGTTACACGTGGTCTGCGGTTGTAAGGCCGGTTGGACGTACTGACAAATTGTCTAAAACAACGTTTGTTGAGTGGCTTATGGTCGAGAAATGAACATTAAATTCTCTGGCAACAGCTCTGGTGGACATTCCTGTATTCAGCATGACAATTGCACGCTGTCTCAAAATGATCATGTCTCAAGTTTAAACAGGTGCACCTTATGCTGAGGACAATAAAAGGCCACTAAAATGTGCAGTTTTGTGACAAAACTGCACATTTTAGTGGCCTTTTTTTGTCCCCCCCAGCACAAGGTGCACCTGTGTAATTGATCATGCTTTTTCATCAGCTTCTTGATATGCCACACCTGTCAGATGGATGGGTTATCTTGGCGAAGGAGAAATGCTCACTAACAGGGATGTAAAACAAATCTGTGTCTATGTACAATTTCTGTGATCTTTTATTTCAGTTCATGAAAACACTTTACATGTTGCGTTTTTATATTTTTGTTTTTCAAATTGCCAGCGTCCTTGAAGCTAGAATTGGGATCACGTATGCTCTGCTAAAGACCGTACCAATAAAAAACAGTGGAGGAGAGTCATTGTACAGAATGAGGAATTTGTGGCAAGTGCCTGACGGCCGCCATCTTTGACCTCCCACATTTTAGAGCAACTGCATTGAGCAAACAGTCCGCGGTTGTATTTGATTAACATGTATTGAATAGGTATGGATATCTGCAAACAAAGGCATGCAACTACAGAGGACAAACCAAGGTACACGGTGGGCGTTTTTCATAATGATTGACCTTGGGCGAAACGATTTAAGTCAGAGCCACTCCGTTGGTGAAGTCCCATCAAACTACCTTCACTGTGGTTTTTAGTTGGCTACTAGCTAGCAACTCAACATCTGTAGCAATAATTATTGGTTTCTGTTTTTTACTATGGTCATGTCACGGGTTTCTATATTTGTTTTTCATAATAGATCATTTGGATGACATTTGTGAAAGGTTGTTTATGCAATTTATATAGCTAGCTAATTTCCTAGCTATATATATTTTTAAAATGGGGTATTGTTTGTTCATCCAGTCTTTCTCTCCAGCTTCTAGACAAGAGCTTCTCTGACAGTGCAAACATCGTTTGACAAAGGTCAGTCCTTTTAGCCATCATAATGATATGTAGCTGGCCATCATAATGATATGTAGCTGGCCATCATAATGGTGTGTAGCTGGCCATCATAATGGTGTGTAGCTGGCCATCATAATGGTGTGTAGCTGGTCATCATAATGGTGTGTAGCTGGCCATCATAATGGTATGTAGCTAGCCATCATAATGATGTGTAGCTGGCCATCATAATGATGTGTAGCTAGCCATCTTAATGCTGTGTAGCTAGCCATCATAACTCTGTAGCTAGCCATCATAATGGTGTGTAGCTAGCCATCATAATGCTGTGTAGCTGGCCATCATAATGCTGTGTAGCTGGCCATCATAATGCTGTGTAGCTGGCCATCATAATGCTGTGTAGCTAGCCATCATAATGGTATGTAGCTAGCCATCATAATGGTATGTAGCTAGCCATCATAATGGTGTGTAGCTAGCCATCATACTGGTGTGTAGCTAGCCATCATATGTGTAGCTAGCCATCATACTGATGTGTAGCTAGCCATCATAATGGTGTGTAGCTGGCCATCATAATGGTGTGTAGCTGGCCATCATAATGGTGTGTAGCTGGCCATCATAATGTCATCATAATGGTGTAGCCATCATAATGGTGTGGAGCTAGCCATCATAGCTAGCCATCATAATGCTGTGTAGCATCAGCCATCATAATGCTGTGTAGCTAGCCATCATAATGCTGTGTAGCTAGCCATCATAATGGTAGCTAGCCATCATAAGCCATCATAATGCCATCTCATACATAAGTCATGTAGTAGCCATCATAGCCATCATAATGGTAGCTGCCATCATAGTTGGCTCATCATAATGGTGTGTAGCTGGCCATCATAATGGTGTGTAGCTAGCCATCATAATGGTGTGTAGCTAGCCATCATAATGCTCTGTAGCAAGCCATCATAATGGTGTGTAGCTAGCCATCATACTGGTGTGTAGCTAGCCATCATACTGGTATGTAGCTAGCCATCATACTGGTGTGTAGCTAGCCATCATAATGATGTGTAGCTAGCCATCATAATGCTCTGTAGCTAGCCATCATAATGCTCTGTAGCTAGCCATCATAATGCTCTGTAGCTAGCCATCATAATTGTATGTAGCTAGCCATCATAATGGTATGTAGTTGGCCATCATAATGATATGTAGCTGGCCATCATAATGGTGTAGCTGGCCATCATAATGGTGTAGCTAGCCATCATAATGGTGTGGAGCTAGCCATCATAATGGTGTGGAGCTAGCCATCATAATGGTGTGTAGCTAGCCATCATAATGGTGTGTAGCTAGCCATCATAATGGTGTGTAGCTAGCCATCATACTGGTGTGTAGCTAGCCATCATACTGGTGTGTAGCTAGCCATCATACTGGTGTGTAGCTAGCCATCATACTACATTACATTACACCAATTTGTAAGTCGCTCTGGATAAGAGCGTCTGCTAAATGACTTAAATGTAATGTAAATGTAGCTGGTCATCATAATGGTATGTAGCTGGTCATCATAATGGTATGTAGCTGGCCATCATACTGGTGTGTAGCTAGCCATCATAATGATGTGTAGCTAGCCATCATAATGATGTGTAGCTAGCCATCATAATGCTGTGTAGCTAGCCATCATAAGCCATCATAATGCTCTGTAGCAAGCCATCATAATGCTCTGTAGCTAGCTAGCCATCATAATGGTGTGGAGCTAGCCATCAGCCATCATAATGGTGTGTAGCTGGCCATCATAATGGTGTGTAGCTGGCCATCATAATGGTGTGTAGCTAGCCATCATAATGGTGTGTAGCTGGCCATCATAATGGTGTGTAGCTGGCCATCATAATGGTGTGTAGCTGGCCATCATAATGGTGTGTAGCTGGCCATCATAATGGTGTGTAGCTGGCCATCATAGAATGTATGCACACATGACTGTAAGTCGCTTTGGATAAAAGCGTCTGCTAAATGGCATATATACACATGACTGTAAGTCGCTTTGGATAAAAGCGTCTGCTAAATGGCATATATTATTATTATTATAATGGTGTGTAGCTGGCCATCATAATGGTGTGTGTAGCTAGACATCATAATGGTGTGTAGCTAGACATCATAATGGTGTGTAGCTGGCCATCATAATGCTGTGTAGCTGGACATCATAATGGTGTGTGTAGCTAGACATCATAATGGTGTGTAGCTAGACATCATAATGGTGTGTGTAGCTGGCCATCATAATGGTGTGTGTAGCTAGACATCATAATGGTGTGTGTAGCTAGACATCATAATGGTGTGTGTAGCTAGACATCATAATGGTGTGTGTAGCTAGACATCATAATGGTGTGTGTAGCTAGACATCATAATGGTGTGTGTAGCTAGACATCATAATGGTGTGTGTAGCTAGACATCATAATGGTGTGTGTAGCTAGACATCATAATGGTGTGTGTAGCTAGACATCATAATGGTGTGTGTAGCTAGACATCATAATGGTGTGTGTAGCTAGACATGTGCTTTTTCATTGCACTATTCTCACATTTCTCAAATCCCAAAACAGATGCAAACTAAATGAGTGCCAGACTGCCAGGTGTGGGGGAACTGTCCTGTGGACCACAGGTCTCCCATGCCAGACTGCCAGGTGTCGGAACTGTCCTGCGGACAACAGGTCTCCCATGCCAGACTGCCAGGTGTCGGAACTGTCCTGTGGACCACAGGTCTCCCATGCCAGACTGCCAGGTGTCGGAACTGTCCTGCGGACAACAGGTCTCCCATGCCAGACTGCCAGGTGTCGGAACTGTCCTGTGGACCACAGGTCTCCCATGCCAGACTGCCAGGTGTCGGAACTGTCCTGTGGACCACAGGCCTCCCATGCCAGACTGCCAGGTGTGGGGGAACTGTCCTGCGGACAACAGGCCTCCCCGTGTGAGACAAGTCTGGATTTAGGCCACCATCACCCAACTGTCAAGCTTCACAGCTGTTGAAACCAGAGATGGATCAAAGTCTGTGTCATCATCAATGGATCAAGATATCAACCTCTGCCACTCTTCACTAAAGAGAGGACCGCTTCGGGGATGTGTGGGATACAGGAGAGACTGGCTACCACTTATACAGCCCCAGGCCGGGTCTGTCTCTCTCTCCTCACGTAGCTGTCCGTCTCCTCTCTCCTCACGTAGCTGTCCGTCTCCTCTCTCCTCACCTAGCTGTCTGTCTCCTCTCTCCAACCTAGCTGTCCGTCTCCTCTCTCCTTATAGCCAATAATGATAACTGCAGATCAGGGCCCGTATCTACAAAGCGTCTCAAAGTAGGAAGGCTGATTTAGCATCAGTTTGACCATAATGAATCACAATGTATAGACAGATCCTAGATCAGATTGAATCAGATTTTATAGACAGGTCCTAGATCAGCATTCTTAGTCTCCACCACTCCTTGTAGTTTGAGCCTATTTCTTTCATAACTAGGGGTCAAACAGGAATAGTGTAGTCTTTTACCGCCCAATTTGACCACTACTCTTCTGTTGTCCGAACCAAGGCAATTCACCATTTTTATGGTATAGATCTAGGTATAGATCTGGATGTACGGGGATCAGTGGTTTGTTGTTTTTCCTGAATGCCCTTATCCCCAACCTTTTACAAATATATAGTAAAACTTTCAGTAGACATTGTAGCAAGGATCTGGTGTTGACACCCTGTAATCTCGCATGTCAGACATTACAGCCACACAGTAAAGTTTTGTCTTTGAAGTATTATGCAATATTCTGAGACACTCCTCTGGCTCTGTGAGATTAGATTAGCAGCCACGTGATTGGTTGAAAGATGGAAATTTCTCTCTACCTCATTGACATGTTTGGCACCATGACAGTTGGGTGCTTTTCGACATGATGAAAACGCCGTAGAGACCAACAGAACACTAGTCCCGGTCCTACGGAGGGAGGTTAATGAATTTTACATGCCTTCCTTTAGACTTCACGTCATATAAAGTACGTACCATTATAACCTACTGTACCAAAATTCACAGGACACAATTCATACTTCGCCCTGCTCCTCCCCCTTTTCCCAGAATGATTTCGATAACCTTGTCAACAGGGTGTATGAATGGTATGAACCAAATCAGGGTAGATGTTAGTTAGGGCCAGTCACTGTGTGCTGTGCCCCAGATATCCTTTTGTTGTTTTTCTGACCTGTTTTGGTTGTATAACATTTGTGATCCACCTTCCTTCCGGGATCTGTGCAATATGCTATCTCATAACCTGTCTTGTCAATCTAATATGTAATATTGTATGAACAAGTGACAAGTTGTTTTGAAAACAACAAAATCACCAACGTCTTCCATTTTTAAGAAATATTGTACTCTTCATATGCATTAGCTTTATATAGAGGGATTGTGGTGCCCAATATTATAACTAGCCACGCATGAAAAGTAGCTAGTGATGCTTGCTTACTAAAAGATAAATTGTAGCGAAATCTATTTCTAAAAACAGACTGAACAAGTTCGGCTACTAAGTGGAGATTCGAATTGAAAATATCTATTCTAAACTGTTTTCTATAGAATGAACATTTTAAAGAATCAGACATGAACCGTGTTAGTCATTGACCAATAAAATAAATCTGTAATATCAGTATACTGTAATATACCCGTAGAATGATTCCTCAGTCTGGAATGCAAACTGTTTTTGTTCAGAATATATTTAGTAACAAAAAAAAAGCCATAAGATATATTTGATTAGACATTTTTTAGAAGCAATAACAATTATGCATGATGTGTATTTTTATCTATTATAATCTGTTTTTTAAAGGATTTTTTGGGATATTATTAGCTATAATCAACCTTTTGTTTAGAGGGAAGAGTATTTAATATACTCCTGCTTTAGAATCCAGTATGTTCTAAGGATGAACCACTCAGCTGGACATAAAATACCACACATAAACAAAGGGCGGCAGGGTTGCCTAGTGGTTAGAACATTGGACTAGTAACCGAAAGGTTGCAAGATCAAATCCCTGAGCTGACAAGGTAAAAAAGAAATCTGTCGTTCTGCCCCTGAACAAGGCAGTTAACCCACTGTTCCCCTGAACAAGGCAGTTAACCCACTGTTCCCCTGAACAAGGCAGTTAACCCACTGTTCCCCTGAACAAGGCAGTTAACCCACTGTTCCCCTGAACAAGGCAGTTAACCCACTGTTCCCCTGAACAAGGCAGTTAACCCACTGTTCCCCAGTAGGCCGTCATTGAAAATAATCTTAACTGACTTGCCTAGTAAAAAAAAACAAACTGAAAGGCTGCATTTTGGATTGGCAAAAACAAGTGTATATTCTTGGCGAAACTCTTGTGTCCTAAAAACTACATTTAGGGGTGGGGGGGTGGTGTTCTGGTCAAAAGTATACAGAATCGGGTCCCGTTTGGGACAGAGCATCAGATTCATGCGTTCTGTAAGAACCATTAATTTTTAGGTTGCCTATTTTAATGCCTCTCGTTTTTCCCCTCTGTTACTTTGTTCCACCATTGTTGTCCAGATCAAACTATCATGTATACATGTCTATTATGCATCTTTCCTAATAACTGAAAGCAATAGATGCCTCAAGGTGAACACTGTAAAGCATTTATTGCTACCATCCTCCTGTCTTAAAATACCGTGTTTCAAAACTATTTGTAATGTGACAAATGGTCCGGATCAGCACACAAAGATTATGCATGATTAAGTAAAAAGTAATGAATTTGTATTGCATGCAATAAACTTTTCATTTGTGTTGCTCAATAGAGCCATGATACTGATAAACTAATGTTTGCTATTGGTACATTGATGCATCTGTGCATATCGTTGTTGACATTTACAGGGAACACATTGTAAACCACTTGTTCTGATCAAAATGACTTTTGATGTACAATGTTGACCATAGCCTGAAAACCCAGTCAGGTTGTACTACCAGTTCACACCGTGGAGTGGAATGATGACAGGCTTTATTGATCTACTTGTAACCAACGGAACTGTGGTTTAACTTTGCGGTCCAGAGGCCCTGGACATGCTGAAACCAGTCTCTTGTCTTGTATCAACTGAATAATCTACAATAAATAGCAACATGGTGCCAATAAACTTAGTTTTTTTCCCTTCCTCTTCATATCTTTTCAATAGACTCATCATTCTGGAGTCCAATCCTCTACCAATGTCTGAACTCTTCTATGGACAGATTTAAGGTCAAACTCCTTGAATAGACAGTGACCTCAATTTCTGAATGGTTTTTGCCTGTTACATAAGTTCTGTTATACTCACAGACATGATTCAAACAATTTTTGAAACTTCAGAGTGTTTTCTATCCAAATCTACTAATAATATGCTTATCTTATATTCTGGCATGAGTAGCAGGAAGTTGAAATTGGGCACGCTATTTATCCAAAAGTGAAAATGCTGCCCCTCATCCCAAAGAGGTTTTAAGGTACAAAAATAACGATATGCCCATCAATCCCTGGGCAAGAGATGTGTACAGACACTGAGCAAACTAATTACAGTGCAAGGTTTTACAAAGATGCAACATGGTCATAGAAGTATGCAAATTTAAAAGATGTTTTATTAGTTTACAGATGTTTTAATACCTGAACACACAGTGCCATGTCTCATCTATGTGGAGCTTCACATTATCAATGTTAACTAAAGTATTTCCATTGAGCATAAACTATTGAGGCGAACAGTAGAATACGAGGTAGCTACTTTTCAACATCTCAAGGAGGGAACTCATTTTCACTCTACATTTTCATTGGAATACAACACAGGAATGTCCTATTTAGTCCAAATTATTCAGAACTGTTTTTTTTTTGGGGCGTAACAAAAGGAGTGGCATGATGGCACAAACAGACTGGTACCCAGGCTACGAAAAGGCCCTTTAAAAACATGGAACTAGAGAATAAAGTGCAGTTGACGGAGGATTGTCAAACAGAACAGGCTCTTCCGTGTTCATTAGGCACAGAAACGAACGAAAATACTTGAAAAACGCACATTTTCTGTTTTTAAAACGTTTTGCTATAACGTGCCCTTATGAACATGACCCAGGTGGGATCAGCTTGACTACTGGACAGAGGAGGTTCCTTCATTCGTGCGGGTGTCATCCATCACTGCTGACACATTGCTAAGGTGACTTTCCGTTTCTTGGATCAGTTGTCTCAGCTGACAGGAAGAACAGACGAGACAGGGTTGGGGGGGTCAGCAGGAAGAACAGACTAGACAGGGTTGGGGGGGGTCAGCAGGAAGAACAGACGAGACAGGGCCGGGGGGTCAGCAGGAAGAACAGACGAGACAGGGTTGGGGGGGTCAGCAGGAAGAACAGACGAGACAGGGTTGGGGGGTCAGCAGGAAGAACAGACGAGACAGGGCCGGAGGGGGTCAGCAGGAAGAACAGACGAGACAGGGTTGGGGGGGGGGGTCAGCAGGAAGAACAGACGAGACAGGGCAGGGGGGGTCAGCAGGAAGAACAGACGACACAGGGTTGGGGGGGTCAGCAGGAAGAACAGACGAGACAGGGTTGGGGGGTCAGCAGGAAGAACAGACGAGACAGGGTTGGGGGGGTCAGCAGGAAGAACAGACGAGACAGGGTTGGGGGGGGTCAGCAGGAAGAACAGACGAGACAGGGTTGGGGGGGGGGTCAATTTAAATTGCAGGCAGTCAATTCAGGAAGTGATTTGAATTTTCAGTTTATTTCCTGAAATTGACTCGTCTTTAATTCAAATGAACCTTCCAAACCCTGAAGAACAGCATTCACTGGAACAGTATCAGTTCAATGTGATATTCATGGCTAGAGACTAAACATGTTTTGACTACTATGGTGGAAATAGATGACGGGTGTCAACATGCAGGGTAAAAAATAATTCTTACCTCACTTAAACGTTCTCCTAATGGTGCTACACTAAAGTCGAGTGTCGAGGCTTTCACCATTTGGCCAGTGCTGAAAATATAACTAGGGGGAAGGAAGAAATAATTGTATCCATTTATTAGATAATTCTATGTACGGAAGGTAAAAACAACAATGACAAAAACAAAACAAGACTGTATACGTTTACTACTTACCAATACATCTGGTCTTTATTGAGGAGAAAGAGGTTGCGCAGAGCAGACAGGTGCTCTGGTGTTGAGTAGAGAATTACACCCACGAGGCAGAGACAGCCGGCGCATTGGAGAGTGTTGTACACACTACATGAGGGGGCGGAAAAAAAGGACTGACACACCGAATATACGAAACATTAAGAACACTACTCTTTCCATTACATAAGACTGACCAGGTGAATCCAGGTGAAAGCTATGATTCCTTACTGATGTCATCTGTTGAATCCACTTCAGTGTAGATAAAATGGGAGGAGACAGGTGGTTATAGAATGATTTTTAAGCCTTGAGAGAATTGAGATGTGTGTCTGTGTGTCATTCAGAAAGTCAACGGGATATATAGTAGGTGCCAGGGCGCACCGGTTTGTGTCAAGAACTGCAACGCTGCTGTTTTTTTTTTTAAACGCTCAACAGTTTCCTGTGTGTATCAAGAACGGTCCACCACCCAAAGGACATTCAGCCAACTAAACACAACTGTGGGAAGCATTGGAGTCAACATGGGCCAACGTCCCTGTGGAACACTTTCGACACCTTGAAGAGTCCATGCCCCGACGAATTGAGGCTGTTCTGAGGGGGCGCAAGTCAATATTAGGAAGCCTAGGCGTAACCTAGTGGTTAGAGCGTTGGACTAGTAACCCCCGAGCTGACAAGGTACAAATCTGTCGTTCTGCCCCTGAACAGGCAGTTAACCCACTGTTCCCAGGCCGTCATTGAAAATAAGAATATGTTCTTAACTGACTTGCCTGGTTAAATAAAGTTTAAAAAAAATAAAAAATAAATGTTTGGTATTCTCAGTTGTATAACTAGTAAAATAATAATAAAGGCACATTGATCATACCATGCACTGAACAGACCATCCAGGCTCCACTCACATTCACTATTGATGATCACATCTTGGGTTACCTCTGAAAAGAGATGACATCATTACAAAGCTGTATTCCATGTGCATCCCATCCCTTTATGAGTACTGCCTCTGCCAAGAGGTCAGGTCCTTAACGGTGTAACAGTATTCCTTCTGTCCCTCTCCTTGTCCCTACCTGGGCTCGAACCAGGGACCCTCTGCACACATCAACAACTGACCCCACTACGAAGCATCCATTACCTATCGCTCCACAAAAAACACAGCCCTTGCAGAGCAAGGGAAACAACTACTTCAAGGTCTCAGAGCAAGTGACATCACCGATTGAATTGGCCATTGAGAGGCTTTGAAGCCACCAGTCGGACATATTGGCTCTGCCCAGTAGGAGCAATCCTCCATAGAAATGAATGGAATTCTACAGTATTTCAATTAAGTGTTTGAAGGACAAAAATGACATGTATTTAAGTATTTTTGCAGAGATTTTTTTTTGTCCCCGTGGTACAGCAACGTTAGAACATTCAGTGGATAGAAACATAGCTGCAGGAAGTTGGGGTGATGAGGGTGAACATTTGAACATCTTGGCCATGTTCTGTTATAATCTCCGACCCGGCACAGCCAGAAGAGGACTGGCCACCCCTCATAGCCTGGTTTCTTCCTAGGTTTTGGCCTTTCTAGGGAGTTTTCCCTAGCCACCGTGCTTCTACACCTGCATTGCTTGCCGTTTGAGGGTTTTAGGCTGGGTTTCTGTACAGCACTTTGAGATATCAGCTGATGTCCAATTTGTAAGTCGCTCTGGATAAGAGCATCTGCTAAATGACTTAAATGTAAATGTAAATGTAAGAACGGCTTTATAAATACATTAGATTAGATTGTACCTGGGCTGGAACACAGTGAGAACACAATATAAAGTGAGTATCACAATTAAAATGTAAAATGCAGTGATGCGGAGTAATTTGAAAAAAAAAACACTCAAAAGGCCTGCTTTTTAATAGGCCTACACCCCGGGTCTGATTATACACCCATTTGGATCCGCTGGAATCTACATCACATTCTACAACCTGATTGGTGTCCACCTGTGGTAAATGCAATCGATTGGACATGATGTAGAAAGGCACACACCTGTCTATATAAGGTCCCACAGTTGACAGGGCATGTCAGCCCAAACATCAAGCCATGGGGGTCGAAGGAATTGGCCGTAGAGCTACGTGACAGGATTGTGTGAAGGGACAAATCTGGGGAAGGGTACCAAAACATTTCTGAAGCATTGAAAGGCCAAGAACACAGTGGTCTCCATCTTTATTAAATGGAAGAAGTTTGGAACCAAACTGAGCGAGGGGGGGGAGGGGGCTTGGTCAGGGAGGTGACCAAGAACGCGATGGTCACGCCGACAGAGCTCCAGAGGTCCTCTGTGGTGATGGGAGAACCTTCCAGAAGGTCAACCATCTCTGCAGCACTCCATCAAATCAGGCCTTTATAGTAGATTGGCCAGACGGCCACTTGGAGTTTGCCAAAATGCACCTAAAGGACTCCCCCAGACCATGAGAAACAAGATTCTCTGGTCTGATGAAACCAAGATTGAACTCTTTGGCCTGAATGCCAAGCATCACGTCTAGAGGAAACCTGGCACCATCCCTATGGTGAAGCATGGTGGTGGCAGCATCATGCTGTGGGGATGTTTTTCAGTGGCAGGGACTGGGAGACTAGTCAGGATCGAGGGAAAGATGAACAGAGCACAGTACAGAGAGATCCTTGATAAAAGGTCCTGAGCGCTGTGGAGCAGGTTAAGACTTGACAAAGGTTCACCTTACAACAGGACAATGACCTTAAGCACACAGCCAAGACAACACAGGAGTGGCTTCAGGCTTCAAGTTTCTGAATGTCTTTGAGTGGCCCAGCCAGAGCCCAGACTTGAACCCCATCAAACATCTCTGGAGAGACCTGACAATAGTTGTGCAGCGATGCTCCCCATCCAACCTGACAGAGTTTGAGAGGATCTGCAGAGAAGAATGGGAGGAACTCCCAAAATACAGGTGTTCCAAGCTTGTAGCATCACACCCAAGAATACTTGAGGCTGTAATCACTGCCAAAGGTGGTTCAACAAAGTAGTGAGTAAAGGCTCTGAATAGTTATGCAAATGGATATATTCGTTTTGTCATTATCTTTATCTTGGCCAGGGTTGCAATTGTACATGAGAACTTGTTCTCAACTTGCCTACCTGGTTAAATAAATTTAGTCAGGATGCAGCCCAGTGTTATGAATGGCCTATTGGAAAATATGGGCTTCTCCTTTCATTTACATTTAAGTCATTTAGCAGACGCTCTTATCCAGAGCGACTTACAAATTCCGCCTGAAGGAAGTGTCCAACAAGCTCTTGTAGTCTTGCTTTTCCTGGGCCTCTACATGTAACATTTAAAAAGGAATAATCGTTGCAGCGTGTAGGTTCAGGCGCGTAATTTCACAACAGCTCAAA
The DNA here is from genome assembly GCF_021184085.1 of Oncorhynchus gorbuscha. Taxonomy (NCBI): domain Eukaryota; kingdom Metazoa; phylum Chordata; class Actinopteri; order Salmoniformes; family Salmonidae; genus Oncorhynchus; species Oncorhynchus gorbuscha. The sequence goes on along the minus strand of NC_060182.1, from coordinate 94,785,123 downwards.
AGACAGACAGGCTGGAGATGTCGCCTGTAGCCTATGTGAGAAGCGTATGCATTATAGCCCATCATTCACATGCTCAATGTAAAGCTTGATACTACAGTGAATATATCCAGTCAGTTTACACAGCGAAAGAAAAAGTTGATTTCAATATTTTATTTATTTAATCGGTAGCCTAGACTATGCTTCTCCCAGTCCCTGGGTAGCAGCTCGGAAATATACCCTAGTTAGGGACAACAAATGTATCCTACCCTAGGCTACAACAACACAATGTAATGATGAATGTGATTGCTGTCCAAGTAAATACAAAACGCTTGTCTAGGCTGTAGTTCGCAGTGAAGTGATTTGAATAATCTCTCAAAAGCATGGCGTTTTTGAATGCATATTCATTTCGAAATAAAGACATGTAAGCCCGCCTGATTGAGCAACCATTTGGATCAGTTGTATGGGACTTTCTTCCTAGGTTTTGGCCTTTCTAGGGAGTTTTTCCTAGCCACTGTGCTTCTACACCTGCATTGCTTGCTGTTTGGGGTTTTAGGCTGGGTTTCTCTACAGCACTTTGAGATATCAGCTGATGTACGAAGGGAAGGGCTTTATAAATAAATGTGATTTGAGTTGATTTTGACTTTCCACTGCAGTTTATCCTACAGGGTTCTGGCACATTAGCAGGCCAGTAAATCATAGTGGATTTTTTTCCAGGATGTATCTGTTAACAGACATGTTAATGTAGGGTTTTCTAGT
>NC_060182.1:94691888-94779388 GCF_021184085.1 Oncorhynchus gorbuscha | reverse complement strand
GGGCTGTGCCTCTGCCAAGTCATGTGAAATCTATAGATTGGTGCCTTATTTATTTAAATTGACTGATTTCCTTATAGGAGGAACTGTAACTCAGTAAAATCTTTAAATTGTTGTATGTTGCATTTTATAGTTTTGTTCAATATTCATCCTTTTAAATCTAATTGAAGTAGTCTTGTTATTTTCTGTGCATGAATGGATCCCTTACTGGCTTCTGTTTGGTTTATTTTATACAGCGTTTGTGTTTAATGCAAACACCAGTGTTCTTTCTAACTGTCCCGAAACCAACAAGAAGGCCAACTTTGATCTGAAGGCCAGTCTCTCTAAGACTCTCACCTATAAGCCTCATAAGGGTAAGAGCTATATGTCAGCATTTAGATTCTGACTGTATACCAGTGCATTTTAGCACGAACCTGGTTGTCTGTAGGCTAACAAAAACATTTTTATTTTACTGGTCATCGTTTCTGGTCTGCCTGTATATAGGAAAGCTGAAGCCATTCATGGTGGCCCAAGAGAACAAGGTGGACCAGTCCGTTCCCTCCCACCAGAAGAACTACAAACAGCATTCGGTTCAGACAAGGTCAGTATCCGGAAACAACTGGTTAAAAGGAGAGGCCGAATTGTATTGAATTCCTGTCTCGTTCTCAATCCTTGATTCCTCTAAACATATTGGAGAGGAATGTCCGAGGAGGGACTTTTTTCATCCACAAGATGGTGCTGACATTATTTATTTCTTACATTATTACCCAAGAACCTTTTTGTTATGGCATACAACTGGAAATAACTTTTGGATATCAGAGCGGCAGTAACTCACCAATATTATGACCAGAAATACAACTTTCACGAATTGGATCCTTTGTCCGTACCCCCCTTGGCGATTTTACTTATCTCACTTATCTCAGAGGCTGCTCCATGACACCTCCGACGGAGAAGAGGTATTCGCAGTGGACTTCTAGTCCGGCTCAGGAGGCGTGCACATCATCTACCACTTCCGAGTATATTCCTCCCTGACATTCAGTCCCTGTTCAATAAAGTAGACAAGCTCAGGGCGAGGATCTCCTTCAGGGGGACATCAGGGACTGTAACATACTCTGTTCCGCGGAATTATGGCTAAGCGGATATACTGTCCCCGGTCCATACAGCCAGCTGGGTTCTCAGTACATCGGGTAGACTGGAATAAAGAACTCTCCGGGAAGACGGGCGGGGTTGTATGTTTCATGATTAACTGCTCATGGTGTGATTGTGATAACGCACAGAAACCCAAGTCCTTTTGTTCACCCAACCTAGAATACCTCACAATCAAATGTTTACCGTATTACCTCCCAGGAGAATTCTCTTTGGTTATAGTCACAGCCGTGTATATTCCCCCTCAAGCCGAATACCACGACGGCCCTCAAGGAACTACACTGGATTTTGTGTGCAAACTGGACACCACACATCCTGAGGCCACATTTATTGTATCTGAGGATTTTAACAAAGCAAATCTGAGGAAAATGCTACCCGAAGATATATCAACACATTGTCTGTAGTACTCGCGCTTCAAAAAAAAAAAAGTGCTTTGAGAGACAAGGATCATATCACCTCCACCTTACCGGTCACCCTAGACCCACTTAAGTTTGCATACCGCCCCAATAGATCCACAGATGATGCAATTGCCATCGCACTGCACATTGCCATATCCCATCTGGACAAGAGGAATACCTCTGCTGTTCATTGACTATAACTGAACCTACAACACCATACTATCCTCCTAGCTCATCATTAAGCTTGGGGCCCTGGGTCTGAACCCTGCCCTGTGCAACTGGGTCCTGTACTTCCTGGCAGGCCGCCCCCAGGTAGGAAACACCACCTCCACTAAGTTGATCCTCAACACAGGGGCCCCAAAAGGATGTGTGCTCAGCCCCCTCCTGTGCAGAGGATGAGGAGGCAGTGTCAGCCACCTGGTCATCAGAAGGGGGAAAGGGAGAAGATTAATTGTGTGAGGAGCCGTCTAGAAGGGAGATAGCAATGATAAGAGAGGACCATGTGAGAACCTGGAGGGCGATAAATGATTCTTTGTTCACCCATGACTGCAATTAATTTTGCAGACGACACTACAGTGGTAGGCCTGATTACCAAAAATGATGAGACAGCAGACGGAGGTGGTGAGGGCCCTGGCAGAGTGGTGCTTGGAAAATAACCTGTCCCTCAACATCAACAAAATTAAGGAGCTGATCGTGGCCTTCAGGAAACGGCAGAGGGCGCACGCCCCCCATCCACATCGATGGGACCGCAGTGGAGAAGGTGAAAAGCTTCAAGTTCCTCGGAGTACACATGACTAGCAATCTGAAATGGTTCCCCCACACAGACAGTGGTGAAAAAGGGGCAACAGAGCCTTTTCAACCTTGGGAGGCTTAAGAAATTTGAAATTTGGCTTGGCACCTAAAATCCTCACAAACGTTTAGATGCACAATTGAACGCGTCCTGTCGGCCTGTATCACCACCTGGTACGGCAACTGCACCGCCGGCAACAGCAGGGGCTCTCCAGCAGGTGGTGCGGTCTGCACCAAGCATCACCGGGGGGAAAACTACCTGCCCTCCAGGCCACTTACAGCACCCGATGTCACAGGAAGACCAAAAAGATCATCAGGGACAACAGCCAGTGTCTGTTCACCCTGCTACCATCCAGAAGGTGAGGTCAGTACAGGTGCATCAAAGCTGGGACCAAGAGACTGAAACATCTATCTCAAGGCCATCCGACTGTTAAATAGCCATCACTAATAATGTTTTCATACTGCTTTACTAATTTCATGTGTGTGTGTGTATACTGTATTTTAGTCAATGCCACTCCGACATTGCTCATCGTAATATTTATATATTTATTCCCTTCGTTTACTTTTAGATGTGTATGTATTGTTGTGAATTTTTAGATACTACTGCATTGTTGGAGCTAGGAACACACGCATTTCGCTACATCACAATAACATCTGCGGGGGTGGAAATAAAAAAAGGAACCTTTTATTTAACTAGGCACGTCAGTTAATCTACAGGATTGGTGGGCCCCCTTGTGCTTACTTTTTAGATGTGTATGTATTGTTGTGAATTTTTAGATACTACTGCATTGTTGGAGCTAGGAACACATCGCTACATCACAATAACATCTGCGGGGGTGGAAATAAAAAAAAGGAACCTTTATTGTTAGGCTAATGCGATTAGCATGAGGTCGTGAGTAACAACAACAAAAATCCCTGGACATAGGTCTCTGATATTGTTAGAAAAGCTTAAATTCTTGCTATTAATTCTTGCTATTGTTTGAGGAGATTGCGCAGTTGTGAACTTGAAGTTATTAATAAACCAAATTAGGCAGTCTTTGCACATAATTTTGAACAGAAATGCAATGGTTCATTTGATCAACTAAAACGTTGCACATATAATGCTGCCTTCTAGTGGCCAAAGTCTAAATTGCGCCTGGGCTGGAATAATACGTGATGGCCTTTGTCTTGCATTTAAAAAGACGATGGTACAAAGAAACACATTTTTTTGTATTGTCTTTTACCAGATCTAATGCTATATTCTCCTACATTAATTTCACATTTCCACAAACTTCAAAGTGTTTCCTTTCAAATGGTACCAAGAACATGCATATCCTTGTTTCAGGTCCTGAGCTCCAGGCAGTTCGATTTGGGGGTTGTCATTTTAGGAGAAATGTAAAAATAAAAAAGGGTCCTTAATCCTTAAGTTATTGTACAGAACAAAACGTAGTTCAGGACCAATTCTTATTTACATTGACTGCCTAGGAACAATGGGTTTAACTGCCTACCCGTCATTGTAAATAGGTGTATGTGACCAATAAAATTTGATTTGAAAAGGAGATGAGGAATCAAGGAAAAACTCATTGAGAGCCTGCTGTTTTTGAAACTTGTTTTCTCTTAGAATGATTGGCTGTATAACCTGTTATGTTGATTTCCGTGTTGCTTTTATTCTAGGGAGGAAAGGAGGACAAAACAGACTGAAGACAGGAAGCAGAAGAAAGAGAAGGTGCTTGGAGCCAGACGAGGCCTCGTCTTGACCTGATTATTCTACACTTACTTTTTCTCTTGTGAAGTTTAAACTCTTTGTCATTTCAGACCTGCTGATTGATTCCCCTTTTCCTCTACTTTGACTTTCAGTTCCAACCTGTTTTTGATTGTTCGATTTTTAGATTCACTTATAACAACGTTTTAATAAATGTTTTTATTAACTTTAGTATGGTACAAATAATGTTTCATATTTTGTATACATACCTGTGTCGTTTTTGTAGACATTTACATAACATTTTGAGTCCTACACGCTTCGAACACGCCGCCGACAGTGTCCTTGGTTACTGGCCCCCTGTGCAAAATGGTACGCAGCATCATCTGATTTATGTATGCAACAAAAGGTCAATATTCTCCTTCTGCTACCATTTCTGTCGAGCCGTTTACAGCATACAGTTTGACAAATCCAATTTACGCACCACACCCAACGCAATGCTGCAAGACAAACTCAGCTTTTTCAATGGAAATCTATGTAATTCTGGTGTACCATAATGCAAACCGCTGTTGGTGTGATCGAAGCGTATTCCCCTATTCTCTGTGCTGGCTCCTCCCCCTATGGGAATCAACCCTGACGTTGTAAGCGCCATGCTATACAACTGAGCTACACGGGACCTTAAGTCGTAAATATTTTGTACAGTTTGGTCATATTTGTTATTCATGTGAATTGTATTATTCTTTTTTTTGTATACCATTTTGAACTTAGCTGATGTAAAGGCAATGTAAAATACCAGTAGTAAAAATGTTTTCCCCAAAGTAACATTTTTGTTTTTATTGAGGACTTGGATGGATGATGTGTGTGTGTGTGTGTGTGTGTGTGTGTGTGTGCACGGTCGTTAGATGGCTATGGAATCAATCCAGTTGAAAGAGACCCATCCGCCGTTATCACTCAGCGTGATTCCAATGGTGTTGACTTAATAAGAACAGAACATAAAGCATTAGAATCGTTTGGTCTGTTTACTTGCATACTTATCAATAAGCATATTTGAAACCGAATTTTAGTTAGCTTAACATACAATGTAGTATCGTAAGAAAATCCGTCGATACCTTGTCGAACCAGAGGGGATTTTGATCATCTTGTATCCTACCGTGACTAGAGGAAGCATTTTTTGTTGTTGTTGAGAATGGAATTTGCAAAAGAGTAATCAGATATTCGTCTTGGACCCAAACAGTTCTGGAGCATATTAGCTTTAACAAGATCACACAGTGATATTGGAAATGAGTCGAGCAAGTAGTTTGCGTTGTCCCAGATCTGTTTTGTGCTGTCGTGGAAACCTATTTGGCGTTGGCATGACTGCACAAACAGACTGGTAGCCAGGTTAATATGTACTTTGTGCTGTCGTGGAAACCTATTTGGCGTTGGCAGACTGGTATTGTATATCTAATAAGGTGAAAGAAGTATCGTACAAACTCATTCATAGAATCTACCCTGTAAACACCTTTTATTATACACAGATTCTAAATAAATAAATTAAAATGTGCATTTTGTGGCTGTGACCCAGAGACTCTTGACCATTTATTTTGTGACTGTTCTTATGTCATAAAATATTGGAGTTAGAATATTTTATTTTAAAATAAACTACTATTAATGTTTGATGTTTAATTTAGATCTTTAATTAATTAATGAAATTTAAATGATATATACCCTGATTTAACTTGAAGTTTTAATTTGTTTTATTTTTCATGGATTATGTATCCATAAACAAACCCCAATTCGCATTGTTTAAGAGAATTTAAATATTATTTTGAAATTATCAACAAAATGTAAAAACAAAAAAGCAATACCATAAAACTATTTGACAACTTGAAAATCTCAATATTTGTTAGGTTTATGTACTATTGTTTGTATATTTCTGCTTTTGCATTTGTTTTACAGTTCATAATAATAATAAACAATATACTAGATGGATTTATGTTTCTAGAACCGTACCGCAATTAAGAATCGATTCACGTTTAGATGGAGTAGTTGGCTGTTTTGGCTGCCAGAGCCAATTCACCTTTAAACAGAACATGTAAGGTCTTTGGACTATAAAGAGTAACGTTAGACTCCTTTTAGTCCATTATTGGGCTAAGCCAATAATAATAATAATAATAGCAGGGCATTCTGATCCATAGCCACAACGACAAGCTATTTGATGAAGTGAATCACAGAATGTACACTATCAATAAATAAACTAGTTTTGACACTGACAGTACATAGCAGGAAATCTCAATGTAGTTACTTAACGTTACTCAATGACCAACGTTACACGGTGAATGATGACTTTAGCTAAACCAGCTAAAAAAAAAATCTATTTGTATCTTTCTCTTGAATTGATTTAAAACTGGCCTTTGGTAGATAGCATTGTGTTCATCACCCACGGCGTATAATACATTTGATAACATTTGTATATATATTTTTTTCACCTTCATTTAACTAGGTAGGCTAGTTGAGAACAAGTTCTCATTTGCAACTGTGACCTGGCCAAGATAAACCAAAGCAATTCGACACATACAACAACACAGAGTTACACATGGAATAAACAAAACATACAGTCAATAATACAGTACAACAAAAGAAAACAAAAAGTCTATATACAGTGAGTGGAAATTAGGTAAGTTAAGGGAGTTAAGGCAATAAATAGGCCATGGTGGTGAAGTAATTACAATATAGCAATTAAACACTGGAATGGTAGATGTGCAGAAGATGAATGTGCAAGTAGAGATACTGGTGTGCAAAGGAGCAAGATAAATAAATGCATAAATACAATATGGGGATGAGGTAGTTGGATGGACTATTTACAGATGAGCTAAGCACAGGTGCAGTGATCAGTGAGCTCTAACAGACTTGTACATGTATAATCATTAAATAAATAACATCTAGTTCCCATATCCAAGGTTTCGTGGTCCGTGTAGATTTTAACGTCGTCCCTGAAAACACACCGGCTGCTATTTTCAGTTCCACTTGGTTTTTTGTTTATTTGTTTGTTTGTTTATTGTTGCGCATGCTCAGTGGTACTGTAGCGCCTTTGTATGTGTGTGTGTGTGTGTCTCAGGAACCAGTTCAGGGTCTGTCGGTGCTAAAACTACTTAGCTACCCGCCGTTTCTGTCGTCCTCAACGACACACAGAGGTAGCCGAGCTCCTCCACTAAGCTCAAATCATGGTGAATGTAAAGAAACGGAAAGGTCGAGTCGTTATCGACTCCGACTCTGAAGACAGCGCCAGCGATGATAATTTAGATCAGGTGAGTTTTTTTTTGCACCTTGTCTTGGATTGTTAATTTGTTTTCCTGCTACTTATAGCGTGTAGTGATGTGTTTTGACAACTAGATAAAGAACAGTGTGAGAGGGTTAGCATGTTAGCATGTTAGCACGTTAGCATGTTAGCACGTTAGCATGTTAGCACGTTAGCATGTTAGCACGTTAGCATGTTAGCACGTTAGCACGTTAGCATGCTGTGTCTTGAGTTTGGAGGAAAACACCGCGCCGTAAAAGGCCTGAAGTTTTTTACAGGCGTTATATCAATCCCAGTATAATATCACGTGGAAACATTCATCTAAACGAATTTTTAAATCATTTACTCATTAAATATATACACGGACCTGCGGATTTATAACATTTCTATATCATGCAAGACGTACTGGGCGCTGCTAAAGTTATATATATATATTGGTGTTGATCAAAACAGTTAGCTAGTTAGCTTGACCATAAGCTAAAGTTAGCTTCGGAGGAATGTGTTCAAAGATAACATGTTCCTTGCTTTACACACCATGTTGTGCTATTAAAAACATGCCAGTCGTAGATTTAACATCACGTAAACTTGCCGTAGTGAAGTTGCTAACTAGTTAGTTATCTTTCCTAGCTTGATGTTTTAAATCGTTAATACCAGTTAGTTAGCAGCTAATTAGTATCATAATGCTGCTGTTGGTAGTTAACATTTCGGGCCTGTTGGTTAACATCAACAAACATAGCTACTATTAAACAAACAGAGAGATGTATTAGTCAGTGTTTAGTTATTTGCACAGCACCATATTGAAATAGTTAAGCTGCACAACTATAAAATGAAAGACGACAACAATAGAAGTGAGTGACAAACTATGAATCACTGACTACTACAGTACCTTAATGATTTCTAACATGCTGAAACCACTGTAAATATGGTGTAAAGGTGATTGTCAGTCAACGGAAATGTTACTTTTACACATCCGCTGTCCCCAGAGCAAACCATGCAGCATTCATCCTGTAAAAATCTATTCATATTAACTATTGATCTATGTTGTTACAAGATGTCAGTTCCTCCACCATTGTACCTTTTTTTTTGGTATTCAGAATATCGAATAATATCTATATCGTAACATAATATGTGCTCCTCAACTTTGACCTCTGTTTCCCCCGTCACTGTAAATTCACTCACGTGTGCTTTAAACTCACCTTTGTTTTGTCTCTCTCTCTCTCTGTGGCCCCCAGGAGCTCCTGTCTCTGGCCACCAAGAGGAAGAGGGTGGACTCCGATGACCAGCAGGACGACCAGCAGGATGACCAGCCAGTCAGCAAGCCTGCAGCCTCATCAGACTCCGAGACATCAGACAGTGATGATGAAGTATGTCACAGTAACGTCCTCTCTCCATATTGTTTTATCTTCTTAGGGCTGTTTTCCCGGACTAAGAAGCATGCCCAATGTAGGGTCACCTTTGAAATAACTTCTTAATCCCAGACTAGGCTTAATCTGTGTACAGGACATCAGCCCTTACGGTAGTGGCATGAAAGAGACACTGTATTTGTTAACACACTGTCATACCGTGCTTTTGATGCTTCACATGATAATGTTCTGTTTTCTGTTTGTTTTTGTGTGTGTGTTGTTTTCACGTAGTGGACCGCCGGTGGTCCTAAAGTCAAGAAGAAGGTCAAGCCAGGGAAACCGTCGGCAACCGAGAAGAAGAAAGAGGCAGCGAAGAAGAAGGCACATAAAGCTGCGTCGTCCGGGAGTTCTGGGGGAGACAGTTCAGCTGACAGCTCCGCCCCCGAGGAGGGTACGTTTACATGTTATTTTTTTGCAGCCCGATTCTACACCCTTTCTTACGACGTGTGAACTTGCATACGCCCTCTCGTGGATTTAATAGTGGAAACTCCCTCCAGCAGGGCGGCAGGGTAGCCTAGTGGTTAGAGCGTTGGGCCAAAAGGTTGCTAGTTCGAATCCCCGAGCTGACGACAAGGTAAAAATCTGTTGTTTTGCCCCAGAACAAGGCACTTAACCCACTGTTCCTAGGCCGTCATTGTAAATAAGAATTTGTTCGTAACGGACTTGCCTGGTTAAATAAAGGTTAATAAATAAATAAACACGCTTACAACAATCACATTTTTTTTAACGTCCATGGTGTGTGGAGAGTCCACACTTCAGGAAGTAACCCAAGAGAGTGGCTGTCAGTGGTTCCACTAACAACAGGAAGTTCTCTGAAGGTCCGGGCTCATTCTGGAATCCTCTGTCCTTGGCTCCTTCTCAAAACATATTGGAGAGGATGATCCGAGGGGAGAGATCTTCCATCTTCTCCTACAATATGGTTGAGGAGGAGGTGAGAACATAGGATGCAAGGAATCATATAAAGACAAATTGAGACAGACCCCACGAGAGTGGGGTTAATTGCTGCTTTTGGTTAATGTGACCAACGATTGTTTTGACTCTTGTATCGAAATGTGCCTTAACACAGAGAAAATATGTTGCTATAGAGATGGCTCTGTATCGGCGTGGCCGTAGAGACGGCCCTGTATCGTCGTGGAGACGGCTCTGTATCGTGGTGGTTGAGGTGGCCCCGTATCGTGGTGGAGACGGCTCTGTATCGTCATATAGATGCAGTCTAAAAGACGATCTCCTTTATGCCGTCTCTCTCCACAACAATGCTAACGCCATATAATGTTCTCCTCCACCAGGGGAGGTGTCTGACTCCGAGAGCAACAGCTCTGCCTCCAGCTCAGACTCCTCGTCGGAGGACGATGTCTTCAGGGACGGCTACGGAGAGGACCTGATGGGAGACGAGGAGGACAGGGCTCGGCTGGAGCAGATGACCGAGAAGGAGAGGGAGCAGGAGCTCTTCAACAGGATAGAGAAGAGAGAGGTGCTCAAGAGGAGGTAAGAATAGGATCAGCAGGAGAGTTGTTACTGTCTGGAGCCATCAGAGTACAGAGCTGGGGGGTGTGTTCAGCAGGAGAGTTGTTACTGTCTGTCTGGAGCCATCAGAGTACAGAGCTAGGGGGTGTGTTCAGCAGGAGAGTTGTTACTGTCTGGAGCCATCAGAGTACAGAGCTAGGGGGTGTGTTCACCAGGAGAGTTGTTACTGTCTGGAGCCATCAGAGTACAGAGCTAGGGGGTGTGTTCAGCAGGAGAGTTGTTACTGTCTGGAGCCATCAGAGTACAGAGCTGGGGGGTGTGTTCAGCAGGAGAGTTGTTACTGTCTGTCTGGAGCCATCAGAGTACAGAGCTAGGGGGTGTGTTCAGCAGGAGAGTTGTTACTGTCTGGAGCCATCAGAGTACAGAGCTAGGGGTGTGTTCAGCAGGAGAGTTGTTACTGTCTGTCTGGAGCCATCAGAGTACAGAGCTAGGGGTGTGTTCAGCAGGAGAGTTGTTACTGTCTGGAGCCATCAGAGTACAGAGCTAGGGGGTGTGTTCACCAGGAGAGTTGTTACTGTCTGGAGCCTGGAGCAGAGCAGGGGGTGTGTTCAGGAGAGTTGTTACTGTCTGGAGCCATCAGAGTACAGAGCTGGGGGTGTGTTCAGCAGGAGAGTTGTTACTGTCTGTCTGGAGCCATCAGAGTACAGAGCTAGGGGGTGTGTTCAGCAGGAGAGTTGTTACTGTCTGGAGCCATGTACAGAGCTAGGGGGTGTGTTCAGCAGGAGAGTTGTTACTGTCTGTCTGGAGCCATCAGAGTACAGAGCTGGGGGTGTGTTCAGCAGGAGAGTTGTTACTGTCTGGAGCCATCAGAGTACAGAGCTAGGGGGTGTGTTCACCAGGAGAGTTGTTACTGTCTGGAGCCATCAGAGTACAGAGCTAGGGGGTGTGTTCACCAGGAGAGTTGTTACTGTCTGGAGCCATCAGAGTACAGAGCCGGGGGGTGTGTTCAGCAGGAGAGTTGTTACTGTCTGTCTGGAGCCATCAGAGTACAGAGCTAGGGGGTGTGTTCAGCAGGAGAGTTGTTACTGTCTGTCTGGAGCCATCAGAGTACAGAGCTGGGGGGTGTGTTCACCAGGAGAGTTGTTACTGTCTGGAGCCATCAGAGTACAGAGCTAGGGGGTGTGTTCAGCAGGAGAGTTGTTACTGTCTGTCTGGAGCCATCAGAGTACAGAGCTGGGGGGTGTGTTCAGCAGGAGAGTTGTTACTGTCTGGAGCCATCAGAGTACAGAGCTGGGGGGTGTGTTCAGCAGGAGAGTTGTTACTGTCTGGAGCCATCAGAGTACAGAGCTGGGGGGTGTGTTCAGCAGGAGAGTTGTTACTGTCTGGAGCCATCAGAGTACAGAGCTGGGGGGTGTGTTCACCAGGAGAGTTGTTACTGTCTGGAGCCATCAGAGTACAGAGCTGGGGGTGTGTTCACCAGGAGAGTTGTTACTGTCTGGAGCCATCAGAGTACAGAGCAGGGGGTGTGTTCAGCAGGAGAGTTGTTACTGTCTGGAGCCATCAGAGTACAGAGCTAGGGGTGTGTTCAGCAGGAGAGTTGTTACTGTCTGGAGCCATCAGAGTACAGAGCTAGGGGGTGTGTTCAGCAGGAGAGTTGTTACTGTCTGTCTGGAGCCATCAGAGTAGAGACTTGTTGGCTTGTGAACATTATTCTAGTTATTTTGTTCATATAAAGAATCTCCAAGAAAAGTTAATGAATAGCACACCCAAGATATAGAGTTTTACATCCCTGTGGCTGTTATACTTGATCAGTAGACCAGTTGATTTTGTTCAACTGTTTTTAGGTGATTGAAATGAATATCCTGGAATTATTATTATGTCACTCCTCACACCGTTCGCCTGACCCGGTCAATCTTTCTGTACAGATTTGAAATTAAAAAGAAGCTGAAAACAGCGAAGAAGAAGGAGAAAGAGGAGAAGAAAAAGAACCACGAGGAAGAACAGAAGAAGAAGAGGGAGAGATCGTCCAGCGGCCATCATGAAGACAGAACTCATCAGGACCAGCAAGTGGTGAGTTCATCCTCTGATCCCAAACCTCGTCTTATGAAGAAAAAAAAACAACGCGCCATTTTGTGTTTTCCGTAGTCTTTAACCGGTACGCTGTGCCTGCGTTCTCCTGTAAGGTTATGTCCCACAACAAGGAGAGGAGGACTAAACGGGATGAGAAGCTGGATAAAAAGTCTCAGGCCATGGAGGAACTGAAAGCGGAGAGAGAGAAGAAGAAAACGAGGACAGGTCTGTTTGGCTGTGTAGTGTTTGTCCTCGCATTTTCATTGTCGTCAAGCGATTACATGTAGTCAATAGTTAGCATTTATGCACTGGGTCAACGGGAGGAAGTGAAACAGGGAGGCTTTATCTGTATTTTTCCAATAAGAAACGTTACAGACCTTTGATCTCTGTTGGGAGAACAGAATACGTGTTTGTGAAATGTACTTTAAATAAAGTCTGCTAAATGACAACAAAACACCAATGGATTTGGACAGCGGAGCTCCTGGCGAAACGGCTGCCCCTGAAAACCAGCGAGGTTTACTCGGACGATGAGGAGGAGGAAGAGGAGGAGGACGACGACAAATCATCCGTAAAGAGCGATCGCAGTTCACACTCTTCATCTTATTCCGAAGACGAAGAGTGAGTATCTTTCTATCTATCCTCTGCAGATAATGATAGACATTAGGGTTTAATTGGTAGTACTACTGTGTCTCAGCTGTAGATAGGCAGATAATGGTTTAATTGATAGTATTACTGTGTGTCTCAGCTGTAGATAGGCAGATAATGGTTTAATTGATAGTACTACTGTGTGTCTCAGCTGTAGATAGGCAGATAATGGTTGAATTGATAGTACTACTGTGTGTCTCAGCTGTAGATAGACAGATAATGGTTGAATTGATAGTACTACTGTGTGTCTCAGCTGTAGATAGACAGATAATGGTTGAATTGATAGTACTACTGTGTGTCTCAGCTGTAGATAGACAGATAATGGTTGAATTGATAGTACTACTGTGTGTCTCAGCTGTAGATAGACAGATAATGGTTTAATTGATAGTACTACTGTGTGTCTCAGCTGTAGATTGACAGATAATGGTTGAATTGATAGACAGATAATGGTTTAATTGATATTACTACTGTGTGTCTCAGCTGTAGATTGACAGATAATGTTGAATTTTAATTGATAGATAGACAGATAATGGTTATTGATAGTACTACTGTGTGTCTCAGCTGTAGATTGACAGATAATGGTTTAATTGATAGTACTACTGTGTGTGTCAGCTGTAGATTGACAGATAATGGTTGAATTGATAGACAGATAATGGTTTAATTGATAGTACTGTGTATGTCAGCTGTAGATGGACGAATAATGGTTTAATTGATAGTACTACTGTGTGTCTCAGCTGTAGATGGACGAATAATGGTTTAATTGATAGTACTACTGTGTGTCTCAGCTGTAGATAGACAGATAATGGTTTAATTGATAGTACTACTGTGTCTCAGCTGTAGATGGACAGATAATGGTTTAATTGATAGTACTACTGTGTGTGTCAGCTGTAGATAGTTGTTCAGTGTCAGGTAACGTTTTGATCATAGCTCTATATGACAGTTGGTTCCATTCGGTCTTGTAAGTTGTTTTTCTTGAGTTAAGAAAACACTTTTTTTTTTTTTTTAGTTAAAAAAAAATTAACCAACAATTGAACACCTCTCTGCATGACCTCCGTTTCCTGTCTTGTGGCGTTCCAGGAAAGAGGAGACGCCACCAAAGTCTCAACCCGTGTCGCTACCAGACGAACTGAACCGCGTCCGTCTGTCCCGCCACAAACTGGAACGCTGGTGTCACATGCCGTTCTTCCAGAAGACGGTCAGCGGCTGCTTCGTACGGATTGGCATCGGGAACAGTAGTAGCAAACCAGTTTACAGGGTAACCACATGCGGTTTAATTGGGGCAGTTTCCTGGACCCAGATTAAGATTTATTTTTATAAAGTTCAATGGTGAATCTCCATTGAAAGTGACTCGGGTTTACTCTGTCTGAGGGAAACCAGCCTGAATCAGTCTTCCTATTTAACTTTGGAGATTGTTCCTTGGCCAAACATTTTGTACATGTTTCAGTTAGCTATGTTCAATAATGAGTATTTCTTGTACTTCCCTGTGACAAGGTGGCTGAAATAGTTGACGTGGTAGAGACTGCTAAAGTGTACCAGTTGGGAACGACCCGGACCAACAAAGGACTACAGTTACGGTAAAACTACTCAGCTCTTACCTGCTACTACTCTGTTTCTCTCCTCCTCTGTCTGTTTCTCTCTTCTTCTCTCTGTTTCTCTCCTCTTCTCTCTGTTTCTCTCCTCCTCTGTCTGTTTCTCTCCTCTTCTCTCTGTTTCTCTCCTCTTCTCTCTGTTTCTCTCCTCTTCTCTCTGTTTCTCTCCTCTTCTCTCTGTTTCTCTCCTCTTCTCTCTGTTTCTCTCCTCTTCTCTCTGTTTCTCTCCTCTTCGCTCTGTTTCTCTCCTCTTCGCTCTGTTTCTCTCCTCTTCTCTCTGTTTCTCTCCTCTTCGCTCTGTTTCTCTCCTCTTCTCTCTGTTTCTCTCCTCTTCGCTCTGTTTCTCTCCTCTTCGCTCTGTTTCTCTCCTCTTCGCTCTGTTTCTCTCCTCTTCGCTCTGTTTCTCTCCTCTTCGCTCTGTTTCTCTCCTCTTCGCTCTGTTTCTCTCCTCTTCTTCTGTTTCTCTCCTCTCCTGTCTGTTTCTCTCCTCTCCTGTCTGTTTCTCTCCTCTCCTGTCTGTTTCTCTCCTCTCCTGTCTGTTTCTCTCCTCTCCTGTCTGTTTCTCTCCTCTCCTGTCTGTTTCTCTCCTCTCCTGTCTGTTTCTCTCCTCTCCTGTCTGTTTCTCTCCTCTCCTGTCTGTTTCTCTCCTCTTCTCTCTGTCTGTTTCTCTTCTCTCTGTCTGTTTCTCTTCTCTCTGTCTGTTTCTCTTCTCTCTGTCTGTTTCTCTCCTCTTCTCTCTGTCTGTTTCTCTCCTCTTCTCTCTGTCTGTTTCTCTCCTCTTCTCTCTGTCTGTTTCTCTCCTCTTCTCTCTGTCTGTTTCTCTCCTCCTCTGCCCGCTTCTCTCCTCTTCTCTCTGTCCGTTTCTCTCCTCCTCTGCCCGCTTCTCTCCTCCTCTGCCCGCTTCTCTCCTCCTCTGTCCGCTTCTCTCCTCCTCTGTCCGCTTCTCTCCTCCTCTGTCCGTTTCTCTCCTCCTCTGCCCGCTTCTCTCCTCCTCTGCCCGCTTCTCTCCTCCTCTGCCCGCTTCTCTCCTCCTCTGCCCGCTTCTCTCCTCCTCTGCCCGCTTCTCTCCTCCTCTGCCCGCTTCTCTCCTCCTCTGTCTGTTTCTCTCCTCCTCTGTCTGTTTCTCTCCTCCTCTGTCTGTTTCTCTCCTCCTCTGTCTGTTTCTCTCCTCCTCTGTCTGTTTCTCTCCTCCTCTCTCTGTTTCTCTGTGCCGACTAAATGTTTCTCTGTGCTCTGTCCCATATTTCTCCTCTAGCCATGGTGGTGACACCCGAGTCTTCAGACTGGAGTTTGTGTCTAATCAGGAGTTCACAGAAAACGAGTTCATGAAGTGGAAAGAGGCGGTGAGTTGACTGGAGGAGCATGCTTATTGGATGTTGACTTGAGGAAGTGGCAGTGGTAGCGTGCTGATTGGATGAGCCATAGTTGCTTTAACTTCATCACCTGGTAGATGGCAAGACTTCAAACGACAGACCATTTGAATAACGAGAGTGAATGTTGTGGATCTAAGTTGGATAGTTAGATGGCTGGTTAGGTGGCTGGTTAGATGCCTAATTAGGTGGCTGGTTAGATGGCTGGTTAGATGCCTAATTAGGTGCCTGGTTAGATGGCTGGTTAGATGGCTGGTTAGATGGCTGGTTAGATGCCTGGTTAGGTGGCTGGTTAGGTGGCTGGTTAGATGGCTGGTTAGATGGCTGGTTAGATGGCTGGTTAGATGGCTGGTTAGATGGCTGGTTCGGTGCCTAGTTAGATGGCTGGTTAGATGGCTGGTTAGGTGGCTGGTTAGGTGGCTGGTTAGATGCCTAATTAGATGCCTGATTAGATGGCTGATTAGATGGCTGGTTAGATGGCTGGTTAGATGGCTGGTTAGATGGCTGGTTAGATGGCTGGTTAGATGGCTGGTTAGATGGCTGGTTAGATGGCTGGTTTGATGCCTAATTAGATGGCTGGTTTGATGCCTAATTAGATGGCTGGTTAGATGGCTGGTTAGGTGGCTGGTTAGGTGGCTGGTTATGCCTAATTAGATGGCTGGTTAGGTGGCTGGTTATGCCTAATTAGATGGCTAGTTGGATGGCTGGATATGTGGCTGCTTTGGTGCCTGGTTAGGTGCCTGGTTAGGTGCCTGGTTAGGTGCCTGGTTAGGTGCCTGGTTAGGTGCCTGGTTAGGTGGCTGGTTAGGTGGCTGGTTAGGTGGCTGGATGGCTAGTTAGGTGGCTGGATGGCTAGTTAGGTGGCTAGTTAGGTGGCTAGTTAGGTGGCTAGTTAGCCTCATGGGTTATGCCATGTTATGTCAGGATTACGTCAGCCTGTCGTAGAGCAGTGTCTAGTGGAGTATTGAAGGTGTTTGATATGTCTCCTCTCTGTCTACAGATGATCATAGCCAGTATGCAGGTTCCCACTCTAGATGAGATCAATAAGAAGGAACAGGCCATCAAAGAGGCTTGTAACTACAAATTCAACGACAAAGACATCGAGGACGTAAGTAGTATGACATGATCAAAAGTATGTGGACACCTGCTCGTCCATCTCATTCCAAAAATCATGGGCATTAATATAGAGTTGGGCCCCCCCTTTACTGCTATCACAGCCTCTATTCTTGTGGGAAGGCTTTCCACTAGATGGGGGGGCTTGCCTCCATTCAGCCACAGGCATTAGTGAGGTCGGGCACTGATGTTGGGGCGATGAGGCAAATTCATCCCAAAGTTGTTCGATAGGGTTGAGGTCAGGGCTCTGTGCAGGCCAGTCAAGTTCTTCCACACCGATGTCCACAAACCATTTCTGTGTGGACCTCGCTTTTGAAAACGGGGACATTGTCATGTTGAAACAGAAAAGGGCCTTCCCCAAACTGTTGCCACAAAGTTGGAAGCACAGAATTGTTTAGAATGTCATTATATGCTGTAGCGTTAAGATTTCCCTTCAGTGGACCTAAGGGGCCTCAACCATTAAAAACAGCCCCAGACCATTATTACTCCTCCACCAAACTTTACAGTTGGCACTGTGCATTGGGGCAGGTAGCGTTCTCCTGGCCAAACCCAGATTTGTCCATCAGACTGCCAGAATTTGAAGTGTGGTTCATCACTCCAGAGGACACGTTTCCACTGCTCCAGAGTCCAATGACGGTGAGCTTTACACCACTCCAGCCGACGCTTGGCATTGCGCATGGTGATCTTAGGCTTGTGTTCTCGGCTGCTTGAACATGGAAACCCATTTCATGAAAGTACCGACGAAACAGTTATTGTGCTGACGTTGCTTCCAGAGGCAGTTTGGAACTCTGTAGCGAGTGTTGCAACCGAGGACAGACACACTTTGATGTACTTCAGCACTTGTGTTCCAAGCTCCAACAGTGCAGTAGTGTCTAGAAATTCACAACAATACACACACATCTAAAGTAAAAGAATGGAATGAAGAAATATATGAATATTAGATCGAGCAATGTCAGAGTGGCTTTGGCTAAAATACAGTAGAATAGAATCCAGTATATAGAGATGAGTAAAGCAAAATATGGAAACATTATGAAAGTGTTCCATTATCAAAGGGACCCCGTGTTCCATTATCAAAGGGACCCCGTGTTCCATTATCAAAGGGACCCCGTGTTCCATTATCAAAGGGACCATTATCAAAGGGACCCCGTGTTCCATTATCAAAGGGACCCCGTGTGTGTTCCATTATCAAAGGGACCCCGTGTTCCATTATCAAAGGGACCCCGTGTTCCATTATCAAAGGGACCCCGTGTTCCATTATCAAAGGGACCCCGTGTTCCATTATCAAAGGGACCCCGTGTTCCATTATCAAAGGGACCCCGTGTTCCATTATCAAAGGGACCCCGTGTTCCATTATCAAAGGGACCCCGTGTTCCATTATCAAAGGGACCCCGTGTTCCATTATCAAAGGGACCCCGTGTTCCATTATCAAAGGGACCCCGTGTTCCATTATCAAAGGGACCCCGTGTTCCATTATCAAAGGGACCCCGTGTTCCATTATCAAAGGGACCCCGTGTTCCATTATCAAAGGGACCCCGTGTTCCATTATCAAAGGGACCCCGTGTTCCATTATCAAAGGGACCCCGTGTTCCATTATCAAAGGGACCCCGTGTTCCATTATCAAAGGGACCCCGTGTTCCATTATCAAAGGGGGACCCCGTGTTCCATTATCAAAGGGACCCCGTGTTCCATTATCAAAGGGACCCCGTGTTCCATTATCAAAGGGACCCCGTGTTCCATTATCAAAGGGACCCCGTGTTCCATTATCAAAGGGACCCCGTGTTCCATTATCAAAGGGACCCCGTGTTCCATTATCAAAGGGACCCCGTGTTCCATTATCAAAGGGACCCCGTGTTCCATTATCAAAGGGACCCGTGTTCCATTATCAAAAGGATCAAAGGGACCCCGTGTTCCATTATCAAAGGGACCCCGTGTTCCATTATCAAAGGGACCCGTGTTCCATTATCAACCCCGTGGGACCCCGTGTTCCATTATCAAAGGGGGATCAAAGGGACCCCGTGTTCCCAAAGGGTGTTCCATTATCAAAGGGGGACCCCGTGTTCCATTATCAAAGGGGGTTCCATTATCAAAGGGACCCGTGGGATCCCCGTGTTCCATTATCAAAGGGACCCCCCGTGTTCCATTATCAAAGGGACCCCGTGTTCCATTATCAAAGGGACCCCGTGTTCCATTATCAAAGGGATCCCCGTGTTCCATTATCAAAGGGATCAAAGGGACCCCGTGTTCCATTATCAAAGGGACCCCGTGTTCCATTATCAAAGGGACCCCGTGTTCCATTATCAAAGGGACCCCGTGTTCCATTATCAAAGGGACCCCGTGTTCCATTATCAAAGGGACCCCGTGTTCCATTATCAAAGGGACCCCGTGTTCCATTATCAAAGGGACCCCGTGTTCCATTATCAAAGGGACCCCGTGTTCCATTATCAAAGGGACCCCGTGTTCCATTATCAAAGGGACCCCGTGTTCCATTATCAAAGGGACCCGTGTTTCATTATCAAAGGGACCCCGTGTTCCATTATCAAAGGGACCCCGTGTTCCGTGTTCCATTATCAAAGGGACCCCGTGTTCCATTATCAAAGGGACCCGTGGACCCCGTGTTCCATTATCAAAGGGACCCCGTGTTCCATTATCAAAGGGACCCCGTGTTCCATTATCAAAGGGACCCCGTGTTCCATTATCAAAGGGTGTTCCATTATCAAAGGGACCCCGTGTTCCATTATCAAAGGGACCCCGTGTTCCATTATCAAAGGGACCCCGTGTTCCATTATCAAAGGGACCCCGTGTTCCATTATCAAAGGGACCCCGTGTTCCATTATCAAAGGGACCCCGTGTTCCATTATCAAAGGGACCCCGTGTTCCATTATCAAAGGGACCCCGTGTTCCATTATCAAAGGGGGACCCCGTGTTCCATTATCAAAGGGACCCCGTGTTCCATTATCAAAGGGACCCCGTGTTCCATTATCAAAGGGAGGGACCCCGTGTTCCATTATCAAAGGGACCCCGTGTTCCATTATCAAAGGGTGTTCCATTATCAAAGGGACCCCGTGTTCCATTATCAAAGGGACCCCGTGTTCCATTATCAAAGGGGGACCCCGTGTTCCATTATCAAAGGGACCCCGTGTTCCATTATCAAAGGGACCCCGTGTTCCATTATCAAAGGGACCCCGTGTTCCATTATCAAAGGGACCCCGTGTTCCATTATCAAAGGGACCCCGTGTTCCATTATCAAAGGGTGTTCCATTATCAAAGGGACCCCGTGTTCCATTATCAAAGGGACCCCGTGTTCCATTATCAAAGGGACCCGTGTTCCATTATCAAAGTTCCATTATCAAAGGGACCCCCCAAAGGGTGTTCCATTATCAAAGGGACCCCGTTGTTCCATTATCAAAGGGACCCCGTGTTCCATTATCAAAGGGACCCCGTGTTCCATTATCAAAGGGACCCCGTGTTCCATTATCAAAGGGGGATCAAAGGGACCCCGTGTTCCATTATCAAAGGGACCCCGTGTTCCATTATCAAAGGGACCCCGTGTTCCATTATCAAAGGGACCCCGTCAAAGGGACCCCGTGTTCCATTATCAAAGGGACCCGTGTTCCATTATCAAAAGGGACGTGTTCCCGTGTTCCATTATCAAAGGGACCCCGTGTTCCATTATCAAAGGGACCCCGTGTTCCATTATCAAAGGGACCCCGTGTTCCATTCAAAGGGACCCCGTGTTCCATTATCAAAGGGACCCGTGTTCAAAGGGACCCCGTGTTCCATTATCAAAGGGAAAGGGACCCCGTGTTCCATTATCAAAGGGACCCCGTGTTCCATTATCAAAGGGACCCCGTGTTCCATTATCAAAGGGACCCCGTGTTCCATTATCAAAGGGACCCCGTGTTCCATTATCAAAGGGACCCCGTGTTTCATTATCAAAGGGACCCCGTGTTCCATGTCTATGTATTTTGGGCTGACCTCGTCTTCTGGGTGATAGCGGTCTGAACAGGAAGTGGCTCGGGTGGTTGATGTCCTTTGATCTTTATGGCCTTCCTGTGACATCGGGTGGTGTAGGTGTCCTGGAGGGCAGGTAGTTTGCCCCCGGTGATGCGTTGTGCAGACCCCACTACCCTCTGGAGAGCCCTGCAGTTGCGGGCGGAGCAGTGCCGTATTTTGTTCCATTATCTCAAGGGATCGTGTTCCATTATCAAAGGGCCCAGGCGGTGATACAGCCTGACAGGGCGCTCTCAATTGAGCATCTGTAAAAGTGTTTATTTATTTTATTTCACCTTTATTTAACCAGGTAGGCAAGTTGAGAACAAGTTCTCATTTACAACTGCGACCTGGCCAAGATAAAGCAAAGCAGTTCGACAGATACAACGACACAGAGTTACACATGGAGTAAAACAAACATACAGTCAATAATACGGTAGAAACAAGTCTATATACAATGTGAGCAAATGAGGTGAGAAGGGAGGTAAAGGCAAAAAATGCCATGGTGGCAAAGTAAATACAATATAGCAAGTAAAACACTGGAATGGTAGATTTGCAATGGAAGAATGTGCAAAGTAGAAATAAAAATAATGGGGTGCAAAGGAGCAAAATAAATAAAATAAATACAGTTGGGAAAGAGGTAGTTGTTTGGGCTAAATTATAGGTGGGCTATGTACAGGTGCAGTAATCTGTGAGCTGCTCTGACAGTTGGTGCTTAAAGCTAGTGAGGGAGATTAGTGTTTCCAGTTTCAGAGATTTTTGTAGTTCGTTCCAGTCATTGGCAGCAGAGACCTGGAAGGAGAGGCGGCCAAAGAAAGAATTGGTTTTGGGGGTGCCTAGAGAGATATACCTGCTGGAGAGTGTGCTACAGGTGGGAGATGCTATGGTGAGGGTTTGTGTTTGTGAGGGTCTTAGGTGACAAGCCAGATTTCTTCAGCCTCCCGAGGTTGAAGAGGCGCAACACCACACTGTCTGTGTGGGTGAACCATTTCAGATGGTCCGTGATGTTTATGCCGAGGAACTTAAAACGTTTCACCTTCTCTAGTGCGATCCCATCGGTGTGGTTAGGGAGGTGCTCCCTCTGCTGTCTCCCGAAGTCCACGATCAGCTCCTTCGTTTTGTTGACGTTGAGGGAGAGGTTATTGTCCTGGCACCTCTCTGCCAGGGCCTCACCTCCTCTCTGCCAGGGGCCTCACCTCCTCTCTGCCAGGGGCCTCACCTCCTCTCTGCCAGGGGCCTCACCTCCTCTCTGCCAGGGGCCTCACCTCCTCTCTGCCAGGGGCCTCACCTCCTCTCTGCCAGGGGCCTCACCTCCTCTCTGCCAGGGGCCTCACCTCCTCTCTGCCAGGGGCCTCACCTCCTCTCTGCCAGGGGCCTCACCTCCTCTCTGCCAGGGCCCTCACCTCCTCTCTGCCAGGGCCCTCACCACCTCTCTGCTAGGGCCCTCACCTCCTCTCTGCCAGGGCCCTCACCTCCTCTCTGCCAGGGCCCTCACCTCCTCTCTGCCAGGGCCCTCACCTCCTCTCCCTCACCTCTTCTCTGCCAGGGCCCTCACCTCCTCTCTGCCAGGGCCCTCACCTCACCACACTTAGAAATCCTCACTTAGAAGTCTAAGATGTATCAAAGAATATTCTATCCAGCTCAGGGCTCCAGCTATGATCAAACTCGTTGGTTACAGCAGAGACGTTCTGTCCCCTCCTGGACCGAGATCCACGCTGCCTAAATTGTTTTGTGGGTAAAAAAAAATCATTTTATTTACAAATGTTATTTTTTTGGGTAATCCGGTAATACTATATGCCCCGGTATGGTACGGAAACTACATGATGGAATAACGATCTGGAGACTGCCCAACCCTTAGTGTATAATGTTGAATTTCAACCCAGATGTGATTTAGTTGTTGATTTGTCTATTCACAGATTGTAAAAGAGAAAGACAGGTTCCGAAAGGCGCCTTCCAACTACGCCATGAAGAAAACATCACTACTCAAAGATAAGGTAGATTAACACACGTTTCTTAACCCAGGAAGTTTGTTTTTCATTAGCTGTGTACTACTGTGTACTTTTTATAGTTGTGTGTACTACTGTGTACTGCTGTGGGTACTACTGTGTACTTTTTATAGTTGTGTGTACTGCTGTGTGTACTGCTGTGTGTACTGCTGTGTGTACTGCTGTGTGTACTGCTGTGTGTACTGCTGTGTGTACTGCTGTGTGTACGGCTGTGTGTACTGCTGTGTGTACTGACTGTGCACTGCTGTGTGTACTGACTGTGCACTACTGTGTGTACGACTGTGCACTGCTGTGTGTATGACTGTGCACTGCTGTGTGTACGACTGTGCACTGCTGTGTGTACGACTGTGCACTGCTGTGTGTACGACTGTGCACTGCTGTGTGTACGACTGTGCACTGCTGTGTGTACGACTGTGCACTGCTGTGTGTACGACTGTGCACTGCTGTGTGTACGACTGTGCACTGCTGTGTGTACGACTGTGCACTGCTGTGCGTACGACTGTGCACTGCTGTGCGTACGACTGTGCGTACGACTGTGCACTGCTGTGCGTACGGCTGTGCACTGCTGTGCGTACGGCTGTGCACTGCTGTGCGTACGGCTGTGCACTGCTGTGCGTACGGCTGTGCACTGCTGTGCGTACGGCTGTGCACTGCTGTGCGTACGGCTGTGCACTGCTGTGCGTACGGCTGTGCACTGCTGTGCGTACGGCTGTGTGCACTGCTGTGTGTACTGCTATTTATTGTGTGTGTGGTCCTCCCCTTCCTCCTCTGAGGAGCCCCCACTGGTATATACACATGTTATGTGTGTTCTCACCTCCAGGCAATGGCAGAGGAGAGTGGAGAAGGAGACCGAGCCAAAGAGATCCAGGACCAGCTGAATGAGTTGGAGGAGAGGGCCGAGCATCTGGACAGACAGAGGACCAAAAACATCTCTGCCATCAGGTGAGACCATCGCCTGTCTTCCCCCTTCGCCTGTCTTCCCCTTCGCCTGTCTTCCCCTTCGCCTGTCTTCCCCTTCGCCTGTCTTCCCCTTCGCCTGTCTTCCCCTTCGCCTGTCTTCCCCTTCCGTCTTCCCTTCCGTCTTCGCCGTCTTCCGTCTTCGCCTGTCTTCCCCCCCGTCTCCCCCCCCAAGTTGGTGTTATAACGTTGTTCTTTACCTGATGCATAGTTTGCTGATCAGTAAAATTCTGTTCTGTACTATATAGGTGACGCTCTTATCCAGAGAGACTTACAGTAGTGAGTCATTTAACAGACTCTCTTATCCAGAGAGACTGACAGTAGTGAGTCATTTAGCAGACTCTCTTATCCAGAGAGACTGACAGTAGTGAGTCATTTAACAGACTCTTATCCAGAGAGACTGACAGTAGTGAGTCATTTAACAGACTCTTATCCAGAGAGACTGACAGTAGTGAGTCATTTAACAGACTCTTATCCAGAGAGACTGACAGTAGTGAGTCATTTAACAGACTCTTATCCAGAGAGACTGACAGTAGTGAGTCATTTAGCAGACTCTTATCCAGAGAGACTGACAGTAGTGAGTCATTTAACAGACTCTTATCCAGAGAGACTGACAGTAGTGAGTCATTTAACAGACTCTTATCCAGAGAGACTGACAGTAGTGAGTCATTTAACAGACTCTTATCCAGAGAGACTGACAGTAGTGAGTCATTTAACAGACTCTTATCCAGAGAGACTGACAGTAGTGAGTCATTTAGCCGACTCTTATCCAGAGAGACTGACAGTAGTGAGTCATTTAGCCGACTCTTATCCAGAGAGACTGACAGTAGTGAGTCATTTAGCCGACTCTTATCCAGAGAGACTTACAGTAGTGAGTCATTTGGCCGACTCTCTTATCCAGAGAGACTGACAGTAGTGAGTCATTTAACAGACTCTTATCCAGAGAGACTTACAGTAGTGAGTCATTTAGCTGACTCTCTGATCCAGAGAGACTTACAGTGGTGAGTGGTGAGTCATTTAGCATTGACTGACTCTCTGATCCAGAGAGACTTACAGTAGTGAGTCATTTAACAGACTCTTACCCAGAGCGACTGGCAGTAGTGAGTGCATTACATTTGTGTACCTTTTCCCCGAATAGGTGCACCGTGGGAACAAACCCACAACCCTGGCGTCCTTAGAATCAATTTCAAAAGACAGAAAAAAATACAGATGTAGTTTTTTTGGGGGGTGGGGTGTCAGTAACTGTTGCCAGTCACTGACAGGCACTCAAGTAGCCCGTGTCAGCAAACATTTTTTAGATAGTCGAGCGGGCCAGCTATCTAAACTTAGATATATTGTCAAATGACCGACCGTGGGCCCCCATTTTTTTTTTTAAATGTAGTCACTCTCACTCAGATAACATATGGAAAACCATTTCTCTCCACCCATGGCAAAATGTGTAGAATTGCATGAAATTAAATTAATTATAACATTTTAAAATATTCTCTCCATCCCATGACAAAATGTGTATGATTGCAGGATATTCAAAATTGAGCTTTGGGCCCCCAAAAGGCTAGTGTGTGGGTAGGGATGTGGGTACGTAGACCAACAAACCTCTGCAGCCCCCCCCCGCATTGATGAGTTCAGATCAAAGTTGCCCATATCTGCCCTACCAACTGTTGCTGTCTCTTTCTCTCTTTCTCTCTCTCCCTCTCTCTTTCTCTCTCTCCCTCTCTCTTTCTCTCTCTCTCTCTCTTTCTCTCTCTCTCCCTCTCTCTCTCTTTCTCTCTCTCTCTCTCTCTCTCTCTATATCTCTTTCTCTCTCTCCCTCTCTCTTTCTCTTTCTCTCTCTCTCTCTCTCTCTTTCTCTCTCTCCCTCTCTCTTTCTCTTTCTCTCCCCCTCTCTATATCTCTTTTTGCATCTCTCGGTCTATCTCTCTGTTTATATAACCCTGTCTGCCTGTCCATCTGTTTTCTCCAGCTACATCAACCAGAGGAATCGGAGCTGGAACATCGTGGAGTCTGAGAAAGCCCTAGTGGTAAGTATCCGTACTACAGCTGTAGTGTCTTAATTTGATCAAAAATATGCCATTTAGCAGACGCTTTTATCCAAAGCGACTTACAGTCATGTGTGCATACATTCTACGTATGGGTGGTCCCGGGGATCGAACCCACTACCCTGGCGTTACAAGCACTGTTACGCAGCAGGAAATTCAAATGAGTGTGATTCACTGAACTTGCAGTTCTCTTCCTTGTCATTACATCTGAACTACTGTAGCCTATCAATTTTTTTAAATTTCTCGTTTAAAAAAAAAGTGATTTATTTTATATATATATATATATATTTTTTTTAATACTATTTCTGTCAGGCTGAAGGACAGAATGCCAAGATGCAGATGGACCCGTTTACTAGACGACAGTGCAAACCAACCATGGTGTCTAACGTAAGTCTGTCTGTCTCTACCATGGTGTCTAACGTAAGTCTGTCTGTCTCTACCATGGTGTCTAACGTAAGTCTGTCTGTCTCTACCATGGTGTCTAACGTAAGTCTGTCTGTCTCTACCATGGTGTCTAACGTAAGTCTGTCTGTCTCTACCATGGTGTCTAACGTAAGTCTGTCTGTCTCTACCATGGTGTCTAACGTAAGTCTCTCTGTCTCTCTCTACCATGGTGTCTAACGTAAGTCTCTCTGTCTCTCTCTACCATGGTGTCTAACATAAGTCTCTCTGTCTCTCTCTACCATGGTGTCTAACGTAAGTCTCTCTGTCTGTCTCTACCATGGTGTCTAACGTAAGTCTCTCTGTCTCTCTCTACCATGGTGTCTAACATAAGTCTCTCTGTCTCTCTCTACCATGGTGTCTAACGTAAGTCTCTCTGTCTCTCTACCATGGTGTCTAACTCTCTCTACCATGGTGTCTAACTGTCTCTACCATAAGTCTCTCTGTCTCTCTCTACCATGGTGTCTAACATAAGTCTCTCTGTCTCTCTCTACCATGGTGTCTAACGTAAGTCTCTCTGTCTCTCTCTACCATGGTGTCTAACGTAAGTCTGTCTCTACCATGGTGTCTAACGTAAGTCTCTCTCTCTCTCTACCATGGTGTCTAACGTAAGTCTCTCTGTCTCTCTACCATGGTGTCTAACATAAGTCTCTCTGTCTCTCTCTACCATGGTGTCTAACGTAAGTCTCTCTGTCTGTCTCTACCATGGTGTCTAACGTAAGTCTCTCTGTCTCTCTCTACCATGGTGTCTAACGTAAGTCTCTCTGTCTCTCTCTACCATGGTGTCTAACGTAAGTCTCTCTGTCTGTCTCTACCATGGTGTCTATCGTAAGTCTGTCTCTACCATGGTGTCTAACGTAAGTCTCTCTGTCTCTCTCTACCATGGTGTCTAACGTAAGTCTCTCTGTCTCTCTCTCAATTCAACTCAAAGGGCTTTATTGGCATGGGAAACAGGTTAATGTATGCAGTAGTATAGTACAGTGCTGCTAGGCAATGCGATAATTCAGTAGTTCATAGTAATACCAACCAGTAATACAAACCTCATACTATATTATATTATATATTATATATTACTGCATATATTACTTGCCAAAGCAAGTGAAATAGATAACGAACAAGAGTGAAATGAACAGTAAACATTACACTCACAAAAGTTACAAAAGAATAGAGACATTTTCAAATGTTATATAATTGTCTCTGTACCGTTTGGTAACGATGGGCAAATAGTTAAAGTACAAAAGGGAAAATAAATAAACATAAATATGGGTTGTATTTACAATGGTGTTTGTTCTTCACTGGTTGCCCTTTTCTTGTGGCAACAGGTCACAAATCTTGCTGCTGTGATGTCACACTGTGGAATTTCACCCAGTAGATATGGGAGTTTATCAACATTTGATTTGTTTTCAAATTCTTTGTGGGTCTGTGTAATCTGAGGGAAATATGTCTCTCTAATATGGTCATACATTGGGCAGGAGGTTAGGAAGTGCAGCTCAGTTTCCACCTCATTTTGTGGGCAGTGTGCACATAGGCAGACATGGCTCTCAAGAGAAGACAGGCTATGGCGGGCCTTTCTCAATAGCAAGGCTATGCTCACTGTCTGTACATAGTCAAAGCTTTCCTTAAGTTTTGGTCAGTCACAGTGGTCAGGTATTCTGCCACTGTGTACTCTCTTTGTAGGGTCAGTCACAGTGGTCAGGTATTCTGCCACTGTGTACTCTCTGTTTAGGGTCAGTCACAGTGGTCAGGTATTCTGCCACTGTGTACTCTCTGTTTAGGGTCAGTCACAGTGGTCAGGTATTCTGCCACTGTGTACTCTCTGTTTAGGGTCAGTCACAGTGGTCAGGTATTCTGCCACTCTCTGTTTAGGGTCAGTCACAGTGGTCAGGTATTCTGCCACTGTGTCCTCTCTGTTTAGGGTCAGTCACAGTGGTCAGGTATTCTGCCACTGTGTACTCTCTGTTTAGGGTCAGTCACAGTGGTCAGGTATTCTGCCACTGTGTCCTCTCTGTTTAGGGTCAGTCACAGTGGTCAGGTATTCTGCCACTGTGTACTCTCTGTTTAGGGTCAAATAGCATTCTAGTTTGCTCTGTTTTTTAAATTCTTTCTATTGTGTCGAGTAATTATCTTTTTGTTTGCTCATTATTTGGTTGGGTCTAATTGTGCTGTTGTCCTGGGGCTCTGTGGGGTGTATTTGTGTTTGTGAACAGAGCCCCAGGACCAGCTTGCTTAGGGGACTCTTCTCCAGGTTCATCTCTCTGTAGGTGATGGCTTTGTTAATGCAACGTTTGGGAATCGCTTCCTTTTAGGTGGTTGTAGAATTTAGTGTCTCTTTTCTGGATTT
This sequence comes from Oncorhynchus gorbuscha, assembly GCF_021184085.1. Lineage (NCBI taxonomy): Eukaryota > Metazoa > Chordata > Actinopteri > Salmoniformes > Salmonidae > Oncorhynchus > Oncorhynchus gorbuscha. The sequence continues at coordinate 94,750,699 of NC_060182.1, read as the reverse complement.
TGATAATCGGCAGGTATCGGCCTAGTTTTGTGCTGCATGCATTATTTGGTGTTTTACGTTGTACGCAGAGGATATTTTTGAAGAATTCTGCGTGCAGAGTCTCTACTTCCTGTTTGTCCCTTTTTGTGAATTCTTGGTTGGTGAGCGGACCCCAGACATCACAACCATGAAGGGCAATGGGTTCTAAATTCAGCAACAAAAAAAGAAACGTCCCTTTTTCAGGACCCTGTCTTTTCGAAGATAATTCGTAAAAATCCAAATGTCTTCACAGATCTTCATTGCAAAGGGTTTAAACACTGTTTTCCATGTTCAATGAACCATAAACAAAATAAAGATGCCCAGGGTCCCTGCTCATCTGCGTGAACGGGCCTGAGGAATGCTTCAAGGAGGCATGAGGGCTGCAGATGTGGCCAGGGCAATAAATTGCAATGTCCGTACTGTGAGACGCCTAAGACGGCGCTACACGGAGACAGGATGGACAGCTGATTGTCCTCCCAGTGCCAGACCATGTCTAACAACACCTGCATAGGATCGGTACATCCAAACACCACACCTGTAGGACAGGTACAGGATGGCAACAACAACTGTCCGGGTTACACCAGGAAAGCACAATCCCTCCATCAGTGCTCAGACTTTCCGCAATAGGCTGAAAGAGGCTGGACTTAGGGCTTGTAGGCCTGTTGTAAGGCAGGTCCTCACCGGCAACAACGTCGCCTATGGGCACAATCCCACTGTCGCTGGATCAGACAGGACTGGCAAAAAGTGCTCTTCACTGACTAGTCTCAACAGGGGTGATGGTCGGATTCGCGTTTATCGTCAAAGGAATGAGCGTTACACCGAGGCCTGTTCTCTGGAGTGGGATTGATTTGGAGGTGGAGGGTCCGTCATGGTCTGGGGCGGTGTGTCACAGCATCATCGGACTGAGCTTGTTGTCATCCCAGGCAATCTCAACAGCATGATCATCACACAGTTGCACCTTGTGCTGTGGACAAAAGGACACTCCCTAAAATGTGCAGTTCTGTCACACAACTCAATCACACAGATGTCTCAAATTTTGAGGTAGCGTGCAATTGGCTTGCTGACTGCAGGAATGTCCACCAGAGCTGTTGCCAGAGAATTGAATGTTCATTTCTCAACCATAAGCCGCTCAACCAACGTCATTTTAGAGAATTTGGCAGTTGCCAGAGAATTTAAAGTTAAAAATAAAAACATTGCAGCTTGCAGGTAGAAAATATCCAGATTTTTAAGTTTATTTTTTAAATCCTATAAATCACATTGGCCTATTATTAACTTGTGTTCCGCCCAAAGCTTTTAATTTTTAAGAATGTAATTAGGGAAGTCTGTTAAGAACAAATTCTTACTTACATTGACGGCCAAACCCGGACGACTCTGGGCCAATTGTGTGTAGCCCTATGGGCCGGTTGTGATACAGCCTGGAATCGAACCAGGGCCTGTAGTGACGCCTCTAGCACTGAGATGCAGTGCCTTAGACCGCTGCGCCACTCGTGAGCTTAAAGCATCAGCCAAGCTCAATTTATATTGTTATACATTTAAAAGGTGAGGTGGGGGGTAGCCAACCTCAGCAGTAAGGGCTACAAAGTCAGTCCCAGAGCCAGGGTGAGGGTTTGAATGCTGAGATGATAAAGTATCCACGAGCAACTTTAAGCGTTTTTTTACACGTATTAAAATTCTGAATAACTTGCCTGTCTGCAGTACTTGCCTGTCTGCAGTATTGACGGTTTGTGTTTTGGCAGGCCAGAGACCCTTCAGTCCATGCAGCTATCCTCCAACACCTCAATGAGAAGTACGGAGAAGGGTCAGGCAAAGAGATGGACTTGGAGTTTGAGATGGGCAGGGGAGCAGGACAGGCTGCTCTCAAAGTCATCGACCCGACAAAGAACACCAGCGACCTGTCAGAGGACCTCTTTAAAGTTCACGACTTTGACGTCAAGATTGACCTACAGGTTCCCAACGCAGGTGAGACGGACAGTTTCAAATGTCTACGTAACAAAGTGGTGGGTTCGATCCATGCCTCCAGGAGGGTAGTTCAATGTGCACTAACAATACCGTTACACATGACACATGTATGTTTCCCCTGGGTACAGATCAGGGTACCCCCTAGGTACAGATCGGGGGTTTCCAACCCCCTAGGTACAGATCGGGGGTTTCCAACCCCCTAGGTACAGATCGGGGGTTTCCAACCCCCTAGGTACAGATCGGGGGTTTCCAACCCCCTAGGTACAGATCGGGGGTTCCGCAGGATAATTTTTGTTCAAACTGGCATGGCCACACCGCAAATAAACTTTATCTACCGGTCTGGTTAACAAGTCCTGTAATTTTTTGGGATACTCACTGAGGGCGGGGCTGATAAGGCAGGGTGTCACGGAACCAACCCGGTTGATTCTGAGAATTCAGCACAGTTATGTCCATTGAGATGAATTTGAGATTTCTTCGTAAAGGGTCCACAGCATGTTTCTACTGTACAGAACACGGTTCAACAGTCCCTAGGATGAAATACAAAGCCTGTAGGTTTTAAAGATGCCTTGAGTAAAATACATACACTCCATGTTACTGCAAATACACATTATACCCCCTTTGTATAAATAAAGGACACATTAAATGTTTTTTAATTTATCACAGTATGCTTCCAAGTTATAACATGTCATGAGTCCATATATATATATATATATATATATATATATATATATATATATATATATATATATATTATCACTGCTGCAATTGCTGTTACTTTACCTTCTTCTTAAAAGGAATTACATAGCCTATTGGCCAAAAGCCGGCTATGACCAGCTAATGGATCAGCTTCCCCTCACCAAGTCCTAACCTTAACCACTTGTGAGGGAAATGCTAAACTCACTCAAGGTCAGCGTCTAGGGGAACCTACACCTGTAACAACAGATGTGTCAGACTAATGTTGTTCCTCTGGTGTGTTTCAGAAGCCAAGTCTCTGTCAGTGAGCGCCAACACCCTGGCAGTGAAGGACGGTGCTCCACGTAGGTCTCTCAACCTGGAGGACTACAAGAAGAGGAGGGGCTTGATCTAAAGAACTACAGGAAGTAAATGAGGGGCTTCAACGACTGATCAAATGGCCTAAAACCTCAGTCAGAACCACCTGCATGTTGGTTGGCCATTCGCCCCAGGGCACCAGTGTGTGTTTGAGGGAAGAGAGAGAGAGAGAGAGAGTGTGTGTGTGAGAGAGATGTGTGACCGTATGCTTGAGTGTGTGTGAGAGAGGCTGTCCATCTTAAAACAATAGGAAATAATAATTAAGAGAAGACAGAAGACAACTTTTTTTTTTTTTTTTTTTTCCTCGAAGGTTTTCTCTTAGAAGACAGTTGTTGACCTTTTTATTTTATTTTTCTCTCGTTTATTATGTGGTAAAAATTGTACTTGGAATTGTGTTTATTTTTCTTTTGTAATTTCTAAGTTTTTTTATAAATAAATCTAACGTTGGTTCTCCCTCATATGGATCTGAAGTTCACTCTTTTGGTGTCCAGTTCTTTTGCAAGGGCATAGTGGTTGTGGATTCTTACCTTGGCCAACTCTGTCTTGTAAGACTTAGATTGACATGATCTGAAGTTATTGGGACTGTCAACATTTATTGGGGTACAATCTTGATTCCCCCCCCCCTGTTTCAGACACGGACTGTATTTTCTTCGTACATGATTTAGGTTTTCCCTGACCTAAGAGGTTGAGGGCAGTACCACGTTCTCCAGCTGACCCGTTCTCTTTCTCAGACAGCAGGGCCGGCTCGTTATCTGCCTGGCTACTGGACAGCACTTTGTAAAGTCTACAAAAAAAAAAAATAAAAAAAAATATTAAAAAAAATGAATTTACATGGATCACAGAGAGAATTGTTTATTTTCTTTTGGTACCCTTATCTCTCTCTTTTCCCTGGAGCAGATTCTAAGTGTTATCGATCCTTAAACAGTTCCTGTATTGATGTGGCATGCCATGGAAATAATTCCCATTTGCAGTGCGGCAGAATAAAGAGAGAGACTGTTTCGTAACATCTGTGTTCTCTTTGTGTGTTGTCTTTCCCTCCCCATTACCAGTGGTTGAGATACCTTTGGGTGTTGGCACTATCCCCATGAGTGATTTTTATTTTATTTCATTTATGTATTTATTTTACAGATAACTATCCTATTATTCACAAAAGGTTCTGTCGAGTTTATTTTGTGCATATTGTAGGGTCTCTCAAATTACTGCAGTCAAGCCATCCACGCTTCAGACACGTCCTGAATTTGGGTGCACGAATACACAACACCTGACAATATCACATGTTTTCTGGAAACTAAAACAGCTACTTATGTACAGATAGGGACATCACTAGTTACCACAGTCACAAAGTCATAAACCCTGCCTAAATTATACAATCTTAAAATAGGAACAAAAAGCTCATTTTTATTTAACTACATTTTTACGATTATAGCCATTTTGACTTAGCGTATCTAATGGAAACCCACAGATTGAGAAGATGACTTAAAAATAATTTAAAGAAAAAAATGTAACAGTGCACACTGAGGAATAAATCTTTTTTCATTTTCGCACCTTATCAAACATTTCTCTGAAATCACAGGTAGAGTGAGGCTCCAGTAGCTTACCAGGTGTGCTGCTTTAATTTTTATTTTATTTAACTAGGCAAGTCGGTTAAGAACAAATTCTTATTTACAATGACAGCCTACCCCGGTAAAACCTGGGCAACGCTGGGCCAATTGTGCAATGACCTATGGGACTCCCAACCACGGCCGGATGTGATACAGCCTAGTTTTGAACCAGGGACTGTAGTGATGCCGCTTGCACTGAGGAGCAGTGCCTTAGACGGCTGCGCCACTCGGGAGCCCTAATACCACAGTGGTCAACTATTTCTCTCCAGAAATATGTTTAAAACCAATTATTTGTTATAACTAAGCCAAGATAGACCATGGCCTGTCGTTACCAATGGGAGCAAATGAATCATAGTGGGCAGACCCAAGTACGAGATATCGAGATCCTATTGGTGGGTTCTATCATTTATTTGCATATTTCAGTTAGGGAACGCCCACACTGAAGTGCTCGTGTGCAATAACTCAATTCGCCCTTGTACTCCATCTAAACAACAAACACATTTTAAACTTTGGAAAATGGTCAAGTCTACCAACTTAGCCCGCTCTATTCGTAACATATTTTAGTTTTGGGAACACAAAACGGTATTGAGATCAAATGTTTCATGATGAGAAATTTTTCTGAATATCGGCCAAATTCCATCTCCTTCCTACTTGGATTCCTCTCATCACCTTGGTGTTGAGTGGAAATGTCAACCGGATACTTCAGATTTTGTACATTCGGTGAAACATCTGGTTTTACTGTTCTATCTGTGTCAAAATCCTGACAGCTGGCTTGTATTTTAATCAGGCATCGACATAGGCGTTCTGTTTTTGGGGGTCCTTGCGTTAGTTCCTGGTCCACGTATGAGACTGATCCAAACGCTCATATTTACCTAACAAAGATTTACCAGATAATGTGTAAATGTGACACTATAGTCCATCTGTTGATTATTCATCCCGGTCTATAAATTGTCTGGGATATTTATTTATTTTTAGTTTTGGACGTCGCTGTTGTTATACGGTAAGTCGACTAGCTAGTTAGCGATAATGGATGCTAATGTGTTAAAATAGTTTGTTTGTCGGACCCTGTGTAATCCACCCCTGATTTATGCCGAAAGCTGAAAGTTGATATCTCAGTATGTTGTTAAACCTACCCACACAGACCATTTTATACTATTTTGAGGGTTAACTTAGTGATCACCCGGATTTCTAGCTAGCCTTCAAAGATGTTAGCCATAACATCAACAATCTTGCTATCTGTTGGACGGTAGAAGCAATGTCATCATAACATGTTGCTTTATCTTTTGGTTTTAGGGGAATGTCTTTTGACATACACATGAGATTTTGTCACAAAAGCTATTGTTATTTAATTTCTGAATCTGACAAACTGATTAATTTGTGTTTCTAGGATGCAGAATGTCTTGGTTGGCTGACCTGGCAGGGAAAGCTGAAGACTTCCTGAATAAAGTGGATGCAGGAGCTGCCAGCCTGACCAAACCCCAAGGCCGCACCTCCTCCTTCTCCTCAGCCTACGATGCTCCCGACTCCACTGAAACCTCTCAGTACAGTAGCACCGGCTACAGCACCAACACATCAGAGACACAGCAACACCCCTATGGGAACTCCACCTCCCACAACGCACCAGGATCTGGTTTCATTACTGCAGCTGCTGGCAACATCAAAAAATCCAAAGGTTCCCTGTTGACTAGCTCAGCCACAGTCTCCACTACCAGCACCCTTCCCCTGGGGTCTTCCAGCACTGCCTCCTCCTCCAGCTCCATCAAACCCTCCTCCAGCTTTGTGAGGCCTAGTAAGAAGAGTCAGAGTGAGCAAGATGTAGATGATGACCTGTTGTTTGACTTCCTTAACAGCTCAGACCCTCCGGCGGCCAACGAGAGGCGGGAGGTCAGACCAAGAGATCCTCTCAGAGTATCTCCTGAAGGATCAGGCTCCCCACAGCCAGCACCTCCTGTCTCGGCTGCTGCCCCCATCATGGTCCCCTCAGCCCCCTCCACGCCCCCCTCCCTACGGGGCATGTCGCGAACCTCCAGCTACAGCTCTCTGTCCACCAGTACTCACAGTGCCAAAACAGGGGGTTCGGAGGATGGCTCTGCCAAAGAAAGTCAAGGTACTGACACTTAAACTGGTAATGTTAATGTCAAGGCACTTACGCGTATTTCTTTTTGTTATTTTATCTCAATGTTTGGTCGACATCATATAAATTCATGAAATAATCAACACAGTGTTCTAGTTACAATTGCTAATTTAAATCATCAGCTCAACGTTCCCTCCTTTATGTGTTCTCTCTTTCTCTTTTTTCCAGACACACCTGATGGTTCTGACTCTGGGTTGGCTGTTCCCCAGTCTATCACCTACCTATCAGAGTCTCCGGCCACATACGAGGCCCCTCCCCCAGCCCTGGCCCCGCCCCCTATAGAGGAGCAGCAGAGTCAGATGATGTCCAGTCTGCGTTTGGAGAACCAGCTACTGAGGTCAGAGGTCACCTCCCTCAACCAGGAACTGGCATCCATCATCCAGAGAGCCAAAGACACTCAGGAGGGTGAGAGAGCTGAGAGAGAGAAGACTGAGGAAGAAGACTCATGTCCGGTCCCAAATCTGTTTATGCTGTCTTGCCAACTCATATGGTCGTTGTCATGCCGATGGATGTTGTCTTGCCAACACAGCACTGACAGATCTGGGACCAGGTTTTGCTCATGTATGTGTAGCAGACACCTAAATAATGTGGTTTGGTTTATGTCTGTCGTGGGCGTAACTATGGTCATAATCTCTTTCCTACAGAATTGAACCAGGCACGGTTACGCACAGAGAAGTGGAATTCGGACCAGTCTCGCACAGACCGCGCGGTCAGGGAGCTGCGGTCGCAGGTTGATGACCTCACAGAGGCCCTCGGTGCTAAGGACGGGCAGTTGGCCGTGCTGAAGGTCAGGCTAGATGAGGCAGATCAGTTACTGAAGTCACGGAGCTCTGCTCTGGAGGAGGCACAGACTGAGAGGTCCCGGTATGTTTACAATCTTTGTTAGATGGAATAGGCTTGGAAGAACTAAATCTGTTTGCTTCATTCATTATTAGTAAAAGACAACTACATTTGTCAGAAGTCCAGGTAAATTTAATTAACCAAATCTTTGTGAATGAATAGATCCAGTCAATGAGGCTGCTTCAACATTTACATTTCATTCATTATTAGTAAAAGACAACTACATTTGTCAGAAGTCCAGGTAAATTTAATTAACCAAATCTTTGTGAATGAATAGATCCAGTCAATGAGGCTGCTTCAACATTTACATATTAGTAAAAAATATATTGAAAAAGTCTGAGAATAATCCATATGTAACAGTGCTCGCATGGATAAACATGGTGTTGCTCCGGAGGTAACAGTGCTCACATGGATAAACATGGTGTTGCTCCGGAGGTAACAGTGCTCACATGGATAAACATGGTGTTGCTCCGGAGGTAACAGTGCTCACATGGATAAACATGGTGTTGCTCCGGAGGTAACAGTGCTCACATGGATAAACATGGTGTTGCTCCGGAGGCTCTGTGTGAGGTGCTCTCTGAATAGCTAGTCTGTGTGCAACGGAGGTAAGAACGTGCCGTAAGCTCCACTCCACAGCTAGCTTGAAATGTCGCCAATGAAGTTATTGAATCGGATCCTTGTCTGTAGGACAACTGGTTGGCTACGTTGTCAAGGAGGTCCGGTCACGTGTCTTTATGGAGGACCGCTGGTCCGAGCCCGGTAACCAAGGGAACCGGTGGAGGAAACGAAGCCGTTAGCGTCACACTGAAGTTGGTTTTGTATAGTACTAGGGAGACAACGACCAACTTTGTACCCCCATCATGTCCAGGATCCTCCAGGACCACACAGAAGGAAGCAGTATGCAGTCCCAGGCCATGACGACCATGCAGGAGAGACTGAGGGAGGCAGACATGGCTCTACGCAGGGAACAGGATGGCTATAGACAGATGCAGGTAGAAAAATATATATACACCCACACACGTCCCAACTCTCAAGTACACATATATATATATATATATATATAATTATTATTTTATTAATCATTAATCTGTCAAAGCAAAATGAAGGATGGTGGACCTAGTGGAAACAGGGCACATTCTTCATGTACATTCAGAAAGTACAGACCCCTAGACTTTTTCAACATTTTGTTACGTTACAGCCTTATTCCTAATCAATCTACACACAATACCCCATACTATCACATTTACATAAGTATTCAGACCCTGGACTCTGAACTTTGAAGAAGCACCTTTGGCAGAGATTCTAGCCTCAAGTCTTCTTGGGTATGACGCTACGTACCCGTGGCGGCAGGTAGCCTAGTGGTTAGAGCCAGTAACCGAAAGGTTGCTAGATTGAATCCCTGAACTGACCAGATAAAAATTGGTCGTTCTGCCCCTGAACAAGGCAGTTTAACCCACTGTTCCCCATAAAGCCGTCATTGTAAATAAGAATTTGTTCTTAACTGACTTGTCTAGTTAAGTAAAAGTTAAATAAACTCTAAAGAAATACAGGATTGGTACACCTGTATTTGGGGAGTTTCTCCCATTCTTCTCTGCAGATTCTCTCAAGCTCTGTCAGGTTGGATGGGGAGTGTCGCTGCACAGCTATTTTCAGGACTCTCCAGAGATGTTCAATCGGGTTCAGGTCCGGTCTCTCTTGCTGGGCGACTCTAGGACATTCGGAGACGTGTCCCAAAGTCTTGGTTGTGTGCTGAAGGTCGTTGCCCTGTTGGAAGGTGAACCTTCACCCCAGTCTGAGGTCCTGAGTGCTCTGGAGCAGGTTTTCATCAACAATCTTTCTGTACTTTGCACCATTCATCTTTCCCTCGATCCTGACTAGTCTCCCAGTCCCTGCCTCTAAAAACATCCCCACAGCATGATGCTGCCACCACCATGCTTCACTGTAGGGATGCTGGGTTGTTTCTTCCATACGTGACACTTGATATTCAGGCCAAATAGTTAAATCTTGGTTTCATCCAAGCGGGCTGTCATGTGCCTTTTACTGAGGAGTGGCAACCGTCTGGCCACTCTACCATAAAGGCCTGATTGGTGGAGTGCTGCAGAGATGGTTGTCCTTCTGGAATGTTCTCCCATCTCCACAGAGGAACTCTGGAGCTCTGTCAGAGTGACCATCGGGTTCTTGGTCACCTTCCTGACCAAGGCCTTTCTCCCCCGATTGCTCAGTTTGGCCGGGTGGCCAGCTCTATGAAGAGTCTTGGTGGTTCCAAACTTCTTCCATTTAAGAATGATGGAGGCCACTGTGTTCTTGGTGACCTTAAATGCTGCAGAAATGTTTTGGTACCTTTCCCCAGATCTGTACCTCGACACAATCTTTTATTTAATTTAATAAATATATATTTACATTTATTTGGACTTTTTAACCATTTTTTTTCATCCCAGTTTCGCGGTATCTAATTGGTAGTTAGCCTTGTCTCATCGCTAAAACTCCCGTGCAGACTCTGGAGAGGCGAAGGTCGAGAGCCGTACGTCCTCCAAAACACGACCCAACCAAGCCGCACTGCTTCATGACCCAACGCCCGCTTAACCCGGAAGCCAGCCGCACCAACGTGTCGGAGGAAGCATCGTTACACCTGGCGACCGTGTCAGCGTGCACTGCTCCCGGCCCGCCACAGGAGTCGCTAGAGTGCGATGGGACAGGGACATCCATGCCGGCCAATCCCTCCCCTAAGCAGGACGACGCTGGGCCAATTGTGCGCCGCCCCATAGGTCTCCCGGCTGCGACAGAGCCTAGACTCTAACCAAGATCTCTAATGGAACAGCTAGCAACTGCAATGCAGTGCTTTAGACCACTGCACCACTCGGGAGGCCCTGCCTCGACACAATCCTGTCTCGGAGCTCTAAAGACAATTCCTTCCACCTCATGGCTTGGTTTTGGATCTGACATGCACTGTCAACTGTGGGACCATTTATATAGACAGATGTGTGCCTTTCCAAATCATGTCCAATCAAGTTGTAGAAACATCTTAGAGATGGTCAATGGAAACAGGATGCACCCGAGCACAATTTCGAGTCTCATAACAAAGTGTCTGAATACTTATGTAAATAATGTATTTCAGTTTTTTTAACATTTGGAATAAATATGCAAAAAAATAAACATGTTTTGCTTTGTCATTATGGGGTATTGTGATGTCACTATGTGGTATTGTGATGTCATTATGGGGTATTGTGATGTCACTATGTGGTATTGTGATGTCACTATGTGGTATTGTGATGTCACTATGTGGTATTGTGATGTCATTATGGGGTATTGTGATGTCATTATGGGGTATTGTGATGTCACTATGTGGTATTGTGATGTCATTATGGGGTATTGTGATGTCATTATGGGGTATTGTGATGTCATTATGGGGTATTGTGATGTCACTATGTGGTATTGTGATGTCATTATGGGGTATTGTGATGTCACTATGTGGTATTGTGATGTCACTATGGGGTATTGTGATGTCACTATGGGGTATTGTGATGTCATTATGGGGTATTGTGATGTCATTATGGGGTATTGTGATGTCACTATGGGGTATTGTGATGTCATTATGGGGTATTGTGATGTCATTATGGGGTATTGTGTGTTTGCTTTGATTTAGTTTTATTTAATACATTTTAGAATAAGGCTGTAACGAAATGTGTAACAAGTTAAGGGGGTCTGAATACTTTCCCGTAATGCACTGTAAAGTCAATCATAGACTATATAACGTGTCGTCTCCTCGGTTCCCACAGAGTGAGTTTGCGGTGCGGTTATCCAAGGTGGAGGCGGAGAGGCAGACGCTAGCGGAGGCGGTGACGGGCGCAGAGAGACGGGCGTCGGATGACAAGCACCGGGTCGAGGACCTCCAACAGCAGATGAGGAGTGCCCGGAACGCAGCCGAGACTGCCAAGCAGGAGTTACAGGACTATAAAAGCAAAGCCTCCCGCATACTACAGGTAAGAGATAGAGATCTTTAGGACACAACTCACTATTTCCTTTCTAATGCTTTTGTTTGTGTGTGTGTGGTGTGTGTGCGTCCTCTCCAGTCCAAAGAGAAGCTGATCAGCAGCCTGAAGGAGGGGTCAGGCTTGGATGGTCTGGAAGGAGGAGGAGCCGGACTTTTGGAGCTGGAGGAGCTTAGACATGAGAAGGAGCTGCAGAGAGACGAGATACAGAAACTACAGGGACAGATGCAGACACTCCGTGCTGAGATACAGGTGAGAAGGGACTGGAGATGGTCTCAGTGATATATAACCCTCTCTCGGGCCGACCCTCTCTCGGGCCGACCCTCTCTCGGACCGACACCCCTTAGCACACATACAAAGCAACTTACAGTACAATGTGAGTGCATACAATTCTTTAGTATGTTGATGTGATTCCTGCACTATCCTTGCGGGACTTGAACTCTTCACCTTGCCGTTGCTAGCACCAACTGAGCCACACAGGACGTGCTTACTTCAAGACAACCTTGGTAGCTGGATGACCTGGCTGTAAGAGTGAGATGTTGTGACCGCTCTTCTCCCAGGACTTGGAGGTAGCGGCCCTGACTGAGGCAGAGACGTGGAGAGAGCAGCAGCTGGAGAACCAGGAGCAACAGGCCCGACAGACCAGAGCCAAGCAGGAAGTGGAGGCCGAGGTGGAGCGCTACAAACAGGTAGCAGAATATATCTTATTATACCACGGGCGTTGTTGAATACTCCTTTCTGATTGGCTTGAAGGGCATTCTAGAGCATGCGTTATTTCTCTGTAATGTACACTATAATTCAATGGCTCTGAAGGTCATTGTTGTGTTGTTTTATGTTTGAGCTGCTTTTGAAAGCAAAAGTCAGTTTTTTTTTTTTCAAAACATTATTTGGCGTTGTTGAAAAATACAATTTCATAATAGCAAGCGAGCTAGGACTGACGCTTTTCGTTAGCAAAGCTAGGAAGTCTTTTTGGTTTGGTTACCAAGGCAACTACTGTAGCAGTTTAGTAAACTTGCTAGCTACTTCAGTGGATATTGAGTATGTTTCTAAGAGCAAAAATAGCCTTCGAATAAGCAGGAAAATATTGCAACTCTGTGGGAAGTGCGTGCCACTCTGCTAACAGAGGACAGAGAAGGAAGAAGGAATCACTTGTGGATTAAGTAAGATGGCGGCGTTAAGGAGGTTGCCGGTTCCTGCTCGACTTCAATTTTTTTTTTTTTATTATTATTTTTTTTTGCGTCGTTACTTTGTTTGCTTAGAATGTTCATGTAATAATTTTCTACGACCAACAAACACTTCAGCGAACTGTGCAAGATCATAAAGCCAGCTAGAATCCTCTCACCTAGATGCAGTCTTTATTGTTGCTGGTCATCATTTGGGTTATCAATGTGTTTCCTTCGACACATTGGTGTGCCTGGCTTCTGGGTTAAGTGGGCGTTGTGTCAAGAAGCAATGAGGCTTGGTTGGGTTGTGTTTCGGAGGACGCACGCCTCTCGACCTTTGCCTCTCCCGAGTCCGTACGGGAGTTGCAGCGATGAGACAAGACTGTAACTATCAATTGGATATCACGAAATTGGGGAGAAAAAAAGGCTAAACTTTAAAAAATAAAAAAAATTCTAAGAATGCTGTTCATTGACTACAGTTCAGCATTCAACACTATTGTTCCATCCAAGCTCAACACTGAGCCCAGGGTCTGGACACCACCCTCTTCCTGACGGGCAGACCACAGGCTGTGAGGTTTGTCAACAACACCTCCTCCACACTGACTCTTAACACAGGGGTCCCCCAGGGGTGTGTCCTCAGTCCTCTGCTGTACTCCCTGTTCACCCACAACTGTGTGACTTTGCACGACACCTACTCCATCATCAAGTCTGCTGACGACACCACGGTTGTAGGCCTGATAACCAACAACAATGAGACCGCCTTTAGGGAAGAGGTCAGTGAACTGGCATTGTGGTGTCATGACAACGACCTCTCCATCAGTGTCAGCAAAACAAAGGAGTTGATTGTTGACTTCAGCAAGCAGAGGAAACATTCCCCGATTCACATCAATGGGATCACGAGTTTTAAGTTCCTCTGTGTCCACATCACCAAAGGACTTGACATCGACCAACAACTCCACCACTCTTGTCAAGAGGGCGCAACAGCATCTCTACTTCCTAAGGCGGCTGAATAAATGTGGCATGCCACCCCAGATCCTCACCAAATACTACCGCTGCACCATCGAGTGCGTCCTGACCAGTTGCATCACAGCCTGGTAAGGGAATTACTCCATACACGACCGCAAGGCCTTCCAGTGGGTGGTGAAGACGGCTCAGTACATCACTGGGACCGTGGCCCTCCAGAGGGTGTTGAAGACTGACCGGTACATCACTGGGACCGTGGCCCTCCAGAGGGTGTTGAAGACGGACCGGTACATCACTGGGACCGTGGCCCTCCAGCGGGTGGTGAAGACGGACCAGTACATCACTGGGACCGTGGCCCTCCAGATGGTGGTGAAGACTGCTCGGTACATCCCTGGGACAGTGCTCCCACCCATCCAGGACTTCAACTCAAAATGGTGTCTGAGGAAGCATCATCAAGGACCCCACACACCGCAGCCCCGATCTGTTCTCTCCCTTAGCGTTGGGAATACTGTATCAGAGCATGAGGTCTGATACCAACAGGCTCAGACAGTTTCTATCTACAAACCATCAGACTGCTGAACACTTGAACTGGACTGACCACCTGCTCTGATTCTCCGCACACATGCACTCACTCACATATACACAGACATACACACAGTACGTGGACACACCCCTTTTTCAGCCACACCCATGTTGCTGACGGGTGTATAAAATCGAGCCCAGCAATCTCATTGGCAGTGGTGTAAAGCTCACCGCTATCGGACTCTGGAGCAGTGGAAACACATTTTCTGGAGTGACGAATCACGCTTCAACATCTGGCAGTTTGACTGACGAATCTGGGTTTGGCGGATGCCAGGAGAACGCTACCTGCCCGAAATAGATAGTGCCAACTGTAAAGTTTGGTGGAGGAGGAATAATGGTCTGGGGCTGCTTTTCACGGTTCGGGCCCCTTAGTTCCAATGAAGTGCAACCTTAATGCTACAGCATACAATGACATTCTAGACGATTCTGTGCTTCCAACTTTGTGGCAGCAGCCCTTTCCTGTTTCAGCATGACAATGCACAAAGCAAGGTCCCATTCAAAAATGGTTTGTTGAGATCGGTGTGGAAGAACTTGACTAGCCTGCACAGAGCCCTGACCTTGACTCCATCGAACACCTTTGGGCTGAATTGGAACGCCGATTGCGAGCCAGCCCTAATTGCCCAACATCAGTACCCGACCTCACTAATGCTCTTGTGGCTGAATGGAAGCAATTCCCCACAGAAATGTTCTAACGTCTAGTGGAAAGCCTTCCCAGAAGAGTGGAGGCTGTTATAGCAGCAATGTTCCAACGTCTAGTGGAAAGCCTTCCCAGAAGAATGGAGGCTGTTATAGCAGCAAAAGGGGGGACCGACTCCATATTAATGCCGAAGATTTTGGCATGAGATGTTTGACTTTTGGATATGTGGGGTATGTTTAGTTTATTTTTTAGTTTATTTTATTTTTACAGGGACAGTGCACATTAATCAACGTTTCAGTAAAAGTGCCGGTTTTAGCCAGCCGGCTAATTTTCAACCGCAGTCCCTGGGCAGGTTATTAAAAACAATTACAATATAGACAATAGCACCATAGAACAAGCAAGACATAGCAACATAGGACAAGCAAGACATAGCATACAGACAGAGCAACATAGGACAAGCAAGACGTAGCATACAGACAGAGCAACATAGGACAAGCAAGACGGCATACAACAAGGACAAGACGTAGCATACAGACAGAGCAACACAGAACAAAAAGCAGCAAGACAAAATTCATAAAAGCAACAAAGTGTTTCCACACCTCACAAGCTACAGACAACAGACAACGAACTGTAGTTTTGGCAAGTCTGTTAGGACATGTTCATGCTACACACATCACAACTGTTGCTACCCAACTCTTATTATACTGCTCAGTTTATACACTGCCCCCCCCCTTCCCCAATACACCTGTAAATATTATAAATTGTGTCTTCCTGTGTTATACTGATGCTAAAATGTGTATTCTATTTTTTTGTATTCTTATTGTTGCAAAGTCGAAGGAACCTGCAAGTAAGCATTTCATTGGCCGATGTGTACCCAAGCATATCCAAAGCAAATCCTACTAGTAAACCTTGGACCTTGGGTCCTATTCATTTAAGGTGTGCAACGGAGAAAAAAACCCCATTATGAAACGTTTTGCAATGTAAAACGTGCGTTTCTTATTCGACCACATGTCCAGGTAGTCCCTGCCATGTCCAGGTAGTCCCTGCCATGTCCAGGTAGTCCCTGCCATGTCCAGGTAGTCCCCCATGTCCATGTCCCTGCCATGGTAGTCCCTGCCATGTCCAGGTAGTCCCTGCCATGTCCAGTCCCTGCCATGTCCAGGAAGTCCCTGCCATGTCCAGGAAGTCCCTGCCTGTTTCTTTCTCTATCTCTGGGCTAAGGGGAAATGTTCTATGTGTGATGTAGGAGCTACAGTATGTCGAGGAGGAAAACCACCGTGCCAAGACCACACTGCAGAGTCGCATCAAGGATCGGGAAGATGAGATCCAGAAACTCAGAAACCAGGTATATAGACAGTTGAAGTCTGAAGTTTACGTAAACTTAGGTCGGGGTCGTTAACATTAATTTTTCAACCGCTCCACAAATTTCTTGTTAACGAACTGTAGTTTTGGCAAGTCTGTTAGGACATCTACTTTGTGCAGGACACAAGTCATTTTTCCAACTACTGTTTACAAGTCCTCAACTGGCTGCTTCGTTAAATAGTACCGGCAAAACACCAGTCTCAACGTCAACAGTGAAGAGGCGACTCCGGGATGCTGGCCTTCTAGGCAAAGAAAAAGACATGTCTCAGACTGGCCAATAAAAAGAAAAGATTAAGATGGGGGGAAAAAGAACACAGACACTGGACAGAGGAACTCTGCCTAGAAGGCCAGCATCCCGGAGTCGCCTCTTCACTGTTGACGTTGAGACTGGTGTTTTGCCGGTACTATTTAACGAAGCTGCCAGTTGAGGACTTGTGAGGCGTCTGTTTTTCATATTAGACACTCTAAAATACTTGTCATCTTGCTCAGTTGTGCACCGGGGCCTCCCACTCCTCTTTTTGTATTCTGGTAAAAAAAAAAAAAAATCTGTTTCCAGCTACAATAGTCATGTACAACATTAACAATGTCCACACAGTATTTCTGACCAATTTGATGTTATTTTAATGGACAAAAAAAAAAAAAGTGCTTTTCTTTAAAAAAACAATGACGTTTCTAAATGACCCCAAACTTTTGAATGGAAGTGTATGTCAAAGTTCACATAATAAATAAATAAAATTAATAAATAAATATATATATATATATCTTGTGCAGTGAAATGCTTATAGTCCTAGCTCCTAACAATGCAGTAGAATGTCAAAAAAAGTGGATTTTTTTTAGGGTAATAATTTTAGGACTATAAGCATTTCACTGCACGACACATAACATCTGCTTAGCTGTAAGTGACCATGTAACTTCCCCCCCCCCACAGCTGACCAATAAGGCTCTGAGCAGCAGTAGCCAGGTGGAGCTAGAGAGCAGGTTACACCAGCTGACGGAGACTCTGATCCAGAAACAGACCATGTTGGAGTCCCTGGGAACAGAGAAGAGCTCGCTGGTCTTCCAGCTAGAGAGGCTGGAGACCCAGCTGAAGAACACCCAGGGAGGAGGAGGGCAGACCGGGGGGCCGGCCATTAACATGAGCAGCATGGAGAGCCCAGGTGAGGCTGGGCTGTTTTTTTTTTTTTTTTTAAATGGCACCCTATATACATTTAGTACACTTTTTTTGACCAGCTCAGGTGACTGATGTCATGTGGACGGATATGATTAGGTAGCCTGGTTGTCATGTGGACGGATATGATTAGGTAGCCTGGTTGTCATGTGGACGGATATGATTAGGTAGCCTGGTTGTCATGTGGACGGATATGATTAGGTAGCCTGGTTGTCATGTGGACGGATATGATTAGGTAGCCTGGTTGTCATGTGGACGGATATGATTAGGTAGCCTGGTTGTCCGGATATGATTAGGTAGCCTGGTTGTCATGTGGACGGATATGATTAGGTAGCCTGGTTGTCATGTGGACGGATATGATTAGGTAGCCTGGTTGTCATGTGGACGGATATGATTAGGTAGCCTGGTTGTCATGTGGACGGATATGATTAGGTAGCCTGGTTGTCATGTGGACGGATATGATTAGGTAGCCTGGTTGTCATGTGGACGGATATGATTAGGTAGCCTGGTTGTCATGTCGGATATGATTATAGCCTGGTTGTCATGTGGACGGATATGATTAGGTAGCCTGGTTGTCATGTGGACGGATATGATTAGGTAGCCTGGTTGTCATGTGGACGGATATGATTAGGTAGCCTGGTTGTCATGTGGACGGATATGATTAGGTAGCCTGGTTGTCATGTGGACGGATATGATTAGGTAGCCTGGTTGTCATGTGGACGGATATGATTAGGTAGCCTGGTTGTCATGTGGACGGATATGATTAGGTAGCCTGGTTGTCCGGATATGATTGTAGCCTGGTTGTCATGTGGACGGATATGATTAGGTAGCCTGGTTGTCATGTGGACGGATATGATTAGGTAGCCTGGTTGTCATGTGGACGGATATGATTAGGTAGCCTGGTTGTCATGTGGACGGATATGATTAGGTAGCCTGGTTGTCATGTGGACGGATATGATTAGGTAGCCTGGTTGTCATGTGGACGGATATGATTAGGTAGCCTGGTTGTCATGTGGACGGATATGATTAGGTAGCCTGGTTGTCATGTGGACGGATATGATTAGGTAGCCTGGTTGTCATGTGGACGGATATGATTAGGTAGCCTGGTTGTCATGTGGACGGATATGATTAGGTAGCCTGGTTGTCATGTGGACGGATATGATTAGGTAGCCTGGTTGTCATGTGGACGGATATGATTAGGTAGCCTGGTTGTCATGTGGACGGATATGATTAGGTAGCCTGGTTGTCATGTGGACGGATATGATTAGGTAGCCTGGTTGTCATGTGGACGGATATGATTAGGTAGCCTGGTTGTCATGTGGACGGATATGATTTAGCCTGGTTGTCATGTGGACGGATATGATTAGGTAGCCTGTTGTTGTCATGATTGGTAGCCTGGGATATGATTAGGTAGCCTGGTTGTCATGTGGACGGATATGATTAGGTAGCCTGGTTGTCATGTGGACGGATATGATTAGGTAGCCTGGTTGTCATGTGGACGGATATGATTAGGTTGCCTGGTTGTCATGTGGACGGATATGATTAGGTTGCCTGGTTGTCCCAGATATGTTAATAATTATAATATAATATATAATTATAAGGTGTTTGCCCATCTCCTTTAGGTATTGGTCTGGGTCCAGGCTAAGGGCTAGCTCAGGGTGGGGAATTATTATTTTGGTGGAAAAAACAAACTCCAGGCTACTCTTGATTGTCTAAAACTAGATAAAGTATGTAGAAATTATAATGGACTTTTAATATAATATAAAAATATAAAAATATTCATATATATTTTTAAATAACTGCTCTTTTGCTGGCCTGCAAACTGTTTTTGACGATCAAATCGGTCTGAAAATAAATGTGTGCTGCCCTCTGAGTTTTGAAATCCGGGTGTTGCCCTCGAGCCAAGATGTGTTCCAACCCCTGGACCAGTTGGTTAAGGTGGTACATTTCTTGACTCTCAGATAACTTTATTTGATAGATCGTCGTGGCAAGTAAATAAATACATTGATTTGGGAAGCATTTTTTTTCCGTATTTGATGAAGAAGCACTCAGCTCAAGCTCTTTACTTGATTTTTTAGATGAAAAAATATATATATTGTCTTCAGATGACCACTTAAATTTGTTGGTATATGTAAAGCATTTCCCACACTGAGAGCAGAGGTAGGGTCTCTCCTGTGGGAACGTTCTTGCACTTACTGAGCATGAAGAAAACTCTTTCTACACTCTGTAGAAGAGGCTATTTCTTCTATGTGTGGATCACCTGGTGGCTTGTAAGATCACTGGTGTTCGGCAAACGTCTTCCCTCGTTCAATGCAGAGTGATAAGAACGTTCTCATGTGTGCCATGCCTGGTGAAAACTCTTCCCACACTCATCACAGGTGTATGGTCTTTAACCCAGTGTGGATCATCATGTTTATTATCAAGCTCATCCTTTCGACAAAAGATGTACCACATTGTTGGCAACAGTGGATGTTTTCCTCCTGTGTGGATTAACTTGTGCCTACTGAGAGAGATTGTGTGTGTGTACGACAAACTCTTTTAAAAAATGTTTTACACACTCTGTACAAGGGGAAGGATCTTTCTCCTGTGTGGATCCATGCTGGTGCTTTATAAGATCTGCAGAGTGTGAAAACTCTGGATAAGAGCGTCTGCTAAATGACTTAAATGTAAATGTAAAACATACTCTCTCCACATTCAGTGCAGTGGTAGTGTTTTTCTCTTGCTTTTCATCTCCTTTGGATTTTCTAACCTTGTGTTTTGGTAGGAACTTGATTTGTTCACATCATTTCCAATGTGTTTTGGTAGGAACCTGATTTGTTCAGATCTGTGCCTTTTAGGATGTCCTTTCATCTGACATCGTGGTGCATTTGTACTTTAGAGACAAATTCAGATCCTTCTCTCTTCCTCAAACTCACTTAACAACAAGACATCAATCAGCCTGTTTCATTTCAATGTTCAGATGCCTGTATAATCCCTTTTGATTCTGTCTATATTTAAAAATTCCTCAAAGTTTTCAGCCGGGTGACTTTTCAAACCCACTTCTGTTGCTTCAGTTTTGATGTGAAAATTTGTCTAAGGCCCGGGAGTAATACTTATGTGTTGACAACATGTGACCAGGCTTCTTCACACTCCTGTCTGGAAAAAGCCTGTTAGTCAGCGGCTGGTCCAAAATCAGGCTCACTTTTCACAAAAACAGGAAGTGGGGAGGAAAGGCTGGGGGAACAAATCACAGCTCACCTCACAGCTAGATCCTATATGAAAGCACAGTGTTATTCCATGTGGAATTGACTAAACATGGCTATGACATTTAATACTTAATTTGACAAACGACAACATCATCTATTTCTTTTCTGCAGAAGCTTTTGAGACATCTGCATAAAATCATAACTGAGAAATATTTCATTAAAGAAATCTTGTAGATTAAAAAAATAATAATAATAATAATTGCTGTGTTTGTTTGCTCACTGCTCAGAATACCAACTTCAATATCAATTTGAGTCTTCACAGCGTTTTTTCAGAGATTGAACAAACAAGATTACATTAAACATGACAACCAGCAGAACTAAACAAAACTGATTCACTTTCAGTTCTCTACTCTCTTACGATGTTTAATTACCCCTAAAGTAGTTTTTGTCTTTAAGTTAACTGTAGCATAGTGTATCACAGGCCTTCCAGCTACACAACAAGAGAAATGCAGCTATACAACAAGGGGAAAATACAACCGTACAACAAGAAAGCAGAATCAAAATGACCAGAATCCAGTTGAACATCGGAAGGATTCATAGATTTACCATATCGCTTTTTGTATATTGACACTTCTCGGGGGACAGCAAGATTAGGGGGCGGCAAGATTAGGGGGACGGCAAGATTAGGGGGGACGGCAAGATTGGGGGGACGGCAAGATTGGGGGGGGACGGCAAGATTGGGGGGGACACGGCAAGATTGGGGGACACGGCAAGATTGGGGGGACACGGCAAGATTGGGGGGAACAGATCTCCCTTGTTCCTAAATAGACGTCTTCTCCCTCGTTTCTAAATAGAGACGTCTTCTCCCTCGTTTCTAAATAGAGACGTCTTCTCCCTCGTTTCTAGAATAGAGACGTCTTCTCCCTCGTTTCTAGAATAGAGACGTCTTCTCCCTCGTTTCTTGAATAGAGCACTAATTTGCTCCAGTGGTAGTGTGACTTTTTAATCTCACAATTCCACTGATTTTATTGTTCGTGGCTGGTCTTTTTTTTATCCAGTTCTAGAGAATGTATTTGCAGGGCACAGAGTAATTAAAATATTTAAAAAATATGAGATTTGAGCAGATTTTGTGGAAGCTGAGATGTTACTAGTAAAAGATGTGAGATTTGTTTATGTTTTCAGCATAACCTCTTGGATGGCAGGACTAAAAAAGGCCTTTTACGTTAACTTCACACAGGGACACGACAGAGGAATGCACCAGTCCTGTTCAACGACCACGACAGTCCAGGAGTGTATGGACAGGTACGCAAGGCAGCCAGCACCATCGACCGGTTCAGGTGAGCTATTATACCAGAGGGTTGGTCTTATCGTAACATACTATTTTTTGTGGTTTTAAAAGGAGTGTGATTTAAAAAAAATATATATATTTTTTAATATTATGCTTTTATTCAGACCGGACAGAAACGGGGGTGGGCGTGCCAGACCGGACGGGAAACGGGGGTGGGCGGGCCAGACCGGACGGGAAACGGGGGTGGGCGGGCCAGACAGGACGGGAAACGGGGTGGGCGGGCCAGACAGGACGGGAAACGGGGTGGGCGGGCCAGACCGGACGGGAAACGGGGTGGGCGGGCCAGACAGGACGGGAAACGGGGTGGGCGGGCCAGACAGGACGGGAAACGGGGTGGGCGGGCCAGACCGGACGGGAAACGGGGTGGGCGGGCCAGACCGGACGGGAAACGGGGTGGGCGGGCCAGACCGGACGGGAAACGGGGTGGGCGGGCCAGACCGGACGGGAAACGGGGGTGGGCAGACCGGACGGGAAACGGGGGTGGGCAGACCGGACAGAAACGGGGGTGGGCGGGCCAGACAGGATGGGAAACGGGGTGGGCGGGCCAGACAGGATGGGAAACGGGGGTGGGCGGGCCAGACAGGATGGGAAACGGGGGTGGGCGGGCCAATCAGCCACAAGACCTTCAAAGGCTCTTACTTTAGTTTCAGGAATGTTACCATACAACTAAACCTGCAAGTTAAGTTTGAAGAATTGTTTGTTATTGTTAAAAGAGCTGTTTTTGTGTGTTTTTTGTTGTTAAAGAGCAGTGGAATTTAATTCTCGTTCTGTACGTTGTGATGCTTAATTCAGATTTTATAGGCACGAATGTTTACCATTCAACCACACGAGTGTCGCACATTTTATATCTCACCTCGACAATAATCCGAAAGTCTTGTCCTTCCAGCATCCGGTTAGGAATCTTCCTGAGACGCTTCCCCATGGCTCGGGTCTTGGTAATACTGTATATGGTGAGGGTCTTTGTAATACTGTATATGGTGAGGGTCTTTGTTATACTGTTTATGGTGAGGGTCTTTGTAATACTGTATATGGTGAGAGTCTTGGTAATACTGTATATGGTGAGAGTCTTTGTTATACTGTATATGGTGAGGGTCTTTGTAATACTGTATATGGTGAGGGTCTTTGTTATACTGTATATGGTGAGGGTCTTTGGCTCTATTTGTGTATTACTATACATGTAACGCTAACCAAAATACACTGCTCAAAAAAAATAAAGGGAACACTAAAATAACACATCCTAGATCTGAATGAATGAAATATTCTTATTAAATACTTTTTTCTTTACACAGTTGAATGTGCTGACAACAAAATCACACAAAAATGATCAATGGAAATCAAATTTATCAACCCATGGAGGTCTGGATTTGGAGTCAAACAAAATTAAAGTGGAAAACCACACTACAGGCTGATCCAACTTTGATGTAATGTCCTTAAAACATGTCAAAATGAGGCTCAGTAGTGTGTGTGGCCTCCACGTGCCTGTATGACCTCCCTACGCCTGGGCATGCTCCTGATGAGGTGGCGGATGGTCTCCTGAGGGATCTCCTCCCAGACCTGAACTAAAGCATCCGCCAACTCCTGGACAGTCTGTGGTGCAACATGTCCCAGATGTGCTCAATTGGATTCAGGTCTGGGGAACGGGCGGGCCAGTCCATAGCATCAATGCCTTCTTCTTGCAGGAACTGCTGACACACTCCAGCCACATGTCTAGCATTGTCTTGCATTAGGAGGAACCCAGGGCCAACCGCACCAGCATATGGTCTCACAAGGGGTCTGAGGATCTCATCTCGGTACCTAATGGCAGTCAGGCTACCTCTGGCGAGCACATGGAGGGCTGTGCGGCCCCCCAAAGAAATGCCACCCCGCACCATGACTGACCCACCGCCAAACCGGTCATGCTGGAGGATGTTGCAGGCAGCAGAACAGGGCGCCAGTGGCGAATTTGCCAAACTTGGTGTTCTCTGGCAAATGCCAAATGTCCTGCACGGTGTTGGGCTGTAAGCACAAGAGCAGACAAATGCACATTTGTGGCCTGCTGGAGGTAATTTTGCAGGGCTCTGGCAGTGCTTCTCCTTGCACAAAGGCGGAGGTAGTGGTCGTTGCCCTCCTACGGCCTCCTCCACGTCTCCTGATGTACTGGCCTGTCTCCTGGTAGCGCCTCCATGCTTTGGACACTACGCTGACAGACACAGCAAACCTTCTTGCCACAGCTCGCAGTGATGTGCCATCCTGGATGAGCTGCACTACCTGAGCCACTTGTGTGGGTTGTAGACTCCGTCTCATGCTACCACTAGAGTGAAAGCACCGCCAGCATTCAAAAGTGACCAAAACATCAGCCAGGAAGTATAGGAACTGAGAAGTGGTCTGTGGTCCCCACCTGCAGAACCACTCCTTTATTGGGGGTGTCTTGCTAATTGCCTATAATTTCCACCTGTTGTCTATTCCATTTGCACAACAGCATGTGAGATGTATTGTCAATCAGTGTTGCTTCCTAAGTGGACAGTTTGATTTCACAGAAGTGTGATTGACTTGGAGTTACATTGTGTTGTTTAAGTGTTCCCTTTATTTTTTTGAGCAGTGTTTAAGTTATAATTCTCGATTCCCTTTTTAACTGAATAAAACCAATGAAACCAGTACAAACCTCTTGCTGTTTCAAAATAAATGTGTCACAATGGTCTTTTTAAAGCCCAGTTTGTTTTTTGTGTGTGTTTTTTTTTTTCAGGCACTACTGCACCTGTGGGTCATGATCGTTCTTTTGACCTATTCTCCAGAGATCCACGACCATCCTGCGGGGACATAGAACTCAAGGCCTGAACGATGTCATGATAGAGCTTTATAAATGTGTATATATATATATATATGTTGTTGTGATCTGGGGTAAGGTGAAGATGTGTTCCCTTTGTCATCAGACTAGCCTGGTGCCAGATCTGTTTTGTGCTGTTCAGACCTGCCTACCATGCACACAACTTTAGGTCAAAAGTGTGTGGTGGGTGGGTGGGGGGGGGGGGCTTTAAAATAACACATATAGGCTTTTTAAATCGGCGAATTGTGGACCTTCACTCAACCGTCAGAAGTTGGAGCTGAGCTAATCAGAAGAGGAAAAATGTCTCAGCTACAGCCGGTGGCCCTAAAGTCACAGAACCATTTCTCAGGCTGGATGACAGGTCTCCGCCACATCCGTTGATTCCGGCTGATGTGTGAAGGGGGTTAAAAAGGAGAACGAATTGTTTTGCTTAATTAATACATTTTCCAAAATTGTGTGTTTAGTCAAGCACATAACCACTATTATTTTGTAGTTAGCACCTTGGTTAAGGCGTCATTACGACGAACGTAAGTTAGCTACAGCATTTATTAAATGAACCGAGAACATTTTCTTGACTGCACACGTTTTTGCTCTCGGTAACAGGAGAGTGTTGAAGGGGGGGGGGGGATGTGCGCGTCGTTGCGCGGATAGGAAACGGTCATGGCAGAGAGAGTTCCTCCACCCGGTACCGTCCTTCACAGAAAGTTATGTTCGGACGTTTTTAACGATTACTAGGCCAATGTTAATGGATCAGTTGTACGATCTGTCCTCTTGATTATAGCTAGATGTCAACAGTAGGCTGCTAATGCTGTAGTAAATCAGTTCACCAATGACAACGAGGCATGTTGAATGAATGGTAGATGGATTAGATCAGGGATAGAGATCTGGAAACCAGTTGAGGTAGCTCTAATCCAGTTGAGGTAGCTCTAATCCAGTTGAGGTAGCTCTAATCCAGTTGAGGTAGCTCTAATCCAGTTGAGGTAGCTCTAATCCAGTTGAGGTAGCTCTAATCCAGTTGAGGTAGCTCTAATCCAGTTGAGGTAGCTCTAATCCAGTTGAGGTAGCTCTAATCCAGTTGAGGTAGCTCTAATCCAGGTTCATGTTCCATATAGCCGACAGTAAACTAGACCCAATACATTGCATCCAGCAATTGAATTATTCAGAATTCTCCCCATAACAAAATGAAAACGGCAGTTTACACTTTCATTAGACTCTATCCACATAAAGACATCTATTAATTAGAATTTCCCCTAAATTGAACGTGTCATTGAGACCATCTCAATTTGATTTAGGATCAAACACAAGAACTACATTTGATATGATATAAGACTAGGTTTCAAGAAATGGCCGTTTTAAAGCTTTTAAAAAAAATGTAAAATGTCATTAATGGGGTCTGTGGTGCTGCACTTAAGTGATACTTCAAGGTTGGCAGGTCTGTGTTTTGCCAACGCCGTTCTCCGTTGGCATGACAATGACCATAGGAGTTGGCTAGAAAGCACACCTAGATCTGAGACCAAAGGCCAGTTGGGAGTAGGGATGGAGCAAG
Organism: Oncorhynchus gorbuscha; assembly: GCF_021184085.1. Lineage (NCBI taxonomy): Eukaryota > Metazoa > Chordata > Actinopteri > Salmoniformes > Salmonidae > Oncorhynchus > Oncorhynchus gorbuscha. The sequence continues at coordinate 94,724,351 of NC_060182.1, read as the reverse complement.
CTACTGATTTAAGGACTCGATAGGCACAGAACTGACATGTTCGCTACTCTATGGGACACTGACTGACTCAGGATCACTTTTCCCTGTTATCCACCTCCTAAGGGTTACACAATTCTTGTAACTTTACCCAAAATGTCAAGGTTTTCCAGACATTCTCTCTGGCGGTTTCCTGCAATCAGGAGAATAACCAAGGTGGGAATCGGGGGGGGGGGGGGGGGTCTCCCCCTGTCTCCCACCCGTCCCCTGTCTCTTCCCCCCGTCCCCTGTCTCCCCTCCATCCCCTGTCTCCCCCCCGTCCCCACGTCCTACCTACAGATCCACAGGTCAGTCACAGTAGAACGTTGTTTTTTAGCTGTTATTACACAGTCAGATGCTGGTGGTTGGTGCAGTGATGCTGGTGGTTGGTGCAGTGATGCTGGTGGTTGGTGCAGTGATGCTGGTGGTTGGTGCAGTGATGCTGGCATATTCATTACAGTTCTATTCATTTCTCCTGATCCCTTTCTCCTGTATGATGTAACCCTCCCCGTCTTAAATCTGTTCGTTTCTATGGCGGAAATAAACTGTTTCCTTCCACAGTCTTCATGTGAGTAAAATCATACCTAGAAAAAGATTATATAAAAAAAATATTATATATATATATTATATATAATGCTGGTATGGAAACCCGGCGGAATATTTCGGTACAGTAGTATAAATGCCGACAGATAATTAACACGGTGGATTCTTTTAGTGTCGGTAAAATGTATTATGCGAGAAATGGAGGTGGAAATGATGGTGTGTGTGTGTGTGTGTGTGTGTGTGTGTGTCGTCCTTCCACGACGACTTGGAAAACCATGCAGTTTTATTCGGCTCCAGATGAAATAGGTTATGATGAATTTCACAGGGTGGTGAAGAAGTGCACGGTGCTCTTGATGCTCCTTTCCAATATATATCGAGGGTCTTATTCTGGTGATATGATGATCGATGCTTGGCTGCCATTTTGACAAATAAACATTTGCATATTTTTTGTTTTTGATGCGGATTCTAGAATATTCACATGAAAATCTGTCTCTCCAATTGGATGGAAAACTTAGCTACTGAAGATTATTTAAATGTGAAAATGATTATTTTAATAAACATCAAACCTGAAGATAAAAACACTTTGTTTTTGTTTCATCTGTCTGTAGATGCGTAAATTATTTGCTTCAGTCCATTACGTGCCTGACAGGAAATTGACATGCTATAAATGAATTCTAGCAGATTCCTCCTTGGAAACTATTGTAGGCCAACATACCCTGAACAACCAAAGGTTTGGGCCTGGCCAAAACTCATCATCTACCTGACCCGACATGCACTACATGACCAAAAGTATGTGGACACCTGCTAGTCGAACATCTTATTCCAGAATCATGGACATTAATATGGAGTTGGTCCCCCCTTTGCTGCTGTAACAGCCTCCACTCTTCTGTGAAGGCTTTCCACTAGATGTTGGAACATTGCTGCTATAACAGCCTCCACTCTTCTGGGAAGGCTTTCCACTAGATGTTGGAACATTGCTGCTATAACAGCCTCCACTCATCTGGGAAGGCTTTCCACTAGATGTAGGAACATTGCTACTACAACAGCCTCCACTCTTCTGGGAAGGCTTTCCACTAGATGTCGGTACATTGCTCCTATAACAGCCTCCACTCTTCTGGGAAGGCTTTCCACTAGATGTTGGAACATTGCTGCTATAACAGCCTCCACTCTTCTGGGAAGGCTTTCCACTAGATTGAACATTGCCGCTATAACAGCCTCCACTCTTCTGGGAAGGCTTTCCACTAGATGTTGGAACATTGCCGCAATAACAGCCTCCACTCTTCTGGGAAGGCTTTCCACTAGATGTTGGAACATTGCTGCTATAACAGCCTCCACTCTTCTGGGAAGGCTTTCCACTAGATGTTGGAACATTGCTGCTATGACAGCCTCCACTCTTCTGGGAAGGCTTTCCACTAGATGTTGGAACATTGCCGCTATAACAGCCTCCACTCTTCTGGGAAGGCTTTCCACTAGATGTTGGAACATTGCTGCTATAACAGCCTCCACTCTTCTGGGAAGGCTTTCCACTAGATGTTGGAACATTGCTGCTATGACAGCCTCCACTCTTCTGGGAAGGCTTTCCACTAGATGTTGGAACAGATGTTGGAACTAGATTGGAACATTGCTGCCATAACAGCCTCCACTCTTCTGGGAAGGCTTTCCACTAGATGTTGGAACATTGCTGCTATGACAGCCTCCACTCTTCTGGGAAGGCTTTCCACTAGATGTTGGAACATTTGCCTCCACTCTTCTGGGAAGGCTTTCCACTAGATGTTGGAACATTGCTGCCATGACAGCCTCCACTCTTCTGGGAAGGCTTTCCACTAGATGTTGGAACATTGCTGCCATGACAGCCTCCACTCTTCTGGGAAGGCTTTCCACTAGATGTTGGAACATTTCCAAGGGGACTTGCTTCCCATTCAGCACAAGCACATTAGTTAGGTCGGGCACTGATGTTGGAACGATTAGGCCTGGCTCGCAGTCAGTGTTCCAATTCATCCCAAAGGTGTTCGATGGGGTTGGGGTCAGGGCTCTGTGTAGGCCAGTCAAGTTCTTCCACACCGATTTTGACAAACCCATTTATTTTTGGACCTCTAGCTTTGTGCACGGGGCCTGAAACAGGGAAGGGCCTTCCCCAAACTGTTGCCACAAAGTTGGAAGCACAGAATTGTCTAGAATGTCATTGTTTATTGTAATGTTAAGATTTCCCTACAGTGGAACTAAGGGGCCTGAACCATGAAAAACAGCCCCAGACCATTATTCCTCCTTCACCAAACTTTAGTTTACACTATGCATCGGGGCAAATAGCATTCGCCAAACTCAGATTTGTCAGTTGGACTGCCAGATGTTAAAGAGTGATTAATCACTCCAGAGAACACGTTTCCACTGCTCCAGAGTCCAATGGTGGTGAGCTTTATACCAGTCAAGCCAATGCTTGTCATTGCGCATGGTGATCCTAGGCTTGTGTGCGGATGCTCTGCCATGGAAACCCATTTCATGAAGCTCCCGACCAACAGTTATTGTGCTGACGTTGCTTCCAGAGGCAGTTTGGAACTCTAGTGTTGCAACCGAAGACAGATGATTTTCACACTCTATTCTGCGGTCATGTTCTGTGAGCTTGTGTGGCCTACCACTTCACGGCTGAGCCGTTGTTGCTCCATGGACGTTTCCACTTCACAGTAACAGCACTTACAAGACTGGGGCAGCTCTAGCAGGGCAGAAATATTAAGGACTCACTTGTAGGAAAGGTGGCATCCTATGAAGGTGCCACGTTGAATGTCACTGATCTCTTCAGTAAGGCCATTCTGGTTTGTCTATGGAGATTGCATGGCTGTGTGCTTGATTTTATACACCTGTCAACAACAGGTGTGGCTGAAATAGTTGAATCCACTAATTTGACCACAAACCAATGCTGGCACTAGGTCCGCATTGAACGAGCTGCATAAATCCATAAGCAAACAGGAAACTGCTCATCAAGAGGTGGCGCTCCTAGTGGCTGGGGACTTTAATGCAGGGAAAAATGTCATCAATTTTACTTCATTTCTACCAGCATGTCAAATGTGCAACCAGAGGGGAAAAAAACAACTCTAGACCACCTTTACTCCACACAGACGCGGATGCTAAACTACAATAATGTTTTGCACAGACTGGAATATGTTCCGGGATTCATCCGATATACCACATCAGTAACCGGCTTCATCAATAAGTGGATCGACGACGTCGTTCCCATGGTGACCGTACGTACATACCTCAACCAGAAGCCATGGATTAAAACCAAAATCTGCATTGAGCTAAAGGCTGCCGCTTTCGAGGAGTGGGACACCTAACCCAGATGCTTATAAGAAATCCCGCTATGACCTCCAACGAAACATCAAACAGGCAAAGCATCAATACAGGACTAAGATTGAATCCTTCTACACCGGCTCTGATGCTTGTCGGATGTGGGAGGGCCAGAAAACTATTACAGACTACAAAGGGAAACCCAGCCGCGAGCTGCCCAGTGACACGAGCCAACCAGAAGAGCTAAATGACTTCTATGCACGCTTCAAGGCAAGCAACACTGAGCATGCATTAGAGCACCAGCTGTTCCGGACAACTGTGTGATCACGCTCTCCGTAGCCAATGTGAGTAAGACCTTTAAACAGGTCAACATTCACAAGGCCACACGGATTACCAGGACGTGTACTTGAAGCATGCGCAGACCAACTGGCAAGTGTCTTCACTGACATTTTCAACCTGTCTCTGACTGAGTCTGTAATGCCTACATGTTTCAAGCAGACCACCAGAGTCCCTGTGCCCCAATACACTAAGGTAACCTGCCTAAATGACTACCGACCCGTAGCACTCACGTATGTAGCCATGGAGTGTTTTGAAAGGCTGATCATGGCTCATAACACCAGTGGAGGCTCCTCAGAGGAGGAAATGGTGGACCATCCTCCTCAGTGATTTTCATAAAAAATAAAAATTGTCAAACATTTAAAGTTATTTTTAGACAAAACTATACTAAATATATTCACGTCACCAAATAATTGATTAAAACACACAATTTTGCAATGAAGGTACTCTGTAGGGTAGCACCATGATGTAGCCGGAGGACAGCTAGCTTCCGTCCTCCTCTGAGTACATTGACTTCAATACAAAACCTAGGAGGCTCATGGTTCTCACCCCCTTCCATAGACTTACACAGTAATTATGACGACTTCTGGAGGACGTCCTCCAACCTATCAGAGTTCTTGCAGCATGAACTGACATGTTGTCTACCCAATCAAAGGATCAGAGAATGAATTTAGTACTGAAAGCATAAGCTACAGCTAGCTAGCACTGCAGTGCATAAAACGTGGTGAGTATTTGACTCACAGAAAGAGAGACAATATTTGAACAGTTTTGCACATTAATTTCTTCCAAAATGGAGGAGAGAGAAACATGTTCAGTTTCATTGTAAGCAAATACCAGCTAGCTAAGTTTAGCCTATTCAGCATCCCTCTGTTTGCAAGGCACTTACAGAGGGTAGTCGGTACGACCAAGCACATCACTGAGGACAAGCTTCCTTACCATCCAGGACCTCTATACCAGGCGGTGTCAGAGGAAGGCCCAAAAAATGGTCAAAGACTCCAGCCTCCCAAGTCATAGACTATTCTCTCTGCTACCACACAGCGAGCGGTACCGGAGCACCACGTCTAGGTCCAAGAGGCTCCTTAAAAGCTTCTACCCCCAAGCCATAAGACCGCTGAAACAATAAGACTCAGTCTGAAACAGTTGATCAAACGGCTACCAATGCTACCTGTCCTCTGCTGCTCCTCGCTGTTTATTATCTGTACATAGTTTGATTTGATTTGACTTGAACACTGCCATACAAAAAGGTCATATGAACTTATTGTGGGCGTTGACTTTTGACTGGAATCTATCTATGTGTGAAATATGACATCTACATTATGGAGAAAAGCGCATTATAATTTCCATGACAGCATTTAATAACAGTGTGGAAAGCATTGCGTTCTTGGAAGAGGGTATCAGATCAAATAGGCTGCTGGAAAGCATGAAGCCAAGACGGGGGGTGGTGGTTGGAAGAGCTTGTTTGAAATGGAAAACTGTTGCGGTAGTGTCCCTTGAGAAAGAAGAACATCCAAGACGAAGCAGCTGTTTTATAAGTGGGATGCACTGTTGAGCGCTACATCCCGAGGGGTTCCTGCTGATTGGAGGTTGTGACAGCCAGTTAAATGGCCCGTCCCTTGAGAAGGCAAGAACAAGATGTATGTCAGGAGAAGTGTAGTATTAACATAAGGAGACTTGTACTTGGAATACGGAGGAGGAATGGAGGGAAAAGAGAGGCAGAGGAGGTCTAAGAGAGAGAGAGAGAGAGAGAGAGAGAGAGAGAGACAGAGAGACAGAGAGACAGAGGAGGAGAGAAGAGAGAGAGAGAGAGAGAGAGAGAGAGAGAGAGAGAGAGAGAGAGAGAGAGAGAGAGAGAGAGAGAGAGAGAGAGAGAGAGGGTGAGCTTGAGTCGGTTAAAATGGTGGATTAAAGGAAAATGGTTTGTTAAAGAAGAATGGTAGAAAGTGTACCCAGTGTGAGCTGAAGACAGGAGGAGAAATGGAAGTGAATGAGGTCAAAGTATCAGAGGTGGTAGGTGTGGTGAAGTTCTCGACGCCCGAGGCTTGCACCAAGGGTCAGGTTAAAGATGAGTCTGTGACGTTTTTGGAAAGACCCTTGCCTTTTGGGCTGATCCATTTGTATTTTCAGGGTGGGTGAAAACAAGAGTTGGGTGCTGTGGAATCGGTGAGGGGAACCACAAGTGGTCTTGTGATAATTGTTTGTGTTTCTGCTGGTCAGAAGGAGAAGGCTCTCCGTGTTAAATGAACAGGGGCAAGAAATGTGAATCGTTTTGTTCTTATGAAAAGGGCGTCATTGAAAGGAGTGATTAATAGCGGTAAATGTAGAAGCTGACCAACTGAAGGGGAAGATTCCCGGTGTTTGTGATGCTCGTCGTTTGGTGCGACACAGACAGGGGTGCTGTGAGTGGTGAAACACAAGAGTCGTCGTCTGTTCTTCTGAGTTTTGATGTTGTCTTTCCCTGACAAAGTGATGTTAGGATATATAGGTTATCCTGTACAAGCTTTTGTGCTGAATACATTACGTTGTTACAGATGTCCAGCTTATGGGCATGTGGCAGCAGTGTGCAGGAGTGTGGTTCCTCGGTGTGAGAAGTGTGCAGAAGTACATGAGACAAAGGAATGTGTAGCATTGGGGAAAGTAGTGGTATGTGTTAATTGTAAGGGTGCCCATGGGGCTGTGGATCAGAAATGTCCCGTGCCAGAGAGGCAGGTTGAGGTTTCCAGGGTTGGAGTAGTGCAGAAGTTGACCTATGCTGATGCAGTGAAGAAAGTAGAGGAAGACGGGTCAAGGGGGAGGGATCCTGAGAGGAGTGGAGTGACTAGTAGATCTGTACCAGAACAGAGGGAGGGATCCTGAGAGGAGGGGTGTAGTAGATCTGTACCAGAACAGAGGGAGGGATCCTGAGAGGATGGGTGTAGTAGATCTGTACCAGAACAGAGGGAGGGATCCTGAGAGGAGAGGTGTGACTAGTAGATCTGTACCAGAACAGAGGGAGGGATCCTGAGAGGATGGGTGTAGTAGATCTGTACCAGAACAGAGGGAGGGATCCTGAGAGGAGAGGTGTGACTAGATCTGTACCAGAACAGAGGGAGGGATCCTGAGAGGAGAGGTGTAGTAGATCTGTACCAGAACAGAGGGAGGGATCCTGAGAGGAGGGGTGTAGTAGATCTGTACCAGAACAGAGGGAGGGATCCTGAGAGGAGTGGAGTGACTAGTAGATCTGTACCAGAACAGAGCAATAAACCAACAAGTGATATATTCTTCAGTAAGATTGGATTTATAGCATTTATAGCAATGGCTATCAACTGTACTGCAGGGATGGAACGTAAGTTGCAGAAAATGGAGGTTGGGAAAGGGGGATACCTAGTCAGTTATCCAACTGAATGTGTTCATCTGAAATGTGTCTTCTGCATTTAACCCAACCCCTCTGGATCAGAGGTTGTGGTGGCAGCTACAGAGCAGTATTTGGGTTTGCGAGACTTGACATCAGAAGAGTTACAGGGTGTGAAGTGGTGGTGTCCCATCCTTTCAGGTTGTTGGCCTGAAGTAGGACTAAATATATTTAAATAGTGGAGTAGGGTGGTGTTATTTTGTATTATAGTTATTATTATTATTTTATTTTTTTAAAGGTGTGAGTGTTGTGTTTAGTGTCACAGTCTATCAGGCATTCGACGACTGGAATTGCCCACCCCTGTGTTAGATGGTATGGTTTTTTATTTTTCAAGCAAAGTGTAAGGGAGTTGTACTCCCAGCCTAGTAGGTGGCGGTAATGTAACATTCATTGGATGACAACCGCCGTTAAACCTCATCGAAGAAGAACTGCGACTTTGAAGAAGAAAAAAAAGAAAAGTAAAATCAGGAAATCTGTGATTATCAGGTCGGAACTCCAGTTTATAAACTTGAAATTCTGAGTTGGATGACCATTCAAAAAAATATTACCCCCCCCTCCCGTTGGAGCTCGTTTCTTCCCGAGTTCCCAGTTGTCTTGGAACGACTGAAGTCAGAGATGCCCGAGTTCCCAGTTGTTTTGAACGCAGCATCTTTTTTTTGTTGCCCCTGGTCTGCGTTTTGTAGTTTCTCGCTTCCCTCTGGAAGGCAACGGGTGACAGATCTCGGTGGTTATAGATATCAGCCAGCAAAGCAACACAAACATGGCGTTCACATTCGCGGCCTTTTGTTACATGCTGGCGCTATTGCTTACGGCCGCTCTCATTTTCTTCGCTATTTGGCATGTAAGTAGCTATATTGGTATCATAATCAATTTGTATGACTTGAACTATAGTGATGTAGCTAGGCAATATAGATAACCTACGTTATGCAATTAAACATGCTTGTCATTCGTTAGTTTAATAACTAACCAAGAATGAATGGCACCGTACATCCGTGCTGTTTGACCGAAAAGACCGAGTCATTTTGTTTTCATTCGCTTTCAAATAATATTGGCCTACCTTTTCTAAACAAACCTTTTTGTTAAACTCTGAATTTAAACGTCAGCCAGCTAGTAAACTATATCGACATCCGTTAACGTTACCAGAGCTGGCTAAATGGTAACGCTATTAGTTTATACTCGCTAGGTAACTAATTATACTGAACACAAATTATAAACGCAACAATTCACGATTTGAATGAGTTACAGTTCATATAAGGAAATCTCTTATTGAAATAAATCCATTATAAGGCCTTAATCGCAGCCAATACGCCCAGCCAATCAGAATGAGTCCCCCCCCCCCCCACTAAAGAGGGCTTATATACTAATACTCAGTTTCATCAGCTGTCCCGGTGGCTTGTCAGACGAACCCGGATGTGGAGGTCCTGGGCAGGCGTGGTAACACGTGGTCTGCTGTTTTGATGAAGATTGGACATATTCTCTAAAACGATGGGAGGTGGCTTATGGTAGAGAAATGATCTGGTGGACATTCCTGCAGTCAGTATGCCAGTTGCACTCTCCCTCAATTTGAGACCTCTGTGTCATTGATGTGACAAAACTGCACGTTTTTAGTGGCCTTTTATTGTCCCCAACACAAGGTAACATCTGTGTAATGATCATGCTGTTGAATCAGCTTCTTGATATGCCACACCTGCTCACTAACGGGGATGTAAACACATTTGTGCAGAAAATTGTGATATTTTTGGGATATTTTATTTTCGCTCTTGAAACATGGGACCAACACTTTGGGTTTATATTTTTGTTCAGTGTAGCAATATATAATATAATAATATATGCCATTTAGCAGACGCTTTTATCCAAAGCGACTTACAGTCATGTGTGCATACATTCTACGTATAGCATTAGCTTCCTACATTTCAAACGGGTGAACACGGTAGTTGACGAGCAAACTAAACTAGCTACTTTATGCAGTAATGAACCGGGGCCTCGTTGTTAGGTGATGGAAATCATCTGATTTGATTGCTGTCATTCTCTGTCATGTTTACTTTTTTGGCCCAGTCATCTATATTCTAACCTTTCGATTTTACTTAGATATTTTCGATCCCCTTTGAATCGTCCCATTAGCTAAAGACTTACTGTGTTTTGATTCCATGTCCTAGTCACCAGACTCGCATAATGTTGTTGGCCCCTAAACACTGTACCCAAACAGTCCACAAGCGTGCGCAAATTGATTTTTGTCCTCCCACACCTAATGTTATCAGGACAATATCAAAACAAACTCTGAACCAATTATATTAATTTGGGGACAGGTCGAAAAGCATTAAACATTTATGGCAATTTAAACTAGCTAGCTAATGTGTCCTATTGAGCTAGCTTGAGGTTGCTAGCTAATTTGTCCAGGGATATAAACATTGAGTTGTTTACGTACTCCTACAATTAATCCACATACAAAACGATCGACCAAATCGTTTCTCGTCTCCTCCTTCCAGGCTTTTTCCATATGGCGATTGGCATCTCAGTTACCATGACGACTGACCAAACTCGGCCACGTGGGTGATTTTTGAAAGATGAACTATCTGCTGTAAACCAATGAGGAGATGGGAGAGGCAGGACTTGCACCTCGTTCAACGTCACACATAGAACTGACTTCTATTTTAGCGCTTGGCAACGCAGACTGTCTTTGGCGCGCGCGTGAGCAGTGTGGGTGCAATGATTGAATAACTTAACGTTTAAATTTATTTTGCAACGCAGCATGTTATGCTTGTTGTACCAGCCATTGTTGTAGGCAAGTTGTACCGGGGAGGACATTGAAATAACAAATAGGAGGATACGTATTCTCTATGAAAGACAACAACTGTCCCTCATTGCATATGGCCAACATTGTTCCAGGACATTTGCAATCTGCAGCCTTTGTTTTTGTTCAATGGTCCAGTTGTCTTTGTCGAATAAGAATGGGGAAGAAGTAACTTACTTACACAGGCATACGTTCAAATCAAATCCAATTTATTTATATAGCCCTTCGTACATCAGCTGATATCTCAAAGTGCTGTACAGAAACCCAGCCTAAAACCCCAAACAGCAAGCATATGTTCTCTCTTTCTCTCCAGATCATCGCATTTGATGAACTGAAGACTGATTACAAGAATCCGATAGACCAATGTAACACATTAAATCCGGTAAGTATAGACTTAATGGTTGCAGGTGACATCTTTCCCCTGACTTCATCGACTGCATACTGATCTGCTTTCTATAATATGTGCAGTCAGGCTGGATGAAGTTACGGCCTGGCTGGATGAAGTTACGGCCTGGCTGGATGAGGTTGCGGCCTGGCTGGATGAGGTTGCGGCCTGGCTGGATGAGGTTGCGGCCTGGCTGGATGAGGTTGCGGCCTGGCTGGATGAGGTTGCGGCCTGGCTGGATGAGGTTACGGCCTGGCTGGATGAGGTTGCGGCCTGGCTGGATGAGGTTGCGGCCTGGCTGGATGAGGTTGCGGCCTGGCTGGATGAGGTTGCGGCCTGGCTGGATGAGGTTGCGGCCTGGCTGGATGAGGTTGCGGTCAGGCTGGATGAGGTTGCGGTCAGGCTGGATGAGGTTACGGCCTGGCTGGATGAGGTTGCGGTCAGGCTGGATGAGGTTACGGCTGGATGGCTTCTATAGTCTATAGTGATCTTCTATAGTCTATAGTGATCTTCTATAGTCTATAGTGATCTTCTATAGTCTATAGTGATCTTCTATAGTCTATAGTGATCTTCTATAGTCTATAGTGATCTTCTATAGTCTATAGTGATCTTCTATAGTCTATAGTGATCTTCTATAGTCTATAGTGATCTTCTATAGTGATCTTCTATAGTGATCTTCTATAGTCTATAGTGATCTTCTATAGTCTATAGTCTATAGTGATCTTCTATAGTCTATAGAGATCTTCTATAGTCTATAGTGATCTTCTATAGTCTATAGTGATCTTCTTCTATAGATCTTCTATAGCCTATAGTGATCTTCTATAGTCTATAGTGATCTTCTATAGTCTATAGTGATCTTCTATAGTCTATAGTGATCTTCTATAGCCTATAGTGATCTTCTATAGCCTATAGTGATCTTCTATAGCCTATAGTGATCTTCTATAGTCTATAGTGATCTTCTATAGTCTATAGTGATCTTCTATAGTCTATAGTGATCTTCTATAGTCTATAGTGATCTTCTATAGTCTATAGTGATCTTGTCAGCTGTCAAACTCTTAACACTTTTACTGTTTTGTAATCTGCTTTTTTTATGTACCATTTTAATGGCATAAAGACTGTTGAAAAGGTCAAAAATATGAAAATAATTGAATGTTTGTACCAATCTCCGATATAAAATGCCGTTTCGGTCTCCAGTCCGTCACTTCTGCACATGGGGAGTGTTTGCAAACGTCTTTTTCAGTCAACGAATCTCAAGAGACGTTGGACTAATTTACAGCAGCAGGGTTATTGATTCAAGCCTCAACGTTCTGCGCTCATTGGTATTAGAAATGACCTGGCATTACCGACCAGGCTCTATGCAGTTCATAGGATGTCTTGTCTGAGACCGTCAGACCTCAACTCAGTCAGCCAAACATCCTCAGGAGTTGAGTCCAGAGTCCAAAGTCAAGTAAATTGTGGGGGGGGGGCAGTCATGTGTACAACATGTCTCAATGTCACTACGTTGCATTTGTGTCTGTGTGTGTGTCTGTGTGTGTGCCTGTGTGTGTGTGTGTGTGTGTGTGTGTGTGTGTGTGTGTGTGTGTGTGTGTGTGTGTGTGTGTGTGTGTGTGTGTGTGTGTGTGTGTGTGTGTGTGTGTGTGCCCGCCCAGCGTGTTTTCCCCATGAGATCTTTAATGATTAGAGAGGACAGTATAGCTTTGTAGGGTAGACGGGAGTTTCAACCTGTTCTACCAGACTTCTATGTTTCCATGTATGCAGAGGGCTCGTCATGGTTTTCTCTTTGTTTCATACTTTAAAAAATGTTGAAACATCTAAGTGTAATGAAAGTTGGGGGTGAAGATTAAATCATTTTAAGAGAAATCTATTTTCAAGCTGCGCTGAAATGTATTTGGGGACACTTTTATTCTAAACATTAAGCCTGCATCCCTATGAGCTATGGTCTAAAGTAGAGCACTATATAGGGAATAGGGTTTTATAGGGCTCTGGTCTAAAGTAGAGCACTATATAGGGAATAGGGTTTTATAGGGCTCTGGTCTAAAGTAGTGCACTATATAGGGAATAGGGTTTTATAGGGCTCTGGTCTAAAGTAGTGCACTATATAGGGAATAGGGTTTTATAGGGCTCTGGTCTAAAGTAGTGCACTATATAGGGAATAGGGTCCCATAGGGCTCTGGTCTAAAGTAGTGCACTATATATAGGGAATAGGGTCCCATAGGGCTCTGGTCTAAAATAGTGCACTATAAATAGGGAATAGGGTCCCATAGGGCTCTGGTCTAAAGTAGTGCACTATAAATAGGGAAATAGGGTCCCATAGGGCTCTGGTCTAAAGTAGTGCACTATATATAGGGTATAGGGAATAGGGTTCCATAGGGCTCTGGTCTAAAGTAGTGCACTATATAGGGAATAGGGTCCCATAGGGCTCTGGTCTAAAGTAGTGCACTATATATAGGGAATAGGGTTCCATAGGGCTCTGGTCTAAAGTAGTGCACTATATAGGGAATAGGGTGCCATTGGGGCGGTCTTGGTCAGTAGGAGGTTCAGTTTTATTACACAGTAAGAGGGTTCATCAAAAGCATTGGGACGTGCAGAGACACATGGACATAGGTACCAATGTTGTTATTGATGAACGTGGTGCTACATACAGTGAGTGGTTAACTGAAAAGACATGCAAATGATCAGAGCGTAACAGTTCTGTTTGCATGTAGTGTTCTCTGATAAGAGGCAGCAGATTAGCCTAGTGGTTAGAGTGTAGAGGTGGTAGGTAGCCTAGTGGTTAGAGTGTAGAGGTGGCAGGTAGCCTAGTGGTTAGAGTGTAGAGGTGGCAGGGTAGCCTAGTGGTTAGAGTGTGAAGGTGGCAGGGTAGCCTAGTGGTTAGAGTGTAGAGGTGGCAGGTAGCCTAGTGGTTAGAGTGTAGAGGTGGCAGGTAGCCTAGTGGTTAGAGTGTAGAGGTGGCAGGTAGCCAGTGGTTAGAGTGTAGAGGTGGCAGGGTAGCCAAGTGGTTAGAGTGTAGAGGGGGCAGGGTAGCCTAGTGGTTAGAGTGTAGAGGTGGCACAGCCTAGTGGTTAGAGTGTGGAGGTGGCAGGGTAGCCTAGTGGTTAGAGACATGCAGGGTAGCCTAGTGGTTAGAGTGTAGAGGTGGGAGGTAGCCTAGTGGTTGAGTGTAGAGGTGGCAGGTAGCCTAGTGGTTAGAGTGTAGAGGCGGCAGATTAGCCTAGTGGTTAGAGTGTAGAGGCGGCAGGGTAGCCTAGTGGTTAGAGTGTAGAGGCGGCAGGGTAGCCTAGTGGTTAGAGTGTAGAGGTGGCAGGGTAGCCTAGTGGTTAGAGTGTAGAGGCGGCAGGGTAGCCTAGTGGTTAGAGTGTAGAGGTGGGAGGTAGCCTAGTGGTTAGAGTGTAGAGGTGGGAGGTAGCCTAGTGGTTAGAGTGTAGAGGTGGGAGGTAGCCTAGTGGTTAGAGTGTAGAGGCGGCAGGGTAGCCTAGTGGTTAGAGTGTAGAGGTGGCAGGTAGCCTAGTGGTTAGAGTGTAGAGGCGGCAGGGTAGCCTAGTGGTTGGTTAGAGGCGGCAGGGTAGCCTAGTGGTTAGAGTGTAGAGGGGAGGTAGCCTAGTGGTTAGAGTGTAGAGGTGGCAGGGTAGCCTAGTGGTTAGAGTGTAGAGGTGGCAGGGTAGCCTAGTGGTTAGAGTGTAGAGGTGGCAGGGTAGCCTAGTGGTTAGAGTGTAGAGGTGGCAGGGTAGCCTAGTGGTTAGAGTGTAGAGGTGGCAGGGTAGCCTAGTGGTTAGAGTGTAGAGGAGGCAGGGTAGCCTAGTGGTTAGAGTGTAGAGGTGGCAGGGTAGCCTAGTGGTTAGAGTGTAGAGGCGGCAGGGTAGCCTAGTGGTTAGAGTGTAGAGGAGGCAGGGTAGCCTAGTGGTTAGAGTGTAGAGGTGGCAGGGTAGTCTAGTGGTTAGAGTGTAGAGGGGGCAGGGTAGCCTAGTGGTTAGAGTGTAGAGGGGGCAGGGTAGCCTAGTGGTTAGAGTGTAGAGGTGGCAGGGTAGCCTAGTGGTTAGAGTGTAGAGGGGGCAGGGTAGCCTAGTGGTTAGAGTGTAGAGGTGGCAGGGTAGCCTAGTGGTTAGAGTGTAGAGGCGGCAGATTAGCCTAGTGGTTAGAGTGTAGAGGCGGCAGGGTAGCCTAGTGGTTAGAGTGTAGAGGTGGCAGGGTAGCCTAGTGGTTAGAGTGTAGAGGCGGCAGGGTAGCCTAGTGGTTAGAGCGTAGAGGTGGCAGGGTAGCCTAGTGGTTAGAGTGTAGAGGCGGCAGGGTAGCCTAGTGGTTAGAGTGTAGAGGGGGCAGGTAGTCTAGTGGTTAGAGTGTAGAGGAGGCAGGGTAGCCTAGTGGTTAGAGTGTAGAGGAGGCAGGGTAGCCTAGTGGTTAGAGTGTAGAGGTGGCAGGGTAGCCTAGTGGTTAGAGTGTAGAGGAGGCAGGGTAGCCTAGTGGTTAGAGTGTAGAGGAGGCAGGGTAGCCTAGTGGTTAGAGTGTAGAGGAGGCAGGGTAGCCTAGTGGTTAGAGTGTAGAGGAGGCAGGGTAGCCTAGTGGTTAGAGTGGAGGGGCGGCAGGGTAGCCTAGTGGTTAGAGTGTAGGGGCGGCATGGTAGCCTAGTGGTTAGAGTGTAGAGGTGGCAGGTAGCCTAGTGGTTAGAGTGTAGAGGAGGCATGTAGCCTAGTGGTTAGAGTGTAGGGGCGGCATGGTAGCCTAGTGGTTAGAGTGTAGAGGCGGCAGGGTAGCCTAGCGGTTAGAGCGTTGGGACTGGAACCGGAAGGTTGCAAGATCGAATCCCCGAGCTGACAAAGGAAAAAAACAAATCTGTTGTTCTGTCCCTGAACAAGGCAGTTAACCCACTGTTCTCCCGGTAGGTCGCCATTGTAAATAAGAATTTGTTCTTAACGGACTTGCCATTGTTATATCCCTAATATAAAATGACCCATTATGGGGCGGTAGCCTAGTGGTTAGAGCGTTGGGCTAGTAACCGGAAGGTTCAAACCCCCGAGCTGTCAAGGTACAAATCTGTCGTTCTGCCCCTGAACAAGGCAGTTAACTCACTGTTCCCAGGCCGTCATTGTAAATAAGAATTTGTTCTTAACTGACTTGCCTATTTAAATAAAGGTAAAATAAAATATTAACAAAAATGATTAATTCACTAATAATTACCCATTATACCCAGGATTTACTATTATAACATACCAACTTTTCCCAAGGAGGTAATTTTATTAAATCAACGTTTTTGAAGTAGGGTCCAGCCTACATTTGAGTTCTGAGAATACTAGGCTCGGGTGCCTATAATATTGAACGAGTAGTCTAGTCACACTGCCAGATCTCCTACAGTTGATCGTGGGATTTTGTGAGGACAGACAGGAGGCTCTTTAAACCAAGAGTTTATGAGATTAAATAACACTGTGGGTAAAACTGTGGGTCTCAGGACTGGTTAATCCGTGCTTTGTGTTCCCTTATAGCCTGGACTGTTCAGCTGTAGTGTCGCACAACAACCATACCACCTTTCTATGATTTAAGGCAAAAAACAAAAAGCAGCTGAAGAAGAAGAATCAGTAGACATACATCTAGTCTAGTGTAACATGACATCTACTATCACACCCCCCCCACATCTCTTCGTTTGAATGCGTGTCTTTCTTTAGGCCTGAGCCGAGACCAGATGACGTCACAGTAGCCCTGTCCTATGGGGAAAGACTGAATCGGACGGAATATTCATTAGAGTGCACTACTTTACATCCGAGCCCCCACGGGTCCTGGTCAAATGTAGTGCACTACTTTACATCTGAGCCCTACGGGGTCCTGGTCAAATGTAGTGCACTACTTTACATCTGAGCCCCACGGGGTCCTGGTCAAATGTAGTGCACTACTTTACATCCGAGCCCCCACGGGTCCTGGTCAAATGTAGTGCACTACTTTACATCTGAGCCCTACGGGGTCCTGGTCAAATGTAGTGCACTACTTTACATCTGAGCCCCACGGGGTCCTGGTCAAATGTAGTGCACTACTTTACATCTGAGCCCTACGGGGTCCTGGTCAAATGTAGTGCACTACTTTACATCTGAGCCCCCACGGGTCCTGGTCAAATGTAGTGCACTACTTTACATCCGAGCCCCCACGGGTCCTGGTCAAATGTAGTGCACTACTTTACATCTGAGCCCCCACGGGTCCTGGTCAAATATAGTGCACTACTTAGGGAATAGGACACACTCATGGCATAGTCTGCTGCTGCTAATGTTATAGAAGCTACTGTCTAGTAATGTTATGGAAGCTACTGTCTAGTAATGTTATAGAAGCTACTGTCTAGTAATGTTATGGAAGCTACTGTCTAGTAATGTTATAGAAGCTACTGTCTAGTAATGTTATAGAAGCTACTGTCTAGTAATGTTAGGGAAGCTACTGTCTAGTAATGTTATAGAAGCTACTGTCTAGTAATGTTATAGAAGCTACTGTCTAGTAATGTTATAGAAGCTACTGTCTAGTAATGTTATAGAAGCTACTGTCTAGTAATGTTATGGAAGCTACTGTCACAAACGATAAAGGGACTAAAACGCATGTCAAGGGAATGTCTTAACAGTTAGTCTGTTAGTCCCCATATCTAT
Source organism: Oncorhynchus gorbuscha (assembly GCF_021184085.1). NCBI lineage: Eukaryota > Metazoa > Chordata > Actinopteri > Salmoniformes > Salmonidae > Oncorhynchus > Oncorhynchus gorbuscha. The sequence goes on along the minus strand of NC_060182.1, from coordinate 94,707,003 downwards.
TTAATTAATGCTCATGGTGTCCACTGTACGTTAACATTTTGCTGAACAAAGGCAACAATCATTCTATGACCCAAAACAACATGCAAGTCTTGCGTACATTTTCAGTCTCTGTCTCTAATTTCTACTGTATCTGTTTTCTGCATAGCAGTGAGTACATTTGAGTGTATTTTATTGAGGTCTGAAGACTCTGATCTTGTTGATATCACTGTGTTGTTTACATGTTCATCCAGCTCGTACTCCCGGAGTATCTCATCCATGTGTTCTTCTGCGTGATGTTCCTGTGTGCTGCTGAGTGGCTCACCCTAGGCCTCAACATGCCACTGCTGGCCTACCACGTCTGGAGGTACGTTCAAGTACACACTTTCTTTGAAAATATTTTAAACCTAATTTATAATTGTTTTCCGCTGCAACATTCACCATCCTTTTGGCAATTTTCACGGTTCATGATTTGTTAAAACCATTTAATGAATCTCAGCCAGGATGACAGATTTTTATTTCTCTTGGATATACGCCACTTGCAATTCTGCAGTGTTGTTTCTACGGAAACCAATGTAATGGACTTAACCATGCAGACTACAGCTAAATGTGTCATATTTTCAATCAGGTTTGTGAGGAAACGTGTCCTGTTTCTATAAATAGGCCTAAATGTGTTTCTATGCAGGCACATACAGATTCAAACCCTGTGGACCTGTAAAAAAAAATGTTTTTTTTTTTTAAATAGTCCCGCTGCCATGAACCAGCACATTTCCTGGTTAATAATTTGTTGAAACACAGCAACTTGTGACGTCTATGCGTCACGTTTCTCTGCAGGTATACGAGCAGGCCGGTGATGAGTGGTCCAGGCCTCTATGATCCAACTACGATCATGAACGCTGATGTCTTGGCCTTCTGTCAAAAGGAGGGCTGGTGCAAACTGGCCTTCTACCTCCTCTCCTTCTTCTACTATCTCTATGGGTATGTTACCTCTACCTCCTCTCCTTCTTCTACTATCTCTATGGGTATGTTATCTCTACCTCCATCTCCTCTCCTATGGGTATGTTATCTCTACCTCCTCCATCTCCTCTCCTACGGGTATGTTATCTCTACCTCCCTCCTCCTACTATCTCTATGGGTATGTTACCTCTACCTCCTCTCCTACTATCTCTATGGGTATGTTACCTCTACTCTCCTCTCCTACTATCTCTATGGGTATGTTATCTCTACCTCCATCTCCTCCATCTCCTCTCCTATGGGTATGTTATCTCTACCTCCTCTCCTACTGTCTCTATGGGTATGTTATCTCTACCTCCTCCATCTCCTCTCCTACGGGTATGTCTCTATGGGTATGTTATCTCTACCTCCTCTCCTTCTCCTACTGTCTCTATGGGTATGTTATCTCTACCTCCTCTCCTTCTTCTACTATCTCTATGGGTATGTTATCTCTACCTCCATCTCCTCTCCTATGGGTATGTTATCTCTACCTCCTCCATCTCCTCTCCTACGGGTATGTTACCTCTACCTCCTCTCCTACTATCTCTATGGGTATGTTATCTCTACCTCCTCTCCTACTGTCTCTATGGGTATGTTACCTCTACCTCCTCTCCTACTATCTCTATGGGTATGTTATCTCTACCTCCTCCATCTCCTCTCCTACGGGTATGTTATCTCTACCTCCTCTCCTACTGTCTCTATGGGTATGTTATCTCTACCTCCTCTCCTACTGTCTCTATGGGTATGTTACCTCTACCTCCTCTCCTACTGTCTCTATGGGTATGTTACCTCTACCTCCTCTCCTACTGTCTCTATGGGTATGTTATCTCTACCTCCTCCATCTCCTCTCCTATGGGTATGTTATCTCTACCTCCTCTCCTACTGTCTCTATGGGTATGTTACCTCTAACCTCCTCCATCTCCTCTCCTACGGGTATGTTACCTCTACCTCCTCTCCTACTGTCTCTATGGGTATGTTATCTCTACCTCCTCCATCTCCTCTCCTATGGGTATGTTATCTCTACCTCCTCTCCTACTGTCTCTATGGGTATGTTATCTCTACCTCCTCTCCTACTGTCTCTATGGGTATGTTATCTCTACCTCCTCCATCTCCTCTCCTATGGGTATGTTATCTCTACCTCCTCTCCTACTGTCTCTATGGGTATGTTATCTCTACCTCCTCTCCTACTGTCTCTATGGGTATGTTATCTCTACCTCCTCCATCTCCTCTCCTATGGGTATGTTATCTCTACCTCCTCTCCTACTGTCTCTATGGGTATGTTACCTCTAACTCCTCCATCTCCTCTCCTACGGGTATGTTACCTCTACCTCCTCTCCTACTGTCTCTATGGGTATGTTATCTCTACCTCCTCCATCTCCTCTCCTACGGGTATGTTATCTCTACCTCCTCTCCTACTGTCTCTATGGGTATGTTATCTCTACCTCCTCTCCTACTGTCTCTATGGGTATGTTATCTCTACCTCCTCCATCTCCTCTCCTATGGGTATGTTATCTCTACCTCCTCTCCTACTGTCTCTATGGGTATGTTACCTCTACCTCCTCTCCTACTGTCTCTATGGGTATGTTATCTCTACCTCCTCTCCTACTGTCTCTATGGGTATGTTATCTCTACCTCCTCCATCTCCTCTCCTACGGGTGTGTTACCTCTACCTCCTCTCCTACTGTCTCTATGGGTATGTTACCTCTAACTCCTCCATCTCCTCTCCTACGGGTATGTTACCTCTAACTCCTCCATCTCCTCTCCTACGGGTATGTTACCTCTACCTCCTCTCCTACTGTCTCTATGGGTATGTTACCTCTACCTCCTCTCCTACTGTCGCTACGGGTATGAAAGTAATAACTGATCTGCCTTAAAGGCTGAGGTTTTTTTTGAGCTCATATCCTCTGTGTCTTAACGAATGTTAGTTTCAATGACGAGTATTTCCCCCTAAAACAGTGACCTTTCTTTTTCTTACAGAATGATCTATGTGTTGGTGAGCTCTTAGAGGGGAAAGATCTGCATGTAGGAGATAAAACTGGTTTTAGTGGCCGCAGGAGAAGCTGAAGTGGGACCTGCTGCGAACACCGACCACTCAATGATTCAAGATGGCTGCCGTTTTCAAGAGACTGGATTGACTCAACACCAACGCAGTGCAGAGCGCCATTAATAAACAAAAACATTTCTCCCCTTTAAAAAAAAAAATGAATATTGTCGCAGCTGTCCTCTCGTTCAACAGTCAACATTTTTTTGAGAGGAAGAATGACCGACCTCAGAATCATCATATTGTCATTATTTAATAATCCCAACAGATATTCGTGCCGATGTGCATCGTCAGTTTATAATAGAATCTAACACTTTATTGACTATTAAGAAATGTGGATGTGAATTAGATGCCAAGCTTTTAAAATGTATTTAAGATATGCAATGTGGGGGGGGGGGGGGTTAATTATAATTATAATTTAATTATAATTACATAGTGAAATGATTTTCTTGTCCAGACACATTGAAAACTTGAACTCACCTAAATGGGTAGAGTAGTCTTGATCGCCGGGTGGAAAATGTGTTGCACAGACGAGGACAATCAGTATGGTTGTCTTTATACTATTTGATATCGTTTTAGGTTTGCCATGCTTTCTGTCTTCTCATTCTGCTTTTATAGCCCTTGTCAGTAGATGCTGTTTGTGTGAAGCTGTAGCAATCCCAAGAGATTTCTGATCATGAAAAGTTCCTTACGAGGAATACCTGTAATGAGCTCAAAGAAATGTTCTGTCAGTGCCCCCCCCCCCCATCTAAACAACCAATTCCATAATATTGTCAGTCCCCCCCCATCTAAACAACCAACTCCATAATATTGTCAGTACCACCCCCATCTAAACAACCAACTCCATAATATTGTCAGTCCCCCCCCCCCATCTAAACAACCAACTCCATAATATTGTCAGTCCCCCCCCCCCCCATCTAAACAACCAACTCCATAATATTGTCAGTCCCCCCCCCATCTAAACAACCAACTCCATAATATTGTCAGTCCCCCCCATCTAAACAACCAACTCCATAATATTGTCAGTAAACAACCAACTCCATAATATTGTCAGTCCCCCCATCTAAACAACCAACTCCATAATATTGTCAGTCCCCCCCATCTAAACAACCAACTCCATAATATTGTCAGTCCCCCCATCTAAACAACCAACTCCATAATATTGTCAGTCCCCCCCCCCCCCCCCATCTAAACAACCAACTCCATAATATTGTCAGTCCCCCCCCATCTAAACAACCAACTCCATAATATTGTCAGTCCCCCCCCATCTAAACAACCAACTCCATAATATTGTCAGTACCACCCCCCCATCTAAACAACCAACTCTATAATATTGTCAGGCCCCCCCCATCTAAACAACCAACTCCATATTGTCAGCACCCCCCTCCATCTAAACAACCAACTCTATAATATTGTCAGTCCCCTCCCCCATCTAAACAACCAACTCTATAATATTCTGTCCCCCCCATCTAAACAACCAACTCCATAATATTGTCAGTCCCCCCCATCTAAACAACCAACTCCATAATATTGTCAGTCCCCCCATCTAAACAACCAACTCTATAATATTGTCAGTCCCCCCCCCCCCCCCCATCTAAACAACCAACTCTATAATATTGTCAGTCCCCTCCCCCATCTAAACAACCAACTCCATAATATTGTCAGTCCCCCCCCACCATGATTTTTAAGATGTATTCTCGATTTAATGTTTTATTTTCCTCCAAGTCGTTGCAGATTTATCAGATTGTCCTGTTTTTGTATTTCCAAATGAAAGATTGTGGGTTAATAACTCTCTAAATAAAGATCAAGCCTGTCTCCTGTAAAGTCAGAGACCAGGTTGGCATGTGAGTCGTACATCCACATATCTGGGACTTTAACGTATTTAAACTAGAGTAGCTCATTTCACCTAGGGAATGACAACTTGAGTTATGAACCCAAATAAACCTACCCCCACTATACCCTGTGTACCAGATTGGTTTGATTTTCCAGTGAGGTAGCTAGTCCCTCTGTAGCTCAGTTGGTAGAGCATGGCGCTTGTAACGCCAGGGTAGTGGGTTCGATCCCCGGGACCACCCATACGTAGAATGTATGCACACATGACTGTAAGTCGCTTTGGATAAAAGCGTCTGCTAAATGGCATATATTATGTTAGAGCTGCTGGAATGGACTATTTCATTTAAACCTGAGTGGTATACTACGTCATTTAGCAGACGCTAATTAATGGACATTGTATGTAGGGGGTCGATCATTTTCCCCTTAAGAAAAATTTAAGTCTCAAACTTCAGAAGTATTTTTAAACCTAAACTATATCTGTAACAGTACAGCCTAAAATGTACAAAGCGTGTTCTTCAATCTTCAACTCTGCTCATCAAGTAACATACAGTGGCCAGTTTTAAGTACACCCATCTAGTACGGGTCGGACCCCGTAGCCATGAAGGATGAATCCTCGGTGGGCTTCAAACCATCGGTAAATTGGTATAAAGGGACCTGACGTGTGTTAGGAAAACACAACACCAGCAGCCTGTACTGTTGACTCCAGGCAGGATGGGGCCACGGACTCCTGCAAAACCAGTGACCTAACGTTCAATCCAACAGTAACTGAATGTCTCGATGCCTGCCTGCTTTATATAGCAAGCCACAGTAATTTGTGAAAGAGGTGGTGTACCTAATAAACTGGCCCGAGTGTGTGTTGTGTGGTGTGGTGTGTGTATATATGCATATATACATATACACACACATTTTTGGCCAGGGCCCATAGGGTATTACTGCACTACATAGGGAATAGGGTGCAATTTGGGACACAACCTTTCGTTCCTTTACACTAGCTGGGAGGGAGAAATTAGCCTCAGATCCCAGATCTGCATGTGTCGTCTTGCCAACTCCTATTTCTTTAAAAGTATGTTGTCATGACGTGACAATGACATAAAAAAAAAAAAAAACAACAGGACGTACGAAGTGTGACACAATACAAAAGAGTTGGCAAGACAACACAAGCCAGGCTAGAACTAGGATCGGAAGACATGGCTTCATTCTGTTTAAGTCCCAGGGTTTAGATTCTAGCCTGGGGGGGGGTAGGTAAGTTAGAGACACAGTGACCTGTTATCTGACCATAGCAGCATTGGACAGTTAGGCAACGTGGGGTGGGAGTGGTATATGTAATACAACCGAGAAGTCACTTTATGCAAATTATTTAGTTAGTGTGTACATACACAGCTTCCACAAGCGTGTACAGTTTTTCTAGTGTATAGCTTTGTTCTAAGCATTACATAGGAAACCGTATTTAGTTTTTCTTTTCAGGATTTTTTTTTAATTAGACACCTTTTGCCTCTACTCTGTAAAATAGAAAACTAAATAAAAAGGCACATCCGAGCACGATGCATGTGTTGTTTCAGTCTTCAAATTAAAAAGGTATTTCTTGAGAGGACAAGGACCTCTCGCTAACAGAAGCAGGCTCCCCTCTCTGTGAATACAGATATTTCAAACAGCCACTCGGGGAGCTGTGGAGCCAATTCCCAGTTTGTCCACTGGGGGAGCTGTGGCGCCAATTCCCCGTTTGTCCACTGGGGGAGCTGTGGCGCCAATTCCCCGTTTGTCCACTGGGGGAGCTGTGGCGCCAATTCCCCGTTTGTCCACTGGGGGAGCTGTGGCGCCAATTCCCCGTTTGTCCACTGGGGGAGCTGTGGCGCCAATTCTCTGTTTGTCCACTGGGGGAGCTGTGGAGTCAATTCCCCGTTTGTCCACTAGGGGAGCTATCCTCTTTGTCCCAGGCTTTGGTGGGGTTGCTACGTGTGATACCTCCAATGTTGAATTTCCATACAGAATCAGAAGGCTGGTACAGTAACTGGGGATGATGTTACTAACAAGTCTGTAGTGTTGGACAGATGGGACACATTTTTAACTTGGGGTGGTTAGTTTCATTTAAAAGACGTCATCTTGACTTTTTAGGGATGTATTCATTAGCAGAACACAACAGAAAACCTTATGCAACATTATGAAACAAGAGGTTTCTATTGGACAAATTCAGGTAGGTCTCATCCCACTTGCATCAGTTTGGTTCCTAGTGAATACACCTCTGGACAGGACTATTAAAAAAGATCCCCCGGTCAGACCATTACTCTGTTCCAGCTGGCTGATGTGTGTTATTAGTAGGTAGGTACTGATTGGCTTAGCACAGAGAATGTTCGACCGACCAATCAATGTGTTTGAAACGTCCATGTGTAGTTGCAGGGGGTTCGTTTGAATAGTAGGTGCTGAGCTGTCGGTTCGGTTTTTGTACAATTATATAAATATTTATTTAAAAAAATATTTAAAAAAGCACATTTCTTTTCAGTTTCCATCTTTAAAAAAAACAAACATGAAAACCAAACATGAAATGAATTTGGGAAAACAAACATAATAATACAAGTCCCTTGATGTTAGTGACTGACGAACCATCGTCTATCCACATTACTGTAGTAGAGTTGCTTATATTAGCAGACATTGGTTTTGTTTGATGACCAGCCTCATCTCATGTCTATAAAGTTGCTGTCTGATCACTATTTTACTCGTTCTTCAAAAGGAAATAGGGCATATTTTTATGCCAACTATCAATCACTTAGATCAGGTAGTTTCAGGTAGAGATACCTCACGAAGCAGCTGTTCTCAATCCCTCGAATTGAACTAAGTTTCTTTTCGCTCTCTGGCCTGCCCACAGACTGGACAAGTAGGCGTGCAATGGATTATGGGAATTGTAGTTAATTACTACGTTTCCGGCCCGCTAATCTATGTAGAATATTGGCTTGTTGGAAAACTACAACTCCCTACATCTCACAGTTTGGGCTTGATCTGACTTATTTCCTGTTTGACCCCCCCCCCCCCTCCACAGCATTTAATTGCTCAGAACTCAAATTTAGAAATATTCCTTTATTTGAAATTGACAAGATGGCGGCATACACAATGTTGGGATTTACTTCATGGAGCAATTCTTATTATTTAATTACGCTGCATTTTCTAAAGTTCAAACAAACCCCCTGCAACTAGACAAGAGGACATTGGTTGTCTTCCAAGTCGGCAATTGAGGGAAGTATGGACAGGGCTGGTCGATCTGACCTACACCAAACAGTAACTACCATGTAACTGCCAACGGAACCTCACATTAGCATGTTGTAATCTGCTCGCTACCCTGGACAGATAAAGGTCTGGCTGCTGTTGTCACCACGTCACTGGCAGAGGAGAGGGCAGAGGAGAGAGAGAGGAGAGGGCAGAGGAGAGAGAGAGGAGAGGGCAGAGGAGAGGGCAGAGGAGAGAGAGAGGAGAGATATCTCAGAGGAGAGAGAGAGGAGAGGGCAGAGGAGAGAGAGAGGAGAGATATCTCAGAGGAGAGAGAGAGGAGAGGGCAGAGGAGAGAGAGAGGAGAGGGCAGAGGAGAGAGCGAGGAGATATCTCAGAGGAGAGAGAGAGGAGAGGGCAGAGGAGAGAGAGAGGAGAGATATCTCAGAGGAGAGGGCAGAGGAGAGGGCAGAGGAGAGGGCAGAGGAGAGGGCAGAGGAGAGAGAGAGGAGAGGGCAGAGGAGAGGGCAGAGGAGAGGGCAGAGGAGAGGGCAGAGGAGAGAGAGAGGAGAGGGCAGAGGAGAGGGCAGAGGAGAGGGCAGAGGAGAGGGCAGAGGAGAGGGCAGAGGAGAGAGAGAGGAGAGGGCAGAGGAGAGGGCAGAGGAGAGGGCAGAGGAGAGGGCAGAGGAGAGGGCAGAGGAGAGAGAGAGGAGAGGGCAGAGGAGAGAGAGAGGAGAGGGCAGAGGAGAGGGCAGAGGAGAGGGCAGAGGAGAGAGAGAGGAGAGGGCAGAGGAGAGGGCAGAGGAGAGGGCAGAGGAGAGAGAGAGGAGAGGGCAGAGGAGAGAGAGAGGAGAGGGCAGAGGAGAGAGAGAGGAGAGGGCAGAGGAGAGAGAGAGGAGATATCTCAGAGGAGAGAGAGAGGAGAGGGCAGAGGAGAGAGAGAGGAGATATCTCAGAGGAGAGAGAGAGGAGAGGGCAGAGGAGAGGGCAGAGGAGAGAGAGAGGAGATATCTCAGAGGAGAGAGAGAGGAGATATCTCAGAGGAGAGAGAGAGGAGAGGGCAGAGGAGAGGGCAGAGGAGAGAGAGAGGAGATATCTCAGAGGAGAGAGAGAGGAGAGAGAGAGGAGAGGGCAGAGGAGAGAGAGAGGAGAGAGAGAGGAGAGAGAGAGGAGATATCTCAGAGGAGAGAGAGAGGAGAGGGCAGAGGAGAGGGCAGAGGAGAGAGAGAGATATCTCAGAGGAGAGAGAGAGGAGAGGGCAGAGGAGAGAGAGAGAGGAGAGATATCTCAGAGGAGAGAGAGAGGAGAGGGCAGAGGAGAGGGCAGAGGAGAGAGAGAGGAGATATCTCAGAGGAGAGAGAGAGGAGAGGGCAGAGGAGAGAGAGAGGAGAGATATCTCAGAGGAGAGAGAGAGGAGAGGGCAGAGGAGAGGGCAGAGGAGAGGGCAGAGGAGAGAGATCTCAGAGGAGAGAGAGAGGAGAGGGCAGAGGAGAGAGAGAGGAGAGGGCAGAGGAGAGAGCGAGGAGATATCTCAGAGGAGAGAGAGAGGAGAGGGCAGAGGAGAGAGAGAGGAGAGATATCTCAGAGGAGAGGGCAGAGGAGAGGGCAGAGGAGAGGGCAGAGGAGAGGGCAGAGGAGAGGGCAGAGGAGAGAGCAGAGGAGAGGGCAGAGGAGAGGGCAGAGGAGAGAGAGAGGGCAGAGGAGAGAGAGAGGAGAGGGCAGAGGAGAGGGCAGAGGAGAGGGCAGAGGAGAGGGCAGAGGAGAGGGCAGAGGAGAGGGCAGAGGAGAGGGCAGAGGAGAGGGCAGAGGAGAGAGAGAGGAGAGGGCAGAGGAGAGGGCAGAGGAGAGAGAGAGGAGAGGGCAGAGGAGAGGGCAGAGGAGAGATATCTCAGAGGAGAGAGAGAGGAGAGGGCAGAGGAGAGGGCAGAGGAGAGGGCAGAGGAGAGATATCTCAGAGGAGAGAGAGAGGAGAGGGCAGAGGAGAGGGCAGAGGAGAGGGCAGAGGAGAGGGCAGAGGAGAGGGCAGAGGAGAGATATCTCAGAGGAGAGGGCAGAGGAGAGGGCAGAGGAGAGGGCAGAGGAGAGGGCAGAGGAGAGAGAGAGGAGAGGGCAGAGGAGAGAGAGAGGAGAGGGCAGAGGAGAGGGCAGAGGAGAGAGAGAGGAGAGAGAGAGGAGAGGGCAGAGGAGAGAGAGAGGAGAGGGCAGAGGAGAGGGCAGAGGAGAGAGAGAGGAGAGGGCAGAGGAGAGGGCAGAGGAGAGGGCAGAGGAGAGGGCAGAGGAGAGGGCAGAGGAGAGATATCTCAGTGGAGAGAGAGAGGAGAGGGCAGAGGAGAGGGCAGAGGAGAGAGAGAGGAGAGGGCAGAGGAGAGGGCAGAGGAGAGGGCAGAGGAGAGGGCAGAGGAGAGGGCAGAGGAGAGGGCAGAGGAGAGGGCAGAGGAGAGATATCTCAGAGGAGAGAGAGACACACACCACCCATCCCTCTAGCAGAGGGTGGAGCGAACACACACCATCCATCCCTCTAGCAGAGGGTGGAGCGAACACACACCATCCATCCCTCTAGCAGAGGGTGGAGCGAACACACACCACCCATCCCTCTAGCAGAGGGTGGAGGAGGGCACACACCACCCATCCCTCTAGCAGAGGGTGGAGCGAACACACACCACCCATCCCTCTAGCAGAGGGCAGAGGAGGGCACACACCACCCATCCCTCTAGCAGAGGGCAGAGGAGGGCACACACCACCCATCCCTCTAGCAGAGGCCCACAGAGGTCAGTGCTGTGGGGTCAAAGGCAACATCTGAAATGGAGGGTAATTCTAGGACCAGCAGGGCTGGATGTAGCTACCAACTACAGCAAGGACCCCATGTCCAGGGCTGTACGATCCTCCTGTACCACACAGTAACACACCCATTACAGTCACAGCTCTACTCAGTTCAGTGCACAGTGGAGACCAACAAACAAAGAAGGAGAAGGATTTCAGTGTGACAACGATCAGGTTGGTAATGTCTGAACGACTGGATGGAAATATCCACAGTCATTCCTCAAAACATGAATCCCTTATATGACCCCCTGCAGAACACAGGACTGGTCACTAAAATGTGGGAGTCGACACAGATGGGAGGAGCCTCACGAGGAGAACCACAGTAAATGTGTGTTTGATTAGTTCCATGATAAAAGAGCATTGTGGTCTTGTACGGTCCAGAGTGGAGTCCGTCCGTCCGTCCGAGAACCACAGGACAAGAGGACTGACTCCTGGGGTGAACGAGTGAATGGCGTTCGCAACACGACCGTGTGCCAACGCAACAATGCCCATAGATCCACACAAAGCGTTGGCAGTGAGAAGACCTGTCCATGCCGATGGAAGTGTCATGGTGGTCTGTATAGTCCCCAACCACCAGGACAGGCTGAAGAGGACACAGTCCTCTCCTTTCTGGGTTCAGCACAGTGGCTCTTTTGGGGGTAGGAGAGTTACTACTGGACTATGGCATACTGTCCTGTCCACTCCAGTACAGAGTGGAATATCTATATGAAGAAAATGACCGAGTCAATGTTGTGTACAGGTGTGTGACGTGTACTGCACACACAGAGGAGGGGGAGTTTGAATCAGTGTCTTGGGGCTCCTCCTTGTTCATTGGCTGGCACACTGGTGTGGATTTCCCATTGGCACAGAGGGCTTGAAATGAAGGTGGGGCTACTGATACCCTGAGAGGAGTGGCCGTGTTGTGATTGGTCAATGTAGGAGATGAGTGAGAGGGGGTTTTGGAGTCTTTGTTACGATCAGTAGCTTTAAAAAAAACAAAAACAAATCCTGATTAGTTAGTTTTTAAATCGCTCTGTGTCATGAGGTCATGGTATGATACAGTTTGTATTGTGTGGAGCAGCAGCCATGATGAGAAGGAAACAACTAAAAAAGCCAGGAGGCTCCTCATTGGCTACCCTCTGTGCTCTCCACCAATGAGAGGCTCTGTAAAGGGGGTGACAACAGCTCCCTCTTGTAGGTCTTTGGGGGAAGTTTGGGGAGCTGGGAGGAGGAGTTGTGGCGGGGAGGTACAGGTGGGGCCATGATGGGCAGGGGGAGCGGGCAGAGACTGTTCTGGCTGGCGCTGAGCAGGCAGCTCCGTCGGGGACGCGGGGCGAGGGGGAACCGGGGGCGTTCCAGGGGAGGGGGAACTGCCAAAATCCCAGTGGAAGCGGCCGAGGGGGAGGGTTGGAGGTTCGGGGGTAGTTAATGAAGATCTCTGGTGGCTTCTGGGGGACAGGGGGAGGGGTGTCCGGCTGGGGGTCCCGGGGGTGGAGGTGGGGGCTGCTGGGGAGGGGGCCGTCGCTGAAGCCGTTGTAGACTGGGGTGCGGGGCTGGACCCTGGGAAGAGGAGGGGGCAGTCTGGGGGGGATGGCTGGGGGACCTTTGGACCTGGAACTCAACTACAAAACACAGGAGGGTCAAAGTCATATAAACAAAGATAAATATATTATTAAACAGGAGTCAGAGTTGAGAACCAATCAGATTGTCTTTTAGTAGTTAGTCTAACAGGAGTCAGTGTTGAGAACCAATCAGATTGTCTTTTAGTAGTTAGTCTAACAGGAGTCAGTGTTGAGAACCAATCAGATTGTGTTTTAGTAGTTAGTCTAACAGGAGTCAGTGTTGAGAACCAATCAGATTGTCTTTTAGTAGTTAGTCTAACAGGAGTCAGTGTTGAGAACCAATCAGATTGTCTTTTAGTAGTTAGTCTAACAGGAGTCAGTGTTGAGAACCAATCAGATTGTCTTTTAGTAGTTAGTCTAACAGGAGTCAGTGTTAGTAGTTAGTCTAACAGGAGTCAGTGTTGAGAACCAATCAGATTGTCTTTTAGTAGTTAGTCTAACAGGAGTCAGTGTTGAGAACCAATCAGATTGTCTTTTGAGAACCAATGAGAACCAAGATTGTCAGGAGTCAGTGTTGAGAACCAATTTGTAGTAGTTAGTCTAACAGGAGTCAGTGTTGAGAACCAATCAGATTGTCTTTTCGTAGTTAGTCTAACAGGAGTCAGTGTTGAGAACCAATCAGATTGTCTTTTCGTAGTTAGTCTAACAGGAGTCAGTGTTGAGAACCAATCAGATTGTCTTTTCGTAGTTAGTCTAACAGGAGTCAGAGTTGTGCACGGTGTGTGCATGTTACCTTGGTCTCAGAGAAAGCATCCTTCCTGCGAGGGGGAAGTGGAGGGGGCTTCAGTAACTCCTCTCCTAGCTGGTGAAGGCTTCCACAAGACACTGAGTGGAACTCTACACATGTACATAAAGGTATAGTCAATCAATCAATCAATCAATCAATCAATCAATCAATCAATCAATCAATCAATCAAATGTATTTATGAAGCCCTTTTTACACCAGCAGTTGTCACAAAGTTATCAGAAACGGGCTGGGGGGAAACGGGCTAAACGGGCTGGGGGGAAACTGGCTAAACGGGCTGGGGGGAAAACGGGCTGTGGGGAAACGGGCTGGGGGGAAACGGGCTAAACGGGCTGGGGGGACCAGCCCTACCAGACCCCATGAACCCAGTCTACCAGACCCCATGAACCCAGTCTACCAGACCCCATGAACCCAGTCTACCAGACCCCATGAACCCAGTCTACCAGACCCCATGAACCCAGTCTACCAGACCCCATGAACCCAGTCTACCAGACCCCATGAACCCAGTCTACCAGACCCCATGAACCCAGTCTACCAGACCCCATGAACCCAGTCTACCAGACCCCATGAACCCAGTCTACCAGACCCCATGAACCCAGTCTACCAGACCCCATGAACCCAGTCTACCAGACCCCATTAACCCAGTCTACCAGACCCCATTAACCCAGTCTACCAGACCCCATTAACCCAGTCTACCAGACCCCATTAACCCAGTCTACCAGACCCCATTAACCCAGTCTACCAGAAACCAGTCTACCAGACACCAGAACCCAGTCTACCAGACACCAGTCTACCAGAACCCAGTCTACCAGAACCCAGTCTACTCCATAGGAAGGCTGTGTTCTTGTTAGTCCAGCTAAAGAAGCTCTGTTTCCTAAATCCTAAACACAGACAGACACACCTCATCGTACAGCGATAACAGTGACACTCACTTGAGGGCGGGAGGAGAACAGAACAGAATATGGAGTTTCCACCTGATATAAAATGGCCACAGAGAGAAGTTGAGCCACCTGTAAAATGAAGACAGACCTCAAATTATATCCACTTCAACTTCTGCAATTATAATCTTCCACGTGTTTAAATCACTGAATGGTATGTGTGTGTGTGTGTGTCTCTCTCTCTCAGCCTCACCATAAACACTATAGAGATCTGGTTCCATGAAGACAGAGCTGAGGTCTGAACAGGCAGACTGTGGGGGCGTAGGGGTGCTGGGTGAGGTGGGGACCGAGGCTATGGAAGAGGTCTCATGCTCTGTCTCAGCGATGCTCCTGAAGGTGATCTTGTGCGGGGGCTCTCTCTCCAAGGGTACGGGGTGGCCCTTCAGGGTCCCTGACGTAGAGGTGCGCACCGGCCGGATCCCCGGGGACTTCAGGGGGTACAGGGTCTTCCTGGGCTGGAGGAGAGAGAGAGAGGAGAGAGGAGAGAGAGAGAGTCATGACAGAGTTGGGGTAAGCATGCACAACTCACACTATCACACAAATCTGTCATCTTTATTTTATGCACATTTTTTGGGGGGACCTTTATTTAACGAGGCAAGTCAGTTAAGAACAAATTCTTAATTTTCAATGACGGCCTACCGGGGAACAGTGCATGGCACTTGTAACGCCAGGTTAGTGGGTTCGATCCCCGGGACCACCCATACGTAGAATGTATGCACACATGACTGTAAGTCGCTTTGGATAAAAGCGTCTGCTAAATGCATATATTATTATTATATTATTAGAAAGAAAGAAAGAGAGAGAGAACAGTGGGTTAACTGCCTTGTTCAGGGGCAGAACGACAGAGTTTTACCAATGTAACACCCATTGATGTTACATTTGAGATAAATACAAAGTGATAATAGATGCATTTGTAAAAAAAATATATATATATATATATATAAAAATGCTCTCTGTTTGACTGATTAGCGAG